>NC_088685.1:120257282-120560312 GCF_028017835.1 Emys orbicularis | reverse complement strand
GAAAGGAGAAAAACTGGTTTAATCATTGTTGTAACTTGATCTACGCTAACTTATTTGGGACGTATCAAACTGCAGACTGTGCAGAGACATCTCTAGTCTTTAGGGACAATGAATGAGTTGAGTTTCTGCTTTAACTCAGAATCTTCTTACTTTTGTCAGCCTCTTGCCATTATTTAAATGTGTATTTTTAAACTTATTTTTCAAGACTTATGCTAGGCAAATTGCAACTCCGTCCCCTTAACACCATCTAAAGGAATTACATAATATGAATGAAGATTTCCTTCTCATAAAAGATGCTTTATAACCTAGCATCATTCCAGCTTGTACACCAAAGTCAATGTTTTAGCAAACAAATATTGATTTAGGTGGCTTGAAAAGCCACATGTTTTTCAGGTCTTTGGTTAGCTTAAATGAGCTTTTTGTGCATTCTTCCATCTAGAAATATGATGGTGCATTCTTCCATCTGGAAATATGATGGTGTCCTCTGTACAGACAAATGTCTGCATTTTTGTAGTCTTGCAGATATAATTATATATAATTATCTAAAGCTATTATACTCCGAGTACAATTATCAACTAATATACATGATCAGCTATGTATTTTTGATTATTATATCGATCAGTATATATGATCAGCAAAGTACAATGATCATGTATAATATCTACAGTATGACCAGTTAGGTGCCATAAATAAGCTTAGTCCAATTATTGATACAGAACAGACTAACTGATTATGTGAGAATAAATACTTAAAGCCAGGTTTCAGAGTAGCAGCTGTGTTAGTCTGTATCCGCAAAAAGAACAGAAGTACTTGTGGCACCTTAGAGCCTAACAAATTTATTTGAGCTTAAGCTTTCGTGGGCTAAAACCCACTTCATCGGATGCATGCAGTGGAAATAACAGTAGGAAAATACACTGCATGCATCTGATGATGCACTCCTGTTCTTTATACTTAAAGCATAAGTGAATATTTTGGATCTAATTCTAGCTAGTGCTGCACACATTTGTATACTGGAAAGCCAACAGACAACAATGAGAGCACTGGGGAGAAGCTGGTTACCCCTCTTCTGACCATTCTGAAAAGTCTCAGTCTCTGTAACAAAAGCAAGGGAGTAAGACTCTGGATTTTGCTCCATAAATATATGCATTTATACTCCATGACCAGCAATGACATATAAATACAGCTCCTAAGTAGTTAATCCTTTTGTCTGTTAGTAGGAAAAGCTTTTAAAGGGAGGATCTTGGCCAGAATACAGAAATACATTAACACAGCTTTTGTAGTGTGCCCATTAAGGAATTCATTATATTTGTTTCGGGCGAATGCCAGAATTTGTCCCTTAGTAGACAGTACAAGAAACATGCTCTCTTGGTAGGTCAACCAAAAGCCACAGAAGAAAGGTCCAAATCATGTCATTTTATGCTAACTGCTGATTTAATCAGAAATGAAAACATTTTTTATCTTAAGTTTTGTTGTCTTTTTATGTGCAACTTTCTACAGGCTTGGAAATGGGTTTTAGGTCCTGTGGTAGTATACATCTGTGAAAAAATTGTTAGGTTCTGGAGATTTCAGCAGGAAGTTGTCATTACAAAGGTATGTAATATAGTCTAAATGTCTGAATAAAAAGCAATGTACAAATGAAATTGTTATATCAACAGAAGTTTTTTATTTGCTAATTTTGTTGATGACCACTCTGTAGCTTCATCTTCACTGCTAGCTTCGTGAGCTCTTCCAGTATTACCATGTAGTTTTGCAAAGTATTGCTTTTTTATTTGGTTTTAGCTTTTGCTCCCACTCCAATAGTGAATCCATAAGTTCTACATGTAAGCAAACTTGTTCCACAATGTACAGACGCCCCCCGACTTACGCAATCGTTCCATTATGGAAAGCCTAGTGTAACTTGAATTTTGCGTAAGTCAGAAACGTATACCCGTACGTTATGCAAAAAATTCCGCAACTTGAAAATCCTATTTCTGGCTTATGGAACTTTTTCCGTAAGTGCAAATTTGCGTATGTCGGGTCTTGCATAACCCGGGGAGCATCTGTACCAGATTGATGAGGCAACCTGTGATCAGGTGATGTCTCTCCCTCTTTGGGCCCACAGTGTGAAATCCTGATCTTATTGAAGTCAGCAGCAAAACTCATACTAACTTTAATGGGGGTCCAGGATTCTACCCATAGAGCCTGGAGACCTGAAGGGGATTATGAGGCAAATCTTTAATTGGTAAAAATAGTCATAGCTCCATTGAAGTCAATTGAGTTATGACAACTTATGTCAGCTGAGGATCTGCCTTTAAGTTCAAGGCCTGTTTATCTCACTTACATTAGTAAGTAAATCAGGAATAATTCCACTGAAATCAACGAATTACACAGCTGTGAAACCAGCTTTAAGTGAGATCAGACTCAGACTCATTGTCTAGGAGGATAATTGTGGCAGATGAGCCTTGATGGTAAAGTCATTAAAAGAGAATTTCAGTGGACTGAAATTTCTGTTAAGCAACCATTCATGATATTGAAAAACTCAGTTGCTTAACTGAGATGAGCTTTTAGTAAAAGTTAATTAGAATTGTATTCAATGGGCTTGGTTCTTCTTACTTACTTCGGTGTAAATCAGCAATAACATCATACATGCCAATTGAGTTACACTGGAGTCAAATTGCTGTGAAAGGAACGTTAGGCCCAATATGTTTGGGGATACGGTTGTGTGGTCTCTCTCAGACTCTCAAGGTAACAGTTGCCTAAAATGTGGTTTCTCACACAGGCTTCACTTGACTTCTCAAATCCATAATGCAAAATACCATATAATACATGCAATTGAAATTCTTAATTTGATGTTGAGTAACAGTAGCACTATGATATATTGTATAGTACATTGTCCACTGCCAACTTAAAAATTAATGTGTATCCCGCTTTTTAATTCTTTTTGGTTGAAGGCAAATAGAAGTGAACTAGAGGAAGCTTTGTAACTTACTATAAATGAACATGTATTCATAATTAACACAGCAGTACAGGACAAATCAATGTTTTATTGTGGTTTACTATGGTTTAGGTGGTGACTCATTCCTCTGGAGTCCTTGAGCTCCATATGAAGAAATGTGGCTTTAAAATGGACCCTGGCCAGTATATATTTCTACAGTGCCCTTCTGTATCACAACTGGAGTGGCATCCTTTCACACTTACCTCAGCTCCTGAGGAGGAATTCTTCAGTGTGCACATAAGAGTAGTTGGGGATTGGACAGGAGCCCTGTTCAAGGCCTGTGGAGCAGAGGAAAAAGTCTTTAAGGAGCCCTGGAAGCTACCAAGGTTTAAATACTAATTTTTGTGTGTGTTGCCTTTTGTACAGTACTAGATGATAAACGTGGAACCATCTCAGTATGTCATTATGCTAAAGAACAATGGATATGGACATAAACTTAGAGCTCTTAGTTATCAAGAAGGTCTGTCACAAATCCCTGATTCAGAATCAGCTTATACATAAATATGGCCATTTAGCTGTACCTGTATATTTATGAATCAGATTAAAATGACAGTAGCCATTTATGTATGCTAGCTTCCTATCTATTAACTTATGTATTTAGGTTCTTATAATGGCAACTATCATCATAGTATCTTACCGCTTTCTTGCTCCCTAGCCCTGTGTTGCGCTTCCCTACAACTGTGGTTCTCAACACAGGGTACACAGAAGTCTTCTAGATATTTGCCTAGTTTTACAACAGGCTACATAAAAAGCACTAGTGAAGTCAGTACAAACTAAAATTTCATACAGACAATGACTTGTGTATACTGCTTTATACACTGAAATGTAAGTACAATATTTATATTCCAATTGATTTCTTTTATAATTATATGGTAAAAATGAGAAAGTACGCAATTTCTTCAGTTATAGTGTGTTGTGACACTTTTGTATTTTTATGTCTGATTTTGTAAGCCAGTAGTTTTTAAGTGAGGTGAAACTTAGGGTACACAAGACAAATCAGACTCCTGAAAGGGGTACAATCATCTGGAAAGGTTGAGAGCCACTGTCCTACAACTCTCTTCCAGTACCTGGATCCCTCTTTCTACCTCTGTTCCTTATCTCAGAGAGAATTCTACTTCTCCCAGCTGTCCTGATCTCACTTTCATTGGGTCTAGGGAACTATCTGCTGCCTGCAGCTTCTTCCCTCTATTGATCTGTGAATACCTACGTGCATCTTCCTCTTTCCCAGCATTCTCCCTCCATTCTGCCCCAGCTTCACAAATCCTTTTCAGTTACCTCCCTTCCCCTTAGATCTTTGTATAGAGTTAAGTAAGGCAAAGAGGTACTAAGGATTTTTAGAAGTGAGTGAGACTTATAAGTATGGTGCGGAATGTTTAGATTAATGGCAGCAGCTTGTGTGTCCCCTAATCGTTTACTACTAGAAATGGTTCTGTGGCTTGCTAGGCATTGTATGCAACTTCTATGGGATCTGCAAAAAGTAATATGTTCAGAGAATTCGTGTTACTCGTAAGTAACCTTTGTTTAACTTCATTTTCAAAACAAAAATCGCCTGTTTCAAGTATTAATAGTAAAGGATGAATTTTCAAATAGTGCACAGAGATTTAGCCATCAGCATCTACTGATATTAATGAAATCATGCTGCTAAATCATTATTTCACTATATAGAAAATTACTTCTAAATATTCCATAAATGCTATATGCAGAGAATGATACATCTTATATAATTGCAGTGTACCCACCACATGCTATCTAGACAACTGATGACAAACCTCATCATGTATGTTTTTATGCCCTAAATTCCCACTGACTTCAGTGGGAGTTTTGAGTGTTCAAGAAATGCAGGATTGGGCACAACATGCACAAATCAAGACAGATATAGAGAGAAAAATAGATGTTTATATAACCACATATTTAGGTTTGTGGCTAAATTATCAAAGATTGTCTTTTAGAATGTGTTTAGTTGCTATTTCACATGCAATTACCCACGCAAACCATTGGAAATACTTGAATAAAAGCAAACCAAATGACTAGTGTAATTGAAAATGGGAAATAGAGTAATTGAAAATGGGGCATGTTTGCTTATGCAACAACACCCTTAAACAAGCCAGCAACATAACATTCAAAATAATAGATTTTCAAATAATTAATGTAAATGTATTTTGTGGACTGTTGCACAATGATTACCTCTTCCTTTCTTATTAGCGTACTTAACTCTTCCTACAACATCTGCATGTTCATTTACACTATTTAAACTTCCTTTTACTGTGATTCACACAATGACATCTGCAAGTAAACAGAAAATCTGGAACAAGGGAAACTTACGTTTCCTGAAAGTAAGATGTTAGATTGTGAAACAATCTTCCAGAGGAAGTGATGGAAGCACCATCACTTGGGTAATTTAAAACTAGGCTGGACAAAGCACTCAAAAATATACCGTAGGATTACATCCCATGCTGCAAGAAGGATGGATTAGATGATTTAATAGTTCTTTTTCAGCTCTAATTTATATCATTCCTATCCAAATTGACTGATTCTCATTGAGAACTGTTGATTCTGGAGGAATTCAGACCTGAACGCATTTCTCTTAATTCTGATTCTAAGTAGCGTTTATAGTTTTATTAAGTATATTTTATTTCTGAAATACTTGTTCCTCTGAAAGAGTTCAGAAACTAATTCTTTACTTACATATGATCTTTCTCTCTCTCTCTTTCATTACATAAATACATACTGAAAACTTTTCAAAAAGATTAATAAATCTGCTCCTCTGTCCTTTGATTTATACACTATGGAAAATAAAGCTCTAAAAACAGGATGCTTTGCAGTAAATCATAATTAAATATGCAAATACCTTGGCTAAATTTGGACATGTAATTATATGACTAATCACATTTCAGAAAGCCTGAAAATTGCAATTGCATGCTTAAATAGATGGCCAGGCCCCGAACTCACATGGATGCTCTTGTGCTCTCATTTCACACAAAATAGTTGCTTTGCTATGAAATGCCACCCACTGAAAATTAAATCCTTGTGTGATAGCAATTTGTGTGACAGTTTAGACGTTTTTATATATGCAACAGAAGCACTATTTTGGAAAATGTAGCCCAGTATCTCTCAGATTTTGAGTCACAGTGATATGTTGCTGACTTTTAACAAATGATACTTTGTTACTTCAGACTGGCTGTGGATGGACCATTTGGAGCTGCAACTACAGATGTTTTTCACTATCGAGTCAGTGTATGCATTGCAGCAGGGATAGGAGTCACTCCGTTCGCCTCGATTCTAAAATCCATATGGTTTAAGTGCTGTAATCCTAATACAGAACTGACGTTGGAGAAGGTAGGGGGGAAATTTGTTTATAATTCCTTTTAAAAGGTAGTATTTTAATAAGCTAATACTTGTCAAAGTTAGATAACCAGCTCCTTCAAGTTGAGGGTAGAAATTGCTTTAGTTCCTCCATCTCAACATCTCATTTGTCTGCTGTCCAGTGGACCCAATGAGTTTTCAGAACTTTCTGAGATAAAGTACTTTTTAGCTGCTAGCTCACTCTACTAAAGGCCTAATTGAACATTTTTATTACTTCTGCCCTCAACCACTGGTGCAGTGGCATCTCCTTACAATTCACCTTGATACCCAGGTAACCTATAACAAAAAAGAAGTGAGGGTGGAGCATAGGCGCTGACTTACTCAGCTCCAGGCCCCACCCCCACTCCACACCTTCCACCAAGCCCCCACCCTGCCTCTTCCCACCTCTGGCATCTCACCCTAAGTAAGGCTCTTGTTGTTGTAACGTTCTCTTAGAGTGGGTACAGGAACCCTGACCTGCCCTGTCCACTGGGCTCCGATCCAGGGCCAAATGGTGGGCAGCTCCAATCGGTGCCTTGGTATGCTAAGCAGTTACCTTCCCAGACCACTTCCTACCCCAGCCTCCTTTAGCTTCCTGGAGACAATCACTTCTGTCTAGTCTCTGACCCACACACTCAGTCACTAGTCTCTCCTTTGTGGGTTCTCACGAGTCTGGGTTGTTGTCAGATCCCAGGCAATGAACTCCAGGGCAGTACTTTTCCCTCCGAGCAGCCATCTGCTCCCTTTCACTGCCCCCCTCTGAGCTGTTCTCTCCTTTTTAAAGTCATGCCTCCAGCTTGCACAGGCTTTGCAGGTGTGACTGGGTATGGCTGCTTGAGCCCAGAGCTGTTCCTTAACCCCTTGCTCTCCCGTGTGGGGTTTGTGTACCCCATCACAGTTCCACACTGGCATTCATTATTAATGATTCCCTTCAGTAATGTACAGAGGTTTCCATCTACAGTTCTGAAGCTAAAGATTATTAGAGTATGGCTTTGGAGGCCGATTGTCCAACGCAGAATTCATATCGTCGTTGTACTTTCTTTCATGATGTTTTTTTTAAAACCATACTGACAATGGGTTGGGATCTCAGCACTCAGATAAATATTTATAAACCCATTATATTTAATAATAGAGGAATAAAAAAGATGGAAATATGTTTTTAAATTGTCTGCTTCCAACCCCAACATGCACTCTGTTTTCATAGTCAACTTTTAAAAATTCATAGAAGTTTGAGCTGCATGCAAAGGCAGTTAAACCTGTAACTCACTCTCCCTCCCCCCCCTCCCCCAGCAACCCTTCCCTCTTTGCCTTTCCTCCTCCAGCTGTTTTTTCTCCTCTTCCCTCCTTCTACTCAGCTGCCTGAGGAACTGAAGTGCAATGATAATTCTCATAAATCATTGTAATTTTGGGGTAGGAGGAAATTAGGTTAATTAAAGTATTTGCAGTAAAACTAAGGCATTAGATAGTGCTTCACTTCCTGGTGACTAAACAGCAAGTGTCTCTCACACACAAAAAGAGAGAAAACAACCTTTTGGTTTTGACAAAAATGGATTTCTTTCAAAAAGTAGCATTTTTCTACAAGAAAATCCCTTCTCAGTCAATCCTGGAGGGTTTTTGAGCTCCACTTCCACTTGCAGTTTTCATGAGGGCTCTTCCGGTGTGGAACTGTGATTCTGTAAGCTACATTCAGGGCCGGCTCCAGGCACCAGCCCACCAAGCATGTGCTTGGGGCGGCACCTGGAGGGGGGCGGCGCGGCGCTCCGGCCCGAGAGCGGGGCCGTGACTGGGCTCTCCGCCCTCCCCCCGGCGCTCTGGCCACCGGGGAGAGCGGAGCCCCGGCCGGGCTCTCCACCCTCCCCCCAGTGCTCTGGCCGGTCGGGGAGAGCGGGGCCCCAGCCGGGC
Source organism: Emys orbicularis (assembly GCF_028017835.1). Taxonomy (NCBI): domain Eukaryota; kingdom Metazoa; phylum Chordata; order Testudines; family Emydidae; genus Emys; species Emys orbicularis. The sequence continues at coordinate 120,552,094 of NC_088685.1, read as the reverse complement.
TCTCCACCCTCCTCCCGGTGCTCCGGCCGCCAGTGGAGCCACGGCGGGCTCGCCACCCTCCCCCCGGCGCTCCGGCCGGTTGGGGAGAGCGGGCCCACGGCCGGGCTCGGCGCCCTCCCCTGCCACGTTCCCTGTGAGGGGGGGAGGGGGGGCGGCGGGAGGCTTTTTTGCCTGGGGCGGCAAAAAAGCCAGAGCCGGCCCTGGCTACATTCAGCAGCTATTGGCTACTTTCTCTCCTTGCAAAATCAAATAGATTTTAAGTAGAATAGAAGGAACACAACAGGGTCTTTAAACTCTCCAGTAGATCCACTGGTTCCAAACATGAATTATTTCTAATAATGTAATTGATAAAAGTGTGCCTGAGGCTGCAGGTCCTGGACAGCACCAATGAAGTTAACATATTCTTAATTCTCTGAACTAATTTTGTAATAATAATAATAATAAATAATATGGTAGTGGCTTGTGAGGATAGGGTGAAGAAGAGACAGCTGGGGTGGAAATGGAGAGAGCGAAACACTAAAAAGAAAGTGGCAAGTAAAAACTGTCCCTTCCCCTTCCAGCCATTTTAACTCACTTTCTAATGTAAAAACTCAACTGGGAGCTGTTCAGTGTTTCAGATTTAGAGCCAGAGCCTGCAACTGTGTCTGTGGGCAGACCAGTGTAAGGATCCACCCACAGGGACCAGAATGCAGGTCCAAGGCCTTGATCTTTATAAAATAAAGGGAGTTAAAACTGGTGGTTTGATGACAAATTGCTGCTGAAAGAGCAGCATGGTTTCTGGGAATGCAGGAGGTGAGAAGGGGTCCAAATAGACTAGGGAAAGTGTGGGTGAGATAGAAAGAGAGAGAGAGAGAGAGAGAGAGAGAGAATAACCATACCCCATACTTTAATAGCAGCAAGTCACTTTTCAGGGCATGCACTAGAAGACTTGGTTGCCTTCTGGGATGGATAAAGGCACAAGGCTGAATGTACTTAAGGTGTGCCCGAGTGACCCAATAATTTACACCCTGCCGTGGCTTTTTGCTATAATGCATTAAGTCTCACAGGACCTCTGTGAGAAACAGGAATATGATTATTTCTACTTTACATGTAACTTTTCTGTTTCACAGTTTCTTCATTAGTGTAATGGGAATAATGATACTTATTTCTCACAGGTGTTGTGAGGCTAAAATCATTAATTTGGGAAAGATATCTTGAGATTTCAATGGAAGGTGCTGTGGAAGTCCAAAGTAGTATTAGAATTTTTTTATCAGTCATTTAAGTGAGATTGACTTAATCTCAGAGTAATTATTTCTTTTCCATTGGCTAAAAGCTTCCACTTGTGATATAATTACAAATAATTTAATCTGTCTCCAAGTATATGGCGCTCGTCTTCTATAGTGGTGAGTACCATAGAAATGTCGATTAAGGAAATAAGAGGATTTTCTTTTTCTTTTTTTAAACAATTTCATCTTGATTTGAGTACAGCTATCATTACAGTTATTAAACTAATATTTCCTAGTGTTGCCCACATATAGTTGAGATATAAATACTAATAGCTTTGCATAATGTCAGCAGCTGTATAATTAAAAAAAACACAGCAAAACAGAAGCAGTACACATTTATCTAATTGATTTGTCACAATTAAATAGCCTTAGAGTGTAGTTTTCATATTGCTTTTTTGATGGTTAGGATGGGACATTCCAGTACTCATGACTGGAGTGTTACCACTCAGTTTAGTTATGCACAGGCTGGTTTCTTCCTCACACCAGCTAGCCTCAATTTTGCAGTTGGGAATTTATGAAACTGTATTGGTTAACCCAGATTCTAACACTGGCAAACAGCTGTATCTTCTTGTTCCCTATTTAAGATTCACCCCATCCCACAAACTTTTCAGCAAAATACAGTAATTTGGAAATACTAAAAGGCGGCAGAGTTCATGTTGTCAAATGTAACGTCGTGTTAAAGCTGCTTTTGGGAAACAGTCTTTATGCCTATACGGCTGAGTGCTAAATTCTTGATCGTCTTGTTAGTGCACCCATGCAGGACCCTCACCTTTGAGTGTGGAGGATAGAGATAACTACAGTGTGCCGGACTATGCCCTGTAACCCAAAGGGAGTGTGGTTACTCAGGTTGTGGGCCCTCCACAGCCACCCAGAAGCAGCTGTGGGGTAGCCCCCCACACACACACTACACATTTAAGAGCAGCAGTAAGAGCAGGTGATGAATATTTTTCCCTTGCTCCCCCATAGTCGTTCTTGCTATGTCTTCTGAGTACAAGCTGATTCTGTTGCTCCATTGCCTTCCCCAGTGCTCTCAAATGGGAGGAGGGGGAGTGAATGTTCATCAAGGAGTAGTTATTAATGGTTTGCACTGTGCTGAAAGCAGCTTTACGAAGTATATGCATGCACCTTATGTGAAAGAGCAGAGCTCTCTGCTCTTGCTTACTTTACCAAGTGTACGGTGGAGAAAAATGAATGATAAATATGTGAGGATGAAGAGGGCATGGAGTATAAGTGCATTATTTAAATAAGAGACCACTCAAAATCCTGCCTTACAGATCTGATTAATAGTAATACTGCATCTAACTCAATTTGCAGAAAGAGCACTTGGAAAATTTAAGGCAGTTTACTTGTGCAAGCCATCAAGATGATGAATATAATAGGTGGGGTGGGTGGGGATTAGTGAAACATAAATCTAATGAGGGGTTGTTGTTTTTTTGAGGAGCCTAAATAATAGCACAGACAGTTATTACTGTGAGCTCTACAATAAAATACAAAATTCAGAATATTTGCTTACTTATAGAAATACACCATTCCTGGATGGTTTTATTCTACAATGTTAATGAGGGTGAATTTTATTGCGTTTTTATTGTATTTTAATCATATTTGTAATATGTTGTGGAATGCCCAGAGCATCTCAGTGGAAAGAAAGGGAGGCTCTTTATAAATAATATTTACCATTATTACCTTTATTTTTCTAGGAGTCTGTGTGCCTCATAGTTTCATTTTTCCATAGGCCAACTTTCCTCACCAGCTTCTCTCTCCTTCCTTCTCAGGACTCTATTTGTGGCAAAAATATTCTTTGTGAGGAAAAATTCTATTAATTAATTAATTACAAATATTTCTCATTAATAACAAATGACAATTTTAAGAAATGCAATCGGCACAGCTTTAGTGGGGATGAATTTGGCTCAATATATTGGATTTGGTAAATTGTCCCCTCCCCTCCTTTCCCCACCCATCTGCACTTGCCATACATTTTTGTAAGATGCGTTGTTGAAAAGATGTGAGTAATTAGATGGTAAAATAGAGGTTGTGGGGACAGTTCCTCAGTAAAAGTCACCAATAGCCATGATAAAATTCATAGTGATGTTTTTCAGGGGCCTGATTTTCAGAGGTATCAGGTGCTTTTAGCAACTGCTGACTTCAAAATTCCCAGACAAAAACTTTGTAAAGGGCGACATAAGCCTGTAAATATTGTACATAGCAGTTAACTTAAAACAACACTGTTGTTAGTTACCAAAATGAAATGTTTTACTGCCAATGGGCCTGATTTTCCTCATATTTACACCAGGGTAAGTCAGTAGCAACTCCATGGAAAGCAATGGGATTATATTAATGTAAAAACAATGTAATAATTAAAAAAACAGGCCTCAGATATTTAGAGTTAAGGTTCTGCAAACAGCCCTAATCCAGACCCTATATAAAATTCATCCTTTACCTATTCACCAGAAAGCTCACTATTTTCCACCACCAGAACTTGTCTGCATTTCCAGTAGAGACCCTGAGCACTCACCTACAGTACAGATCTAAGAAACCACTCATATTAGCCCTAGACCCTCCTCTAATTCATCCAACTCTTCAGAGTGAAACACACCAACATCTTGCCATGTAATCACTTATAATACAAAACATATTCCCTTTCCACCATCTACCATTTCACTAGAAGCTACACAACTCAGTCTATTTCATCTACCTTGCATATATGTGTACTAGAAACACCACTATGTGTATCTCATTTGTCCTCTATGTGAAGCTTCAAAACCTCACCCTCCATAAACACGCCTCAAATAAAACTTTACTCCTATTCATTCTACCCACATGGGCTGTAAATGCCAAATTATCACAATAACCAAAGCACAAATTTATTACATGTAGAATGTGATTTATTCAAGGATAGGAAAAGCTTAGTTAGTAGTAACACCTAAGAAGTAGTCCAGTTAAGTGAATAAAGTGTGGGACTACAAGACTAGAATTAAGAGTTTGTTTCGCTGAATTTGAAGGTGGAATTAACCAGTTTTCAAAATGTGCTGTGTTTGAGACAAAAACACATTAGGCAGACCTGTCAGACTTCCTTTGATATTTAAAGGTCAAGGCACTGGGGCATGGTGAGGAGAAAGAGAGACGGTTTGGATTAAGAGGAGAAAGGATTTTTAAAAAGACCAAAACAGTATAAAAATCATGGACACAACAAAACAAGAGCCAAACATCACTTTTCTGACTTTATTTATAGCTTTGTATCCCTTCTAACATCCATTGTCCCCATTCTTTTCTTTGAGAGAGAGAGAGAGAAGGGGCTTCTTATGGGTTAGTAAAGTGTCTAGTACACTTTGGGGGACTATACAAATAATTACATTAAAAAAACATTATTAAGGTTGCAAGGCGCCCAATCCCTAGCATCTCATCCAATCTCAGGTTCCCCCAACCCTCACTGGCTCTGAATCCCACTTCCTCTTAGCTCCTCATCCAATTTCCCTATTCTCCCCCAAGCCATCTGGTTTGCAATCTGCTCCCCCCCCCCCCAAACATTTCCCTCACTTGCTCCCAATCCAGCTTCCCCTCCAGCTCCCAGGCCCAGTCTCCCTTCCCTGCCTCCCAGTCTCACTCTCTTTGCCCAGCTAGTTCTAGTCTCACCAGACTTTTTGTCCCAATCAACTATTTCTCCTCCTACTGGTCTGGCTTTTGTTTCCTCTGCATTTGAATCAGACAGCTTCCTCTTCTATGCTGCCTGGGTGCTATCAAGAGGGTAAGTGAGAGCACCCTGCTCTCAGCTCTAGTGCCTGGCCTTAGCCCAGCCTAGAGCTGCTGGGAGCAGCAATTACAGGGAAAGTCCAGCTTCACCCCTGTAGCCCTTGGCTGGTGCATGCTCAGTTGCTCTGTGGGAACAGTGCGTGGAAAGTCCAATCATGTGTAGAAGCTGTGAGAGGTTGGAACATGCTAAGTTTCTCTGCGAGAATAGTGCACGTGCAGTCCTGTCACGCAGAAGAGCTGTGAGGGTCTGCGGCAGTGATGGACAACCTGTGGCCTGCGGGCTGTACGAGGCCCATCAGCAGGGCCAGCTCCAGCATTTCTGCCGCCCCAAGCAAAAAAAAAAAAAAAAAAGCCGCGATCGGCGGCGGCAATTGGAAAAAAAAAAAAAAAAAAGCCACGATTGGCGGCGGCAGTTCAGCGGCAGGTCCTTTGCTCCTAGAGGGAGTGAGGGACCTGCCGCCCCCGAATTGCCGCAGGTGCCGCCCCTCTCCCTTGGCCACCCCAAGCACCTGCTTGTTAAGCTGGTGCCTGGAGCCGGCCCTGCCCATCAGGGTAATCCGCTGGCAGGCTGCAAGACAGTTTGTTTACATTGACCGTCCACAGGCACGGCCGCCCGCAGCTCCCAGTGACCGCGGTTCGCCGTTCCCAGCCAATGGGAGCTGCGGGAAATGGTGCGGGCCACAGGGATGTGCTGGACACTGCTTCCCGCAGCTCCCATTGGCCGGGAACAGTGAACCGCGGCCACTGGGAGCTGCGGGCAGCCGTGCCTGTGGACAGTCAATGTAAACAAACTGTCTTGCGGCCCGCCAGCAGATTACCCTGATGGGCCGCATGTGGCCTGCGGGCCGCAGGTTGCCCATCACTGCTCCAGAGTCTGGAGCATGCTCAGTTGCCTTGTGGGGGTGGCACATGCATAGCCTGGTCATGTGTAGCTGCTGTAAGGGCTGGAACATGCACAGTCACTCTGTAGGGATGATGCCTGTGCAGTCCGTTCAGCAGTAGGAGATGTCAGAGGCTTGAGCATGCACAGTGAGGAAGGAATCTTTAGGGTTTTTAGCTGTTAAGTGATAGTAATGTTCTATTAAACATTTGCAAACTGTGATTTTTTCAAAGGCTTATAACTTGGACAAATTTAGGTGGGTTGTCACAAGATGACAAAAGGCACCTCCCTGACACAAAGGCCGCCCCCACCAAATTTCTATTCTCTGCTCTATAACTTGAAAACACTACAGCATTACAAAGAATAGGTCTCAAGAATTTTTTAACATGGGCAAAACAACATATTTTTCCCTTAGTCTCAGTTTTGGAAACAGCTGTATCATTTTGGGTGAAATTTGCCCCCTCCCCCCCCCAATCATCCTGAGGCCAACACACAGCAATGAAAATTTCAGCCCAAATGGTTAAAGTTTGGCAATGTTATAAGCAACTAAAAACAAAATCTTATAACTGGAATGTCTGGCAACCTTAATAGTAGGTGGCACTACCAGCCCCATCTATAATAAATGGAGAACCATAATGAATTTAATTAAGAGTTTTGTCTAGAAGCATAGATGTTTAATGCTGCACTCAATACGGTATTGGCAACCTTAAGACTAAAAGGACAGAGTGGGCTAGTTCACAGATTTTTCACCTTTGGAACCAGAGTTCAATACCACAGTGATGGGCATGGTATAAGAATCTCAACAAAATAGAATAACTTTCTTAGTGGATGAATGAAATTGAGTGTGGTGGTCTCATCTTACTCCCTGCTTGATCACATCTCAAAATCACTGCAGAGTTTCATAGGATATTCAGTCTCTATTCAAGAAAAATGCAGAGTTAGGTTTTGTAAGCCATGATGCATTGACAGAGTTAGATGGCTTGCATATTGCCTGTCTGCATTAATACTTTAATCACTAAATTCACTCACATTTTTTAAGAAAAAGGTGTTTTAAAACATACAAAGAAACTCCACAATGTCAAAAGTAGATGGGATCATGTTTAAATTTCTACTGGAGTACAGTAGCATGCTATAAGATTAACCACTTATCTCAACATAAATAATTTAAGAGCTTTATAGAAAGCTTGTTGAAAGCTTGTGTCTTGTTGAATTTCCTTACTTTTACCTGACAGGTTTATTTCTATTGGACTTGCCGAGATGCATCTGCCTTTGAGTGGTTTGCTGATCTCCTGTTCTTGCTGGAAACACAAATGGCTGAGAAAGGGAAAACCCATTTTCTAAGTTATCATATATTTCTTACTGGCTGGGATGAAAGTCAGGTATTAATGAAATAGGTTTGAGTTAATGTACCTTATTTTCCAGTATGGCAGCATATGAAACAGGAACAAGCAAATGGATGAATTAATGTAATTATATTAAATTCTTGAAGTATTTGATAAACAGGTTTTTTTCTCCTAAAATTTCTTTTTTAAATCTTTTGTGATATTTTTCCACACTTACACCATTATAACTCCACTATCAGGAAGCAAGGAGGCAAAGAACCGTAAATATAGAGCCCACTTCCAATTCAGCTTTAGGAAAATAGGAACATAAGAATTGCTGTATAAGATCGAACCTGTGGTCCATCTAGTCCAATATCCTATCTCTGGAAGTCACCAGTACTATCTGCTGTAGAGTAAGGTGGAAGACAACTTGCCAGCATGGAAAATTTCTTCTGAACCCTAAATGAGATGTTGGCATGATAGTTTGTGGAATGCCTTTCACAATTATTGTTGTTTTTAATTCCTTACTATTATATGTATAAAATATATATTTTGTTATCCATTGTGATGGGCTATATAAACCCCCCACTGGAACTGAACGGGTTAAGGAGCAGCTCTGAGCCCAGGTGATTTCTCTCTATCCCTCCCCCCACCCCCAACTGCAGATCCTGCTTCGGCTGGAGGAGGAGCTTTAAAGGGAGCCAGATGGCTAAAAAAGGGGTCAGTCAGGGTAGGAGGACAGATCTATCCTGAGAGCTCCTGAACAAGGGAACTACAAAAGCCTTTGCTGCCAGGAAGGGGCTATCAGCTGGGCTGAAGGGTCAGATTTTTCTTTTTTGCTATCTTATATTGGACTTTGAGGGAAGGCGAATGGTAGGAAGTGACCCAGGGAGGCAGCCTCAAGGCACTTCAGTATGCTGATATTTTTGCCTCTAATAGGGCTCTTGGTTGCAGCCCGGTACAGTAAGAGGGCCCTGGCTCCCCTATCAACCACCCTTGTTGTGGAGAGTACAAAAACCTCCCTTCCACACACCCCTCTCAGAAGTAAGGAGAGGGTAGAGACGTTGAAAGCCCCAAGGCAAAGCTGAGTCACCTAGAGGGCTCAGCAGGGGAACTTAAGGCCCTCCCTATTGTGAGGACGTGGGACTATATATATTTCTTTGCACTCTGTTACCTCAGAATGGGGCGAACTAAATTAGTGACCTGGTTGGAGGGTAGTGAGTTCTGCAAGTTAATTGTGTGTTTTGTGAAAATGTATTTCCTTTAATCAGTTTTAAATTTGCCAACTTTAAATTTCATTGATAGATCCCACTCTGAGATCTGCATACTACTTAGATTAAGGAGGCTCATTCAGCTTCTTCCCTCTTTATTTGGCCCCAAATGGGTCTTTCCTTTCTCTCTGCTTTATTAATTGGTCACTCAAGTCACATTAGATGCGGAAAGGAAAACCTCTCCTCCTGTTTCTTACTTTTTGTTCTTTCCATTTAATGAAAGGACTCTTACAGGATTAAAAAAGAGGAAATATACCACAAGTCATTCTTTTTCTTGTAGCCTGGCTCTTCTCTCATCTTAATTCCTTTCCACTTTCCCTCAGGGATTATTTAAAAGGTAATGACGAGGTGCTTTCAACATTATGGGATTGATTTTCAAAATGTATGTGTGCAGTTGTTCACACACACATAGTCCAAACAGCCTCTTATATCAGTTTCTCAGCCAATGGGTCAGGACCCAAAACTGGGTTGCCAGAATGTTTCAAAGGGTCATGTGGTCCAGTCAGCGGGGTAGGGCCAAACCTGAGCAGTGCTGCAACCCCACAGGTTGCAATGCCCAGAGTTGAGAGACAAGCCCAGCCAACCCCACAGCACAGGAGCTGCAGGAGCTACCACTCTGTGGTAGCTGGCCAGCCTAACAGGTAAGCGGAGCCAGCAAGTACTTCTCGACCGGGCCACCTCCTCACCTCAGGGCCTGAGAGCTCGGCCAGGAGGGTGACAGAACCAGGCCGCAGCTCCCCACCCTGGGGAGGAGGAAAGGCCCGCAGGGAGGCATTGACTGATGGGCTGGTGCTGAGTCCCAGGCCTGCGCCAGCCACCCTACCATCATGACAGGGAGCCAGACAGAGTGACACTTCCCCCCACCTTGTGTGTGAGACCATAGGTAATCCCTCCAGCACACCCTTCCCCCCCAAATACACCCTCCCACTTTGTTTGAAACGTTGTTTCAATAAGTAGATTGGGCTACTTTGGGGCTAGTTTTTAAGTCACTTTGGGCTATTAATGCAGTAGAAATCTGGGAACCCTGAAACTCCCCCAGGGGGCAGGACCTGACCGAAACCACTCCAGGACCTCTATCCCCAGACTATTTACTGGGTTGTGACAGGCCACAAACATTTACAAATGGGTTGTGAGCCCAGAAAGGTTGAGAACCTCTGTCTTATACTAGTTATCTAACAGAGACTGTGAAAACTTCTTTTGGAGAGAAAAATCTACTACCCATGCTGAAGCATGCAACAGTGTGACCAATATTAAACAAACCATTGCTCAATGTTAGCAAACTCACAGGCTATTATCTACCATCTATTTTCTAAACAATAGAATCAAGAAGCTAACAAAACACATGGTCACCATCAACCGCCAGCTGCCAATATCCTGAATCTTCACACCAGAACATGGTACAGAAACAAACAATTTTTGCTCTCGTGAGTGACCTCCAGCTCATAGACAGAGGTGGATATCTTGTTGGACCTTTGGACCTTTCTGTGGCATGTGATACCACTGAGTACCAACTACTGTTATCCCACCTCCAAAATTATGCAGGGGTGAAAAGAAGTACAGTGAAATGGCTTTCTTCTTCTCAGACCAAACACAGAGGGTTGTAATTGGTAACAGTTCCTCTACCTCCAGAGCTCTCACATGTGGAATTCGACAAGCCTTAAACCTCTCCCCATCTTACTTGATATCTTTAGGAAACCACTAGTGGAGACTGTGTGACAACTTTAGCTTAAATACCAGCAATACTCAGATGACACCAAGGTTTACATTTCCTTTACATAGAACAAAACCAGCATTCTCTCCAGGCTATCCCCCAGCATTTGGCCAAGAACAACATTTGGATGAAGAGCAGTTGACTGAAGCTGAAACTAGGCAAAATGATGGTGATGATATTAGAAAGCAAGAATCCCTTTGGAGAATTTACTTCTTTCCCCTCTGTTGAGGGCATATGCCTTCAGACTGTTAAATTTGTTCAGTCTTGACGTCCTGATAGATTCTTCTCCCGCTGGATGACCAAATAGAGATATGGTGGCAAACAAGACCTCTTCCATCTATGGCTGGTCAGGAAACTGTGCCTCAAGATATCAAACCCAGTCCTGGCAATGCATTTGAAACATCTAGGCTTCATTACTGTAATTCATTATACTTAGGTCTGAAGTCACAAATATTGAAAAAGTTCCGTTTGCTACAGAATGCAGCCACCATCTGCTGAGCAGCGCAGCTGGCCATGAGCAAATCATCCAGTCCCTGCATTGGCTCTCCACTGAATAGACTCCAGTTCAAGTCCTCTGCCATGATATTAAAAGCCCTCCATGAGATTGGCCCAAGCTAGCAGGAAGACCGCATCTCCCTTTACCACCATGACCTCCTGTGACTGCTACGCCTCACAAGAACACTGAAGCTGTCAAGAAATAGAGGAAACTCATGAACACAAGAGAGGGAACTTTCATAAGGGAAGGATCCAAACTATGGAATCCATTCCTGCAAAAGATAATGACCACAGGTCACATCACATTCAGAACTAAATTCCAAACAATTTTCGTGACTTAGTTTTTCTTCAATAATCCTTCACAAGGATAATAATAATAGTCTATAATACAAACAAACACGTTACTCCTACTTACAGAGGGAGGAAAATGGAGAGAGATTGTATGTTTGATTTTTAATTACCTATGCAGTTATGGGTGCAATATAAGAACCTATAGAGAGAGTAAATCTGCATGCAAATTATGCACATAACTGCATTTCTGTGCATGTAACTTGAAAAATAAAAAGGCCTTATTTCTGTCTACATATAGGAATCCTGTATATTATTTAGGAGAAAAGGAACATAGGCATTGCTATGTTGTATCAGATAATAATATGTATTAATTATAATAGTATTAATTATATTACAGTATAATTATTATTATCCCTCAGTATGACATCATAGGGATTTTTTTCACCTTCACAACATACAAGATCTTTAAGCATAAAGAGGGGAAAGCTACCATCAAAAATTTATTCCCATGAGTCACCAATAAATCCTGACCACAAACTGACTCTGTAGGTTTGGGGAGTCAAAAGTTTTGTTAAACTGTCCACAGAAATTCTGCATTTTAGGGGCTCCAATGTACTGGTTCTCTTTTGACTTAATATTCTCACAAAGCCTACGAGCATTGGCTTCTGGAGATCACTAATCATGATGTTTTGCACACCTACTGTATTCCTGAGCTGCTCATTCAGACTCTGAGGGACTGCTCCAAGTGCTCTTGTAATCATCTTTGTTCTGTTTTCCATCTTCATTCCACTTCGTGGCAGAGTTCTTCATACTTTTCCATTTCTCTTCCTGTTTCTTTTTTGTTTCTTCTGCTGGTATGGCAATATCAATTAACATGGTCTTGTTAATTGGTTTATTATTTATGTACTGGTTTGCTATAGTGCCTACAATGTGCTAAGTACTTTCCAAGCATACAAGAAGAGATGGTCCTTATCTTGGGGAGCTTAGTTTGTGTACATAGAGCATTGGACAGATGGGTTATTATATATCAAGTTTAGAAAATACATCTATTTACTTGTTCTGGAAGTTTCTCAACTGAGGTTAAAATGGGTGTGGATAATCCTCAATATCAACTTTGGTTCTTTGCCTCCTTGCTTACAGGTGGTGCAATAATGTTTTCTGAAAGGAGAATATTGGGGGAATAAGGGGGATGAAAATGGCAAGCAGAATTACTTGCAAGTAAATTTCCTTTATCAACTTAACAAAGGAAAGTTATTGCTGCTTGTCTGATATCATAAAGTATGCTATTGGTAAAGCATTGGCCACCGCTAATGATGGTCTGTATATGCCATATGAAAGTATGAGGTGGAATATTGTTCAGAATATTTAAGCAGGTTCTTTTCTCAACAAATACAAAAATAAAAAGGGTGGTAGACTGTTGTGCACCATTTGTGCATACCCTCTTTGACTCCTCCTCTGTGAGCAACTGAAAATTCAAAGTACACACATCCTGGATACACAGACTTCCTATATTGCATATAATTTCTAATATTTATTTAAAAATCACCATTACTTCACTACTTATGTTTTTCCTTTCCAAAATCATTTCTTTTCAACATTAAAATGGTTATCACCCGCTTAACTACCGGGAAATGTTTAAAAGCTGCTAAGAAACTTAGGAATCTAAGTCCATGTTTGCAAAAGTGACCTGGGCCCAGATCCTCAAAGGCACCTAAATACCTTTCAGAATCAGGGCCTTAGGAACAAGTCTAATTGAAAGTCAATAGGACTTAGGTGCCCATGTACCTAAGTCACTTTTGAAAATGGAATTTAGGCTTCTAAGCCACTTAGGCACTTTTGAAAATACTGTTCTCCCCCCAGTCTGCCGTCTCTTTAGGGGCAGAGTGCTGCCCTCTGATGATAATTATATGTTGACCCCCCCCCCCCGAGTAATATATATTTCCACCTTTTATTCAGAGACAGTATTATCGCTTTACTTTTTACTCTGCATATACGTTGTTGATTCTAAAACTATTGCTGTACATTTTGCTTTAGGCTACTCATATAGCTCTACATGATGATGAAAAGATGGATGTAATTACTGGTCTGAGACAGAAGACCTTCTATGGAAGGCCGAACTGGGACACTGAGTTCAGGCAAATAGCAGAAAATCATCCTAGGTAAGGCAGGTTGGCTTCTAGCCTTATTATGTAACACTTTCTCAACATAAACAGTGAGAGGGCAAATCTTTTAAAATGACCCTTTTAAAATAATTTAGTTTTTTGCTATGTGGAAAGAAGATTTATGTTTAATGAAGCTTTTAATGAAGAAATCTCAGAAAGAGAATGCCAATAAAATCTAATTTTTGGATAAGAAAATCTAATATTTATAAGTATTTCAATATCCTGGCCTTTGCCAGATATAATTGAAACACACAATCCAATTACTGTTCTGCACAAAGGACAAAGTAACATTAATTTCCCTTGAAGATGGTTATTAAAGAGATAAACTGTGATTTTTTTTCTTATGATGTCAAGGATATGTTTGTTCTCCCAACATATTTGGCTACCGTTGTAAGACTGTGCTGTTCTGTCATTAGTTCATCTCTGCTGGCAAAGACAGTTCATTTGAACCTGGTGGATTTGCTAGTGGTCTGAGAAAAGCTGCTTTGTTCCTGGAAGCCTTTGAAGAAAGAATTTGAAATATTTTTCTGTTCATCACCAGAAAATTCTGGAATCTTTGTGATTCTTTTCCATTTCCAAATATTTACCTGTTAATGTAAGCTAAAGGCCTGCATTCAGGAGAAAGGGTTGAGAAAGGAAAAGGAAAAGCATTTTTTTATGAATGAAAAACTAAAATGCTGGAAGGGGAAAGAGAGAAAAGAGTAAGCTTCAAGAATACCATAACATTGAAAAAATAACAGTAATAGAGAAACCAATTGATAGAGGTAAAGATGAATACAAATCAGGAAATAAGAAGGAAGATAAAAAATTGGCAAAGGGCTGACAATAGAAAATATAATTTTTTCCTTTTTATTATTTGTGAAATATTGCTACTACAAAATCATATTTTTAAAATTTAGGCTTGCAGTCAAATTTAACTTGCAGTCTAAACTTTATTATTTGACAATATCCAAAATATAGTTAATATCTTCAAGAAAGACTTTCTGTGCAGCTTTTCACGCACAGAGTAGAAGGTGATGGTGAGATGTCCTGAATGTTATGATGCTTTCTTAAGAATCCAGCACTGAAGTTTTGGGAACGTGAATTTGGGTCGTAATGGGCCTGTCAGTCTGACATCGATCCAAGGCAAGATAATGGAGTGGCTGATACAGGACACAATTAATAAAGAATTAAAAGGAGGGTAATATAATTAATGCCAGTTAACATGGATTTTTGGAAAACAGATCTGGTAAAACTAACCTGATATCTATTTTTATGAGATTACAAGTTTGGTTGACAAAGTTAATAGTGTTGATGTAACAGACTTCTATAAGGCATTTGACTTGCTATCACACAACATTTGGATTAAAAAACTAGAATGATATAAAATTAACATGGCACACATTAAGTGGATTGAAAGCTGGCTAACTGATAGGTCTCAAAATGTAATTGTAAATGGGGAATCATCATCAAGCAGGTGTTTCTAGTGGGGTCTCGCAGGGATCATTTCTTGTCCCTGTGCTATTTAACATTTTTATCAATAATCTGGAAGAAAACATAAAATCGTTCCTGATAAGTATGCAGACGATGAAAAAATTGGGGGAGTGGTAAATAATGATGAGGACAGGTCATGGATACAGAGCGATGTGGCTTGGTAAGCTGGGAACAAACAAATAATATGGCTAACTGTAAATAAATACAGGTAGGAAAAAAGAATGTAGACTATACTTACACGATGGAGGATAAAAGCCATGAGAATGATTAAAGGATTAGAAAACATGCATTATAGTGATAGATTCACAGAGTTCAATCTATTTAGCTTAACAAAGAGAAGGTTAAGGGGTGACTTGATCACAGTCTGCAAGTATCTACAAGGGGAACAAATATTTGATAATGGACTCTTCAGTCTAGCAAAGTATAACATGATCCAGTAGCTGGAAGTTGGAGCTAGACAAATTCAGACTAGAAATAAGGTGTAAATTTTTAAAAGTGAATGTAAATAACTATTGGAGCAATTTACCAAGGTGTCATAGTGGATTCTCCATCGCTGGCAATTTTAAAATCAAGGTTGGATCTCTTTGTAAAAGATATGCTGTAGTTCAAAAGGAATTATTGCGGGGAAGTTCTATGGCTTGTGCTATACAGGAGATCAAATTAGATGATTTCAATGGTCCCTATGAATCTATGAATTTGCTTGTGAGCCTCAGTTTATACATTTAAGGTCAAATGTGAACTCTTTAAAGGAAAAAGTGCATAAGAGAAACATTTTATTGGACTTGTATGGGGCAAAAACTGCCCCTCCTCCATGCTCTCTGCATGTGCAGATGGTTCAGGATGCAGAGGAATTGGCATGGTTCTGCTGTGTGTGTGTAAAGGGGTAGCTAGATTTCATGAGGTAACCAGACTCAGGGCTGATTCTAGGGGCAGACAAACAGGGCCATCGCCCTGGGCACCAGCTTCCAGGGGACACTGGACTGCTAGGTTCCCCCTCCCCAACTCATTGGCCAACTGTGTTTTAGGTTTTCTTTGCCTGACTGTTAGGGGAGGGTGGGTGCCAAAAATGTTTTCTGCCCTGGCCAGCAAAATGACTAGGGCTGTTCCTGACCAGGGTCTACATCCCTTTATACCACTGAGTCCAAGTCCACATGGGCTCCCTTCTGTGCAATGCACAGAGTCTCTTTGCAGATGGAGTAGGGTGGTGGTGTATCTACTACACCAGGGGTTCTCAAACTTCATTGCACCACGACCCCCTTCTGACAATAAAAATTACTGCATGACCCCAGGACGGGGGACCGAAGCCTTCGGCCCTGGGCCCCAGCAAGTCTAAGCCAGCCTTGGCGAATGGGGTTGTGACCCACTTTGGGGTCCTGACCCACAGTTTGAGAACTGCTGTACTACACCATGAATCCACCATTCACACCTGCTACAGAGTACAGAGCTAGGGCTGTCCAGCTAGAGACTGGGGCAGCAGCAGCCAATCAGATTCTTAGCCATTCCAAGATCTTATAGGTGCAATTATTCGTGCAAACATTTTGGAGCTCCAGTTCCCACTTAGGCATAGGTATGCTTTGGAAATTCAGTGGTGGGCACATGTTCTTGGTACAGTATTAAGACTTCTGCAACACTGTTTTTGTGGTTAGAATTCACTTGAACCTCATTTGCACTTTCCTTTGAGAAAGCTTATTGGGAGCAAACATCAGTAGCACCTCATTGCTGCAGATTTAGCTTCCTGCTCTAATGGCACAAATTCTGAAAATTTACTCCAGTAGGTGCACAGCTAATGAGTGTGTACTTTATATGTTTAATGGATATGTGCAGGGTCTTTTTAAAAGCAAACCCTCAAACAATGATATATTCTATTGTGCAGAAAATAGCTATTTTTCTATTGTCTGTAACATCATTGCCTAGATATTTGCTAACTTGGGCATGCACTTATTCTTCTATGAGGACTACTTACATGTCAAGTTTCAAAATTCAGCCACTTTTAAATTATGGCTGTGGGCAAAAATGTGTATTTTTTTCATCTTCATAGAACTCAAAAATAACTGCAGGGATTTTGTGCATTTTTTTTAAAAATACCTCCACTTAGAGACAAAGAATGGAAAATTTCAGCCCATGGAGTAGGGGTTTTTTGTTTTGTTTTTTGTAAAACTATGACAATGTGAAAACAGAGAATTATTACCAAAAACATTTTTTTGCAACCTCAGCTATAGCAATCCAGTTGAACACTGTAATAAAATGTAATAAACACTAAAGAAGAATTAAAAATAAAGATAGTTATAAAATAATACTTTGTGAAACGAACACGGGCAAAACTTTTAAAATGCATTTGTCAACAGGCCATTTTAAAAGATTCAAACAAAACTGAGATGTGGTTTATTTGTTTTGTTCTGTTATCTTTTTGTTATTGCTGCAGCAACAGCATCGGTGTATTCTTCTGTGGACCCAAAGCTCTCTCCAAGATCCTTCAAAAGAGGTGCAACTTGTATTCATCAGCTGATCCTAAGGGTGTTCAGTTTCACTATAACAAGGAAAGTTTCTAAACAGTATTTTTGAAATTTTATAATTGATGTCATTGTACTGTATGCTTTTTCAATGAAATCAGTGGGAGTTAGGGGTCTAAATATAGTTGAGGATCTGGGCCCAAGTGTCTTTATAATTCAGGGTTTTTAAAAAAAATTAAAACTAAAAACATGAAAACCCCACAGAATTTACATAAGTTAGTAGAAGATGCAGCTCTGCTCTATTTTAAAAAAACAAAAGCAAAAATATATTAGATTTGTACTGAGGTGTAAAACACAGTTCATAAGGATCATATAATGCATTTACCCATCCATGCAATAAAACTGTGAAGCAGAAAACATCCCAAGTGTGTTAGCAGTTGAATAAGACAAATGACAATATTATATATGTACAAACACATGGAAAAATATTCACTAGAGAAGACAAAACTATATAGACAAACAAACACATAAGGATAAAAATTACATCCCAGAGGACTATAGGAATATTTTATAAATCTCCTGTTTGGGGATGGAGTTTGTATGAACTAAACTGGGGCTACAAGATATAGTTGTATTATTATTGAGTTGAAGACGATGCATCTTTATTTGAAAATTGTGCAAGTTTTCTGAAATGTCTGTGAAATGATTAATGTGGTGCATATAGTGTAGCGGTAAAGTGAGTGGAGAATTAGCATCTCTGCCAGTTCACCTAGAGGCATTTATCTTTTTTTTTTTTCCCTCTGGTGCCAGTGATGAGCCTCGGGGTAAGCTGACACTTATTTTTTAACTATAAATTAAGCTTCTTTTTTGTGTGTTGAAAATCTTGAAGGGAATGAGGAATGTGTGTAAGCACCAATACCAGCTGCCATTGCATGAAAGAAAGAGGTGACAATCTCCTGTAGATTCTGAATGATTGTTTTAATGGGGCTGGATCCGAGGTAACAAGCACAAAGATATTGTGCTTCCAGAAAAACAGGATCTGTTCTCCCTTACCTCATGCAACAAGATGTAACATTTAGCTTCTGGCTCAACGTGGCATCTCTTCACTGCTTTGATTTATTCCCACTTTGGCAAATCACTGTGGTATGCTACAGGAGATGCATTTAGAGCCCTTGTTATAGTTCATTGAGTAGCATCACTGTTATCACCACCAGAGGAGAATTTCACTTGTATCTGGGCTGAGTGACCTAGAATAAAAGAAAAAGAATAACAATTATAATAATAATAATAAAAAGTGGGGAGGTTTGTTAGACTAGAATGAAACTGCATTTAGGTTGAATTAAAATCCCTTTATTATGAATATAATTTACATCAAAATGGAAACTAGGAAGATTTGGCTTAGTGCCTTGTTTTGAGTAGCACTGAGCACACAGCAGCTATAATAATGTGAACGTATATGTAATTACTCTATTATTGTGTTTATGTATGAAAACATCTGCTGTCAGGGAAAATGAAACATGTCTTCATGGATTTGTCCATTCAGCTTCTTCAGTGGGAAGTGTTCACGACTGTAGAGAAAAATATTAGTAAATAAAATATAGTCAAAACAGCACAGCCCCTCATCTCATACTGTACTGTTACAGTCAACCAACTAATCAGAGGCCCATCCCTACATATAAATTATTTGGACCTTACAATAAAATTAACGTTACCAACAGATTTACTGTAAGAATTTAAATTGTGCACTTGTATTCACCAACAAGTATAATTTAGAATATATGATTTTACATGCTCTGGGATTTTTTCCCCAAAAAATCCTCTGTGCAATGGAAACTGTGTAGTGAAAATTGCCTTGTTTTACACTAAAAGATGAAACAGGGTCTGCCAAATTTGCTGCATTCCATCATTTTATATACACTGTATAATTATAAGGGATCCCCTCCATCTTTCATTCTGGTATGATAAAGTGCTGTATTTGGGCAAAACCAAATATTGTAAACTACAAAAAAGAATGGGACTTTCAAAAGGTTTAGATAGTCCAGATTAGCAGGAGAATTTATCGAAGTTTATCCAAAGAGAGCTGTCCTGGAAAGGGGATAGTTTTAAATGACTGTTACCTGACATTTGTGTTGCTATTCTCAACCGTGCATTGGAGTTTTGTTAGGGGAAATTACTTGAATCTGAATGTGAATATGAAAAACAAAGTGATGAGAAGAGAAGTGAAACCATAACTGCCAAAAGCAGTGTTGTAGGAGATGGACTCTAGCAGCTGCACTCTTGTGCATAGCAGATGTGTGCAGTCCACAGACTTTTATTTTCCCTTTGGAAGTGTCTCACCCAGATACAGGCCATACACAAACTTGTTTTGCTTACGAGATCTGAAGAGGTTACAGCTTGTTGTCACAAAAAAGCAACAAGCCTAGAAAGCATAGCATTCTCAGACTGTCACCCATCCAAGTACTTATTAGATCCAAATCTGCTTTGTTTTGAAAATTAGATGAGTTTAGGCCCATTCAGGCAAATAGCAGTATCCAGCTGCTCTTCTGCCATTTGTAACTTATGGTGACCCTTATCATTTCTCTGCCCCAGAAATTCTGCAATTCTGAATCTTCAAAGTAAAAACGGGGGCTTGAGCAATGTTCTCGTGGGTAAGGCTTTGTCCACATTAGGGAAAACTGTGTTTTCGAAATACGCGAATTAACATGTTAGTTAACTTACGTTAAAACTCTAATAGAGGCAGGAAATTTGTATCTTAACATGAGTTAACTGGTAAGAACCAACCAGGGCTGTATTTTGACACAAGTTAAAATGCAAATTGCCTTGTCTGTGCTATGGTTTTAATACATGATGACTAACACAGGTTAGTTGACATGTTTTGAAAATACAATTGTTTTCCTAGTGAAGGCAAGCTCTTTAAAAGGTTTATAAATATGCTATCTGATACTGTTGGGGGGTGCTGATTGGGTGTATCGGGACGACAGCGCTGCCCAGTAATGATGCTCTGGGATATAATGCCCAACAGTGGGGATTCCTGGGGCCACTTTGCCTAGTGGCAATATCACAGAGTCAGTATCACCCAGTGGCAAGAGTCCAAGAGGCCGCTTCGCCTAACAGCAATATCACCCAGTGGCAAGAGTGGTTAGGGTAGAGGAACCCAGGCCCACACTATTCCACCAGGTTCCGACCCAGGGCCCTTAAAACCAGATGACCTGACACAGGGTTCAGGTCCAAATATCCCCAAGCACGTTCCCTGGGTCGCTTCCTACCCTCATCCCAGTCCCTCCAGAGTTAGACATGGGTTCCCTCTGCTCTGTCTCCAACAGCTCCTCCGCTGGTAACAGCAAGTCATCCCCTTTGGTTCCTGTAATCAACTGACTTCCTGCAGCTCAGGTAGGCCCCAGGGGCTTGGAGTCCCAGCGACTTCCTGGCAGGAGGCTTTTGCACACAGCCACTCTCCTCCCCAGTCAGCCCCAGGCTGGGCTGAGCTGCTCCCTTTTGAATGCTCCTTCCACTGGGACCAGGTCCAACAAGGGCAAGGAGGCGTGACTAAAAATAGAGCACGCTAAAAATAGAGTGTAGCCCTGACAGCATGAGCGGTGGGAGAGGCCAGCCACCATGAGTATGTGCCTAGCATCTCACACGGGTGCATATTGTGCCGGTTAGCCCATCTTGCTGCTCACACAACTGCAGCTATACTCTTACTTTTTTAGCTTGATCAGAGCTAACACAGGTATGTCTCCCCAGGCTGGAACATACATCTCTAGCTCAAAGTTTAGACATATCCTTATAGTCATAGGGGGGTGCTGTAGAGACAGGACTCAAGGTTGGGATCTGAACTCTGATCCAAATTATACTTTTATTGTATCACTGGACCATCGCTAGTCCTTCGTGATGCTTATCTAGAATGTTATTCTTTAATATTAAAGGCCAAAATCTGAAAACTTGGATACCTAAAGTTACATAGCTAGGACCATATTTAGATACTTTAAGTGATCTGATTTTCAGAGGTGGTTGAGTACCTTCAACTTAGACACCTAAGTTTGAAAATGTTGGCCTAAAACCTTTGTAGAGTGCGGCACAGAAAAGAATCAAGGAAATACAACTTCCAGTACTGTCGTCACATAAATAAACATCTTTTAGCCATCATTGGTGTATGTAGATGGCAGTTACAACACATGCAAAAAGCCATTTAGTTTTTGAAATGAATATCGAATATCTGTTCACAAATAATATTTATTCTTATTAAAAAAAACTTTACAAATTCTGGCTTTGTTGACAAGTCAAATATGAGTTTAATGGTCTCATACTAGTTCCTTTTTGAGCATCTCACAAAACCACCATGTGAGTTGACATGGTGGGCATTCCCAGTTCAAGGGGAACGCAAAAGAGTTGTGGGTCAAAACTGAAGTACGTTTGGCATGAACATGTGTGAGGAGTAGCACAGAACCCCTGCCTGCACTGTATCTGACTGAAGCCAATGCCCATTAGCATGAGCACAATACTCACTCATGCATCTTAAAAAACTGATTAAGATAAAAAAAGAGAAACCTCAAATTAAAAAGGCCATTGATACCTGATCAGTCCTGCAACATGGAACATTCATTAATTATACATTACTATAAGACTATGTTACATTTATGTAAAAATGTCTACATTGAACAACCACCATTGCACATTAATTTTAATAAACTAGCCATGCAATTTTCTGAGTTCACGTAGCGGTGAAGAATTCAGAAGGCAATGTAGAATGCATACAAATGCACTGCTAGCCATTTAAGATCCTTTTTTTAAGATTTCTTACTCAGCAGAGAAGAGGATAATAGTTAAGATGCACAGTTTGACAACTCTGAACGTAATATCAAAGGATGAAACAAACAAAAATATATGCTGTGATATTATTGGTCAACACATGGAGTCTTTTGAATATAAACTATGTGCAAAATAACTAGATCTGGCTGGATTGGCCTTTGAAAGTTTAGACAATCCAGTATGCCTTTTCTTCTAAAGGACTGTACTATTACTATTTTTTATAGTAGGTATGATAATAATTACAAAAGATGGCATATCCATGGTATGGCTGGTGGAGTGTAATCACATAAAAATAGGGCGTCTACATATATTACCGTAAATACATTATAATAGTATAACACATTCTACTTATGAATAACTTTTCATGCAAGGAACCCAAACCAGTTTACGAACAAATGGTCTAATTCTGAGAGGTGCTGAGCTAATGGAACATACAGGAAGTCCAAAGAAACTGAAGGTGCTCCGCATTATGCAGGATCAGTGCATAAGAACGTAGTCAATTAAATTAATTGGAGTTTTGTTCAAGTGTGGACAGTAAAATTTGGTACCGTTAATCAACATCAGCACAAATGATATTTTACAAATATCAAACACTAAACTTTTTTAAAAAGAAAAATTGAATTTAGTTCAAATGACTGAAATGGTCAGATTTGTCTATAATGAATATCTTAGTGCTTTGCTACATGCCAGTTGTCTTATTGCTATACATACACGTAACGATTAATAATGCAGCCCACAAGCAGTGAGATGTTTCTTTGGGGAAGGACACAAATACATATAGAATTCAAAGTTACTGCTCTAGGCCCCGATCCAGCAAAGCACTTAAGCATCTGAATAGTCCCCTTGACTTCAATGGTCAGTATGCCCTCTTGACTCCAATGGGACTAGTCACATGCTTAAAGTTAAGCATATGCCTAAGTGCTATGCTAGATCACCACCCTAAGTAGCTCACAGAAAGTGATGCACAAACAAGAGGCTCTTTTGCTGTGGTCAGAATAGGAAACTGGGAGTTAGGATTCCTGGGTAAATCAGAGCAACGTTTTTCAGATAAAACTTTTTTGGGGGGTGAAAAATGCAAATTCAGTGACATTGAAATATTTCATAGATGTACATTGATTTTGCCAAATTATTTCTATTAGAAAACAAAACAAAATCAGAAAAAAGTTGAAATGCTTAATTTTGACATTTTTGAAATGAAACGTTTTGCCCTTGTGGTTTGAAATGATGTTACATTTCAAACCTTCCTTTAATTTTATTTCAAAACAATTTTTAAAAAATGATCAAAATTGAAACAAAACATTTCTATTTAGGCAAAACAAATCATTTTGCTTGACCCAAAATGATTATTTTTGCTTTTCTAAATTGCCAAAAAAAAAAAATCCATCATTGGCTCAGCTCTACTTCTGGGTTCTATTTCTGACTCTGCTCTCCAGAGGTGTAAGGGTAGGCCTATGACTCTCCTCCCCTGCCTGAGCACCTTGGCAGAGTCAGCCTGAATCTGCCCCTTAAACATCTCACCAATTTTAGCCATTTTTGGAAACTATATTACCATTAACCTAATCTATTCTTAGCCCAATGGCTAAGATGTTGTTAATGGCAAATATTTTGGATTCCTAATAAACAGATATACATATATGACAAAATGCCTCCGTGCCAAGTAGATGCTGTAACATACAATAGATTTCTTCAGTAAAGTAACTGAGAGAAATACACAGAACTTTTAATGACATCAAACAAGCTCTATTTAATAGTTAAAAATGGGCTGAATTCTAAGTGAGATTATGAGTTAAAATAAGATATATAGAGAGACAAATAGATTTAGAATATTACAAAGTGGATTAAAAATGAACAACCAAGATGGGGAGAGAAAGAAACAGGGCTTTAAAACAAGTCTTTAATAAGCAATATTATCCAAACACCTGAGCATGAATTTTTGTCCTGGCACTCTTTACCCTAATGAGAGAACAGGAACAAGACTTGGCGCCAGCTCCTACTTCCAGCAAAGGGCATAGTAAAACATTCAGTGGCTTAAATGGTAGCAGGATCAGACCCTGTGCTTCAAAGCACAGCACTATCAGGATAGCTGAGGTTTAATTTTTATGTATGGTATACCAGAGAGTTTTCAACAGGATGAAAGACTTTTTAAATATTTCATGTAGAGAATATACAATGGCAAAGAATATAGTTAAGTAAATAAATAATGTTCTGCTTCAGTTTCCTGGGATGCACTTATCCCCTTTATGACTCTTGATACTTTCTGCAGTGCATTTCCTTGCTTTCAGACTTCTCTTACCTCACTCATACTTAAAGAATTTTCTAAGATTACAGACGTCGATCTGTTCATCTCTTGTCTAGTCTCCTTTAACAGCTTAAGATAAATCCTATCTGAACCAGGTTTAAAATCTTCATCCTGATTATCACCTCTGTTACTGGCTGTGTAGAAATCCAGGCTAGTGAGTATACAACTGCCATCTGATGGTATTTGGTTATTGTCCTGCCTTGAAAGTATATTTAATGCTGTATCTGTGATACTGTTATTTATATCAGTAAATTCATCCTTCCTCATTCCACTCACTATTTTCTATACAATTAATGGGGGCATTTTTAGCACATTTTACTTCTTCAAGAAGTAATCAGAAAACGGTAGTTGCAATGGGATGGGTGAACATAAGGCACTTTACTTCACAGATGATATCTTACTTCTCTTGACTGGTGTTAGTTTACACAGAGAAAAGCGATCAATTAATTTTCAAAATTCTCTGTGTATAAAGTAAATTAACAAAAAAACTGAAGTACTTCCCTTGTCCAAATCTGCCCTCATACTTTACTACATAAATTAAATTCCATTGGCTGCCAAAGTCATGAAGCACTTGGGCAAATTGTTCAACAGAGGATTGGAAACTATGCTATGAGACATTATCAATCTGGGAATCCAGTTACTGAAAGCTTGCTTCATGAACTGGAGCTAATTGATGCTCTCTTTGCAGGGTTGAACCTGAACCATCAAAATGATAGTAGTTCCACAGATAAATTAATTTTTAGTATGCTGCCACTTAAAATTCCACCCAGTCACTTTAAAAGGATTCAGCACATGATTCAAATCCTTCTATGGTAAGGGGAAAGACCAAAAATTAAAACAGAAAAATTAGCTGCTCATAAAAACAAAAGGTGACATAAGGCTTCCAGATAGAGAATTATATTATATTGCAACCTATTTTTCACAACTGCCTCTTTTTCTTTTACCTACTGAGCCACTTCTTACTTGGATACATGTAGAAGCTCTAGAAATGGCATCTTTGCCAGTTCAATCCTGCATAGTTGTTCCAGTGAAAAGGTTCAGTATCCTAATATTAAAGTATAATAAGGAAGTTTGGATAAGGGAGACCATTTTTTTAAATCAAAATTATGTAACCATACTGCGATCTGGAACAATGCTAAAATAAAAAAACAAGAGCATGTTCCTTTACCTGGAAGAATAGGAAAAAGATTGTTTCCATAGGAAATTTGTATCTGAAGTGTTTGCAAACTACCTATACATTTTTGCAAAATGTTTTTAACTTGGGAAGTGATCAACAATTGAAATTCCATGTAACTTTAGTTTATTTGCATTCCTATTAAATATATTTGACTATGAAACAAGACCTGCTAGTAACTCTTTATTGGACTGTTATCAGCTGAGTCATATTATATTTGTAATATTTATTACAGGAGTTTTCCTCAGTACATGAGAGTACAAAGGGTAAAATTTTCAAAAGTGCCCAAGGCCCAGATCCTCAAAGGTATTTTGGTCCCGAACTCCTATTAAAATCAATAGGAATTAGGCACCTAAATACATTTGAGGATATGGGCCTACATCCCAGTTTCAAAAGTGCTTATTTCACTTAGAAGCCTAGGTGCCATAGACTTTCAATTGGACTTAACAAATTTGATGTTACCTCACTCATATCCATTCGGAAACCTGCAGCAAAGATAATTTTCCTAGCTGTCGCTTTGAGCACTGTCATCTCTCTTTTTGCATCCTTCCACTGGTTCCTTCTTCTCTAGCGCATCAAATGTAAACTGCTTCTCTTCTCTTCCAAGGCCCTTCACAGCCTATCCCTACCCTACCTATCAACTCTCATCTACTAATCAAATGTTGACTCCTGCCTCCCATTAGCCAATGAAACCAGCCTCAAGCTTCCACTTGTTAAATTTTCAAACAAGAGCCTCAGTGCTTTCTCTCATGCTGCTCCTCATGCTAGATAGGAGCTCCTCAAACATCCGAAAAGCTACCTCGTTATCTAAGCAACCGCATTTTTCTCTTCCAAATTCTTCCTTAAACCTACTTTTCTGTGATGCCTACAAAAAACTTGACAACAGTTAGGCTGCTGGTGTGCTGAGACCACTACCTGTCATGCTGACCAAGATTGTCTCATTGTTTCCTTGTCCTGCCCTGTCTGTCTGTCTCCATCTGTTGTCTCTTGTTTTATATTTAGATTGTCAACTTTTTGGGACAGGGACCATCTTTTTGTTTTGTGTTTGTACAGTGCCTAGCACAATCGGGTCTTTGTCCATGAATAGAACTCCTACGTGCTATGGTAACACAAATAATAAATAATAATAACTTAAGATGGTCCAAGAAATATAATAAGGGGAAATGAATGAAACTGAGAAAAGGACACTTCAGGCTAAAAAATAAGAGAAAATATCCTAATAAGGAATTTCCAGAAGCATGGTTTCTTGAGTTATTACAAATAGGACTAGACAAACTACAGAATAAACCTTAGGATACAACCCTGTTCTCACTCCCAATAAACCTCTAATTTCCACCTCTAAGTTCTAGGACTCTCATATTTTTTCTGAGTATTGGTCAGAAACTTTTAATCAAAAATGCCAATTTGTCAAATTGTTTCAAAATTATGTTGATTTCAGTGAAATGTCATTTAGGAAAAAAACAGAAGTGTTTTGATAATGTTGTAAAGCCTCTGGTGGGTGGAGACCACTGCCTATCATGCTGACCAATATTGTCTCATTGTTCCCTTGTGCTCTACAATCTGTCTCTATCCATCTGTTGCCTCTTGTGTTACACTTTGACTGTAAGCTCTTTGGAACACGGACCATCATTTTGCTCTGTACAGCACGTAGCACAATGCGATCCTGGTCCATGACTTGGGCTCCTTCATGCTACCACAATACAGATAATAAACAACAACAATTCTTCGAAGCTTGAAATGCAATTTTTCAAACCAATTTTGAACAGTGTTTATCCAGCCTACAAGCAGGGTGGATTTGTTTTAAATCAAATAGATTTAAATCACGATTTAAATCACTAGTCAGGAAGACTCGATTTAATCATGGATTTCTACATAAAAGTGCATTCTTGTGGGTTGTTATAACCTTAATACATATTCTTCACAACTCAGATGTAGGTTTCATTTTTAGAAGGTACACACTATACATTTTAAAGTGATTTATTTTGAAAACTTTTCAGATTAGTTTTACAGCTAATCAGAAAATGAATAATTGTTTAGTTATTTCCTTTACCAAAGGTAATTGAAGCAGATATTTATGAAGTCACTGGGAGGTGAACTATCTTCAATTCAACAGGTTAATCATTAATATTTGGAGGATTTTCTTGCCATGCTGTATTAGGAGGAGAACATCACCAGACAGACATTTAAATTGTTTTATTTAACTAAAACAACAACATTATGTATTCTGGATTTTTTTCTTCAACAGCAAACATATAATATTTTAACAAAACAAGCATATGCATTTTTTAATTTAGTTAAACATTTTTTAAAATCAGGTTTGTTTTTGTTAAAATTCTTTTTAACTAAAATAGTTAAATATTTTAAAAAAAAATTAAATCGACTATGTCAGCCAGGTCAACATGAGAAACTTAAAATATTGGCTTCTGCAGCTAACTCAGTCATCTTCACCTTCATTTTCCTGTTTGTTCATAATCTGGAAAAGAAAAACAAGCTTTCCTGCTTTTTCAGGTCCCAAATGATTTTTCAATTTGGAATGAATTAGTCCAAAGGAAGAAAATATTCTTTCTATACCGGCAGAAGAAGCTACTGCTGTTAAAAGTGAGATTATCACTTCAACAGTCTCTGAATCCAAGTGATTAAGTGACTTCCACCAGTTCACTGGTGTGACTCTCTTTAAAACATCATCAGCAAACATATATTTCTTGAATGGTTCTTATTCCCAAACTGGGTCTAGTGAGAGAATAGTATGGTAGATCTCAAATCAATGAAGGCTACACTCAGAAAGACCTCAAGACTTCTGGAATATGCTGTTCAAACAGTTTCACTTTTGTTTCTACTGCCTGTGCCTCCCTTCTCACATTTGTCTCCAGGACAATTTGTCAACATTCTTCTATTCATTGACCTTTTTAAAACTTTGCACTTTTAGAGAGAGGTAAGGGATTGACTCTGTACACAAATTTGCAGCGGGACAATAGGGTTGAGATCTGTTATTTTTCACCTCTATATATAATTTATTTATTTAAAAACATTTTTGCTGTTAACAAGCATGTTATCTCTGGAGACACAAATCCACAGTTTTGAGAAGTGCAAAACTAAGCATCTCTGATGGTATCTTCTAGACTGAGCACTGAGTCCCATTGGGTAGATAGAAAGATTAACCTAAATAATTTATACAGAAGCCCCTGGAACCCCGTAAGACTGGGTCCCCTAATTCATGAACGATTGGAACTCATTTACAAAACTTTTCTTAAACATTACATGAATATATTGTCTCATACTATAGAATTAGAATTTATAATCCCTATTCCATGATGAGATATCTTAGAGCTATAATGTATCTTAATTAAAACTATCTCTAGATAGGTTTTTTCCTCAAAAAGCATTTTATCAAAAAATTCGATTTAAATGGAAAAAAATCCAATTTTGATTTTTTTTAAAAAATCATTGATTTTTATCCACCCTGCCTACAAGGCTGACTAGCCATCTCCGCAACCAGTTTAAGGAGAGCTGTGTGTTTTAAGTTTTCAGACAAGGCTTTGTGAGATGAAAAGTCAGAATTATATTAGTTTATCACCACCTAGCTGAATCTTTGAATGCACTGGGATCGGTCTTTAAAAGGCCAGATTGTTAACTACAAGGATTTTAGGATAAGGGTTTTTATTTAAGAGACAGTTAGACGCTGTCATGATTTTAAAAAATAAATCAGTGTAGCTGATGTGTAAATCAGCATAGGTCCATTGGCTTTAATGGAACATTACACTAGCTGAGAAGCTGGTCCAATATCTTTAAATAAACCTCATGTATTTCTGAGGAAAACACCTTGGTGTATAAAAACTTGAATAATATCTTTTCATTATTTATACAGTGTGCTTATTTTTTGCACTTCACTTTCTAATTCTCATCCCTAGCACAATACTGATAAGTTTTGGGTTCCAAAATTGCAATATAATTAAAAACAAAAACAAAACAACCTTTACACTGAAATTTTAAAATATCATTAAATCCTTTCTATTTATATTAGGTTTTTTAAGCACTCCTGCTCCTTTTTAGCAAAATGTAAATTTTGGCCTAACTTACTTGAAAGCTTCCAAAATCTAGAAGAGCTATGATTAACAACCTATCTATTCATGTTTCAGAGTAGCAGCCGTGTTAGTCTGTATCTGCAAAAAGAACAGGAGTACTTGTGGCACCTTAGAGACTAACAAATTTATTAGAGCATAAGCTTTTGTGGGCTACAGCCCACTTCTTCGGATGCATATCTATCTATTCATGTATTTAAATGTATTTAACTACATTAATTTTTCAGCTTTGTTAGTCAGGATTTATACTTTCAATTTTGCTTAGTACATTTGCCTTCATTCTTCACTGTAGGGCTGTTTCACTGACCTACTGCTTTTATTTCCAGGTACAATATTAATATTCTGGCAGTCTGACTCCACTATCTGTAGTTATTTAAATGTTTTGTTCACTAGTGAAGACTGTAGTGTTCACTTAACATGGAACAAGAGTGGCACCCAGTGGCCAGACCAGACACCTCCGGCATGTATTCACAGTTTTTCCATTCTGCATCTTAGAATTTTTCTGGGATGCTGAAGATAGCAGCTTAAGCTCACAGAATCATTTTTCCTGTACTGCACTTGGCATTAAAAAGGCATAGAGCAATTGTAGCTAAAAAGTTCACTGTCTGTACTCTTCTACTGCCATAAAAATGTCTTTCTAGAGAGTTCTCTTAAAGTGGACCATGAGTAACTGCTAGGTTCAAACACCCCAAACTGCTTAACACTTTTATACCCTCAGGGCCAGATTGTGATTGGCTGTTGCACAGATGCGCAGAAAGAGGGGGAGTGCAAGGAGCCCCCGCCCCCACTTTTCACATCCCACTTTAAGGTCAGATATAATCTCAGTCCATACACTTAGGGGAATGCAATGACTTCTTCATCCATACACCGTATGGATACACATCACCCCAAAGCAGGTTGGGAGAATGCAGGGCCTGGATCTCGACCCTCATCCACACTGGCCCGCAGAACAGTCCTGACACACTCAAAGGAGCAGGCTACATATCCCAAAGGAACCTTGGGACACAATCCTTTCTAGAGTTTTCTCTGTGGTGGTACTAGAGTTTCCAGGTGTCTGGTTTTCCACTGGAACGTCCAGTCCAAAAGGGAAACTGACAGCGACTGCTCAGCACAGCTGACTGGACGCTAAAAGTCTGGTTACCTGCAGTAACTGGCCTCGGCCACTGGAGGCGGGAAGAGCAGCAGTTGCTGCTGGAGCCTGGAGGAGCGGCTCTGCTTAGCAGCTGCTGCTCTTCCCGCCCCCAGCATGACGGAGAGAACTGGCTGGCTCCACTGGCGCCGGAACCAGGAAGGTCCTGGGGGGGCCTGACCTGGCCTGTCTGCTTTTCCCAGGGGCAGACCCCACCCCCACCTCTCCTCTTCCCCCCGTGCCCCAGCCCCTGCCCCAGCCAGGCCAGCATGGAGCCTGGCCGGGGAGCCTAGGCAGTTGTGGGAGCGGTGCAGACCCTCCACCTGCCTGCAGTGTGGGGGGGCTGAGAGCAGCCCCCAGCCCATGTCCCTGGCCCCCGGGCTCCCTGCCTAGCCCAGGGCAGGTGGAGGGTCTGCGACTCCACGCCAGCTCACCAGAGCTGCCCGCACAACTCTCCCCAACCCGGCTCCAGCCGGAGAGGGGACCCTCGGAGCCACAGCCCGGCCATGGTAAGAGCTGCACAGACAGGGGAGCTGCAGACCCTCCGCCTGCTCTGGGCAGGGTTCCGGGGTGGGGACATGGGCAGGGGCTGCTTTTGGTGGGGATTTTTCAAGAGCAAAGCATGACGCCAAACCAACCTAATTTCTTTCTTTGACAGGGTTATTGGCCTAGTGGATACGTGAGAAGCAGTAGACATGCTATAACATGATTTCAGTAAGGCTTTTGACAGTCCCACATGATAGTCTCATGAGTAAACTAAGGAAATGTGGTTGAGATGAAATTACTATAAGATAGGTGCACAGCTAATTGAAAGACAGTACTCATAGAATAGTTATCAATGGTTCACTGTCAAAGTGGGGGAATGTATCTAGTCAGAATCCACATGGGTCTTTCCTGGATCCGGTAGTTGATATTTTCATTAATCACTTGGATAATGGAGAGAATATGCCTATAAAATTTGCAGATGACACAAGGCTGGTTGCTAGCACTTTGGAGGACAGGATTAGAATTAAAAATGATCTTAACAAATTGGAGAATTGGTCTGAAATCAACAAGATGAAATTCAGTAAAGACAAAGTACTACAATTAGGAAAGAAAAATCAAGTGTACAAACACAAAATGAGGAATCACTAGCTAGACTGTAGTACTGCTGAATAGCATTTGGGGATTATAATGAATCCAAATTGCATATGAGTCAACAAGGTCATGCAGCTACAAAAAAGGCTAATATCATTCTGGGGTATATTAACCGAAATGTCCTATGTAAGACACAGGAGATAATTGTCTAATTGTCCCCCTCTACTTGGCACTGGTGAGGTTGCAGTTGGAGTACTGTGTCCAGTTCTGGGCATCCCACTTTTGACTCTCTCCAGTTTGTCCAGTTTTCTTAGAGGAGAGCAACAAAAATTATAAAAGTTTTAGAAACCTGACCTATGAGGAAGGGTTAAAAACACTGGACATGTTTAGTCCTGAGAAAAGACGACTGAGGGGGGACCTGATAACAGTCTTCAGATATGTTAAGTGCTGTTACAGAAAGGATGGTTATCAATTGTTCTCTATGTCCACTGAAAGTACAACAAGAAGTAGTGGGCTTAATCTGCAGCAAGGGAGTGTGACGGGTTGGATCACAGAAACCTAGGGTGACCAGATGACAAAGATTAAATATCAGGATGCTGGGGGGGTGGAGCCAAAAAAAGCCGGAGCACCCCCCAACCACCCCCCTCCCCCCACCACCAGGTGGCAGTGGCACAGCCCCATCTCCATCCAACTCTCGGCTTCGACCCCTGATACACCCCCAGATCCCCCATCCCCTCGCTCCTGGGCCCAGCCTGGGCTCTGAGCTGTGCAGCCGAGCCACGCTCTGGGCCCCTCCTGCAGCTCCCGGGCTCTGTCGCCCTGGCCCCGCAGCAGAGGCTGCTCCGCTCCACCCCGCCTGGGACACTCACCCCCGCAGCTCTGGGCAGCCCCTCTCTGGCCGCGGGGAACTCGGGAACCCACCTGGGCAGGGGGCAAACCAGGCAGCCGGGCCCGGCAGGAGTATGTCCCTCCCATGCATGTCTCCGCCCCCTGCCCGGGCCCTGCCCACTCCGCACTGCCCCCAGGCCCACCGCGCTGCCCCAGGGGCTGTAGGGCTGGAGCAGCCTCCGCGCTGCGCTCCCGGCCCCGGCCATGGCCCGTGTGCAAGCCTGGGAGGGAGGAGGAATGCCACGTGGTTGGAGAAGAGATGGGGACAGGGCGGGGATTTGGGGAGGGATCCAATGGGGCAGAGATTTGGGGAGTAATCCAATGGGAGAAGGAGGGGGCGGAGTCGGGGCAGGGGGGCGAGAGCCCCTCTGGCCTCTGCCTGTGAGCCAGAGCGGAGGGCAAAATTGCTTGTTTGTCCAGTGTCCCGACCGATGTTCCCAACGCGGGACAAACAAGCAAATATTGGGACAGTCCCAATAAAATCGGGACGTCTGGTCACCCTACAGAAACCCCCTTGGGAGCTGCCAGTGCCACCTGATGTGCCAAGACTACTTCTATTCCTGTTTCCCCTGACAGCTCAGGACTCCAGCACCCTGTCTTGCTGAGCCAGACACTCCCATCTGCTCCAACACAGACCCAGGGTCTGAATTACTTGCCCCAAAGCTGCAGGTTTGCCTGAAAACAGCTCACAGAAGTGCGCTTGTCTTTAACACTCAGATGCCCAACTCCCAATGGGGTCTAAACCCAAATAAATCTGTTTTACTCTGTATAAAGCTTATGCAGGGTAAACTCAAATTGTTCGCCCTCTATAACACTGATAGAGAGATATGCACAGTTGTTTGCTCCCCCAGGTATTAATACATACTCTGGGTTAATTAATAAGTAAAAAGTGATTTTATTAAATACAGAAAGTAGGATTTAAGTGGTTCCAAGTAGTAACAGACAGAACAAAGTAAGTCACCAAGCAAAATAAAATAAAATGCGCAAATCTATGTCTAATCAAACTAAATACAGATAAGATCCTCACCAGTTCCAGAATGTTCCCTTTTACAGACTAATCTCCTTTTAGCCTGGGTCCAGCAATCACTCACACCTCCTGTAGTTACTGTCCTTTGTTCCAGTTTCCTTCAAGTATCCTGGAGGGTGGAGAGGCTCCTTCTTTAGCCAGCTGAAGACAAAATGGAGAGGTCTCCCAGGGGTTTAAATAGACTCTCTTGTGGTTGGAGACCCCCTCCTCACCCTGTGTAGAATCCAGTCACAAAATGGAGATTTGGAATCACATGGGCAAGTCACATGCCCATGCATGACTCAGGACTTGCAGGTAGCAGCCATTACCCACATGCTACCTTGAAAGTCCTCAGGTAGACTTCTTATGTGGATTGGAGTCTTCCAAGCTCTTTTGTCTGTTAAGTGCTTCCTGACTGAGCACTTAATTTGCACATTCCTTTCCCAAGATGTGACCAAATGTTCTAACTAAGGCTACTTAGAAATCAAGCAATTATACAGCCAATGTTCATAACTTTGAACACACAAATGGTGCCTGCATACAACTAGGATGAACATAACCAGTAGATCATAACCTTTACATAGATATGTTACATGGCATATGTAGCAAAACCCTATTCCAGTTATATCATACATACATTTATAAGCACCCCCCCATAAAGCGTTATGGGGTAGACCGTCACAGGGAGATTTAGGTTAGATATTAGGGAAAACTTTATAGCTATAAGGACAGTTAAGTACTGGAATAGGCTTCTAAGGGAGGTTGTGGAAGCCCCATCATTGGAGGTTTTTAAAAGGAGGCTAAATAAACACCTGTCAGAATGGTATACTTGGTCCTGCCTCAGTACAGGAGGCTGGACTACTTCCAGCCCTACATTTCTATGATTATATTGGTTTAAAGGATAATAGAAAACAACACCTGTCAGAACAAACAATAGATTAGAGACTTTGTGGTAAGGAAACTTTCAATAGGGTGGGAAATAAATTTTCTAGTTCTAACCTCATTTGGGTGTTTTGGGGTCACTTTGCAACACAAACTAGCCAGTTATAATCTGTCTTTTTATTTACCTTAAATTGGTGTAAATTAATTGTCACATGGATCTCTCTCTACTAGGCTGCAGACCACAAAACTCTAATGAGGATGGCATTTTCTTTAAGCCCATTTTCTAGAACAAGGTGAATATATTTAAAACCTACCAATAGTAATTCCAAGCAACACATTAGTTTTAAGGTCAGTGTGATTATATTTTCATTTTGAGATAATTCTTAAGTTGTAATTAAGTGAATGTCTATAAATATAGAACCACAATGTAAATAGTAAATATGCCATTTACTGAGCTCAAGAGAAATCTGTAGAAGGAAAATGTCATTAGAATTCATAAAAAGAGGAGCAAAAGAATGAACAAGCTTATATCTTCTTGAGATTATAGACTACAACATGCCATGCTAACTATTCAAAATGCCACAGAGATCTCACCCTTTCAATGGAAACTCTTCACTGGATACCAATACAGTATTGATGGAGTGGCGGCTGCTGTTCCATAGCTAAGGTTGTACTTCTGGCCCTGATCCTGAGATTGCAGGCAGACCCCTCCCATTGCCCTGAAGCCAGTGGTGGTCCTGGTGGGCAAGGAGGTCATATCACATCAGGTCTATAAAATCATGACTGGTGTAGCGAAAGTAGATAAGGAAGTGTTGTTTACTACTTCTCATAATATGAGAACTAGGAGTCACCAAATGAAATTAACAGGCAGCAGGTTTAAAACAAATAAAAGGAAGTATTTTTTCACACAATGCACAGTCAACCTGTGGAACTCCTTGCCAGAGGATGTTGTGAAGGCCAAGACCATAACAGGGTTCAAAAAAGAACTAGATAAATTCATGGAGGATAGGTCCATCAATGGCTATTAGCCAGGATGGGCAGGAATGGTGTCCCTAGCGTCTGTTTGCCAGAAGCTGGGAATGAGTGACTGGGGATGGATCACTTGATGATTACCTGTTCTCTTCATTCCCTCTGGGGAACCTGTCACTGGCCACTGTTGGAAGACAGGATACTGGACTAGATGGACCTTTGGTCTGACCTAGTAGGGCCATTCTTATGTTAAGTAAGTTAGTCCTGTGGCTAAAGTGTACTTCCTTAGGTCCTTAGAAAGAGACCCCTGCTTCTGCATGCCTCAGGTGACTGCGGGGGAAGGAAAGTGCAGGAAAGAGCAGAATGAATGGGTGGGAGATCAAGGAGTTTCATGCCTTCCTGTAAACCTAGTGAAGTCTGCAGTTGGAGAGACCCTTCAGTGACTATTAAATAGATTCTAAGGCCCAAAGGGACCACTGTGATCATGTAGTCTGACCTCCTAACACAGGCCATAGAACTTCTTCAAAATAATTGCTGTTTGAACTACAACACATCTTCTACAAAAGCATCCAGCCTTGATTTAAAAATTGCCAGTGCTAGAGAACCCACCATGACACTTTGTTAAAAAAAAAAAAAGCCTAATTACCCTCACTGTTAAAAAATGTGTGTTATTTCCATTAACCCTATAACCCACTGAGAGGGGAAACTGGAGCACAAAGAGAGGAAATGATTTGTCGTTGCCCCAGCTTGCTGTGTGACCTGGCAAGAGGATGGATGATACAGTAGTTCGGGTGTGGGCCTGGGACCCAGGAGATTAGGAAACTCATTGTTGCCCTCCATTTCTTTGCTTCCCCTCATCCACTGAGCCTTAGGTTAATTCATCCAGAGCCATATGAACATTGGGGCCAGAGCCTTGGGCCTGGTCTACACATCGATTGCATACTGGTATAATTATTTCAGGTAGGGGGTGATTTTTCTACCACAATAGTTAAATAGGTACAACCACTAGTATGGACACAGTTATACTGGTATAAAGGTGGTTTTATATTGGTGCAGCTTATTCCTCTTCCCTGCAGGAATAGCCACACTTGTATAAAGCACCTTTATAGTGCTATAACTGCATCCACGTTAGAGGACTTGTAACGCTTTAAGTACAGTGGTATAATTTTTGTTTGTAGAAAAGGCCGGGGATGGAGTGTATAAACTCTGCACAAGAACTGAAGATGATAAGGAGCAACTCTGGGCCCAGTCGACCCCGCTCAGACACACCTGCAAAGCATACTCCAGATAGAGGTAGAGCTTAAAAGGGAGCCAGACAGCACA
Organism: Emys orbicularis; assembly: GCF_028017835.1. Lineage (NCBI taxonomy): Eukaryota > Metazoa > Chordata > Testudines > Emydidae > Emys > Emys orbicularis. Next base: position 120,515,392 of record NC_088685.1, on the reverse strand, counting down.
GAAGGAGACTGACAAGACAGGGTGAAGGACCTGCCCTGAGAACTCCTGAGGAAGGGTGCTACAAGAATCTTCTTGAGAGGAAGGGCCTGCCTGCTGAGCCCAGAGGGACTAACAGTTCAACTGGTACTTTTGCTCTTACTAATTTGTAACAGAGTGCAAAGACTTTGACAAGAGAGAGAGCGGTAGGAAGTGGCCCAGGGAGGCAGACTTCAGGCTCTCCTGGGTGCTGGACATTTGGTAATCCCTACAGGGCCCTGAGCTGGAGCCTGGTGGAGTGGGATGGCCTAGGCTGCCCTACCAACCCCCCTTCATTAAGAACCCTCAACTTCTAGACTCCCCACTGGAGGCAAGGAATGAAAGGACCTTTTGAAACATCAGCTGGGCTCAGACACTTGTGGGGGTCAATAACTGAACCCCCATATCTTCCTAGGAAACCTGTCACACCAGGGAGAAAGAGGACTAAGTGGTAAACTGACCAGAGGGTCAAATCACCCCCAACAAAAGATAGACCGACACCAGGTGAGGAGGTGGTCCAGGGGCCTAACCACTAGGCAATGCCACCAGCAGACACCATCCATCACAAAGTCTAAGTGAACATTTGAGGTTGGTGTGGTGAGAAAAAAGCACATTTAGTGTTGAAACTATATATATATATATGAATTTTATAATTAAAACAATAGTCTGAGGTGCACATTATCAATTAAAACAATATTATACAGGCAAAGAAGAGAAGATGGTAAATCTGCATATCTATGAGGTGGAGTGTGACGGTCCACGCCCCTAATGTTGCGGGCGGCGTGGACTATCCGCCACCGTCTGTCAAATAGCCCTTTAAGCCAGGGCAGTATAGCCTAGCGGCCAAAGTCTAGGACGTCCCCTTCTCCTCAAGGGGACGCAGCCTAACGGCAGGAGTCTGGAACCCAGCCCGTGGCTACCGGGCGGTAGGACCTATAGGCCAGAGTCCCAAAAGCGACCCTCGGGCGGAGGGTAGCGTGGCCTAGCGGCCAGAGTCCCAAAAGCGACCCTCGGGCGGAGGGTAGCGTGGGGCTTTTTCACCAACTCAGCGGGGGGGTTCCGACCGAAACACGCTGAGCTTCCCCGGGGGGGGAAGGTACTACTCCGTCACCCTCCCGGGGTCCCTTCCTACCAGAGTCGCCGCTGGGGTCTCTCAGGAGTCGACGGGTCCTTGGTGCTTAGCGAGTTCGGTTGTCCCCTGGGTCTCCTCTAAGCGCCAGCAGGCCATGGACGGCATCTCTTCCCGGCGTAGCCACCAGCTGTGGCTGGTCCACCACAGGAGCTTCCCCAGCACATCCTTCACCTACGGGCTCCAGCCCAGACTGAGCCGGTCTCCTTCCCTTTATACTCCTATAGCACTTGGAGCATGCCCAGTCCGCCCAGGGAGGCGGGACTTCCGCTGTCAGTCCCTGGGGCTTAACTCCTTCCGGGTTAAGGCGGGGTTGCCTGGCCCCGCCACATGGAGTTTGGTTGTCTTGCTTGAGAAGTATTTGGTTCTTGTGCTGTAGAGCAAGCACAGGTGGGGGTAAAGAGCATAGGTGCCTCTTACTCCCCCATTAGGGTCATAGAGTCTAAGGCCAGAAAGGACCAGGATATTATCTAGTCTGTCCTCCTGAACATCACAGGCCACTTACCCTACCCAATTTTTCCTGAATTAAGACCAGTCGTCTGGATTGGACTGGAATATTACAAATCTCAGGAGACTAAACTATTGTGTGCCACAGAGAGAGAAAAGGAGGGACCTAGGTGCACCAATGCCCCTCCACCCCTGGCAGGGAAATGATTAAATGAGATATGCCCAGACAAACCTGGCAAGCGACCTGCATCCCCACACTGCAGAGGAAGGTGAGCCAATCTGATTTAGGGAAAATTCCTTCCTAATCCCAGATATGGTGATCAGTTAGACCAGGGGTGGGCAAACTATGGCCCAGGGACCACATCTGGCCCTTGAGCTCCCGCCGGGGAGCAGGATCCGGGGCTTGCCCTGCTCCATGCATGCTGTGGCTCTGCGCAGCTCCTGGAAGCAGCGGCCTGTCCCTCCTCTGGCTCGTACGCGTAGGGGCAGCCAGGGGCCTCCGTATGCTGCCTCCACCGCAAGCGCCAGCTCTGCAGCTCCCATTGGCCACACGGGACAGCGTGCAGAGTCACCTGGCCACGCCTCCGGATAGGAGCTGGAGAGGGGACATGCCGCTGCTTTCAGGAGCTGCTTGAGGTAAGTGCCACCCAGAGCCTGCACCCCTGACCCCCTCCTGCGCCCCATCCCCCTGCCCTAGCCCTGATCCCCCTCCTGCCCTCTGCGCCCCTCGGTCCCAGCCCAGAGCACCCTTCTGCACCCACAACCCCTCATCCCCAGCTCCACCCCAGAGCCCGCACCCCCAGCTGGAACCATCACCCTCCCCGCCCCAGTCCGGAGCCTCCTCCCATACCCTGAACTCCTCATTTCTGGCCCCACCCCAGAGCCCTCACCCCCTCACGCACTCCAACCCCCAATATTGTGAGCATTCATGGCCCGCCATACAATTTCCATACCCAGATGTGGTCCTCGGGCCAAAAACTTTGCCCATCCCTGAGTTAGACCCTGACCATGTGATCAAGATCCACCAGCCAAGCACCTGAGAAAATTGCAGAGAATTTACATTTTTAAAAACCCAACATGACATCACATTTATTAACAGCTTAACTTAAAATAATTAAAGAAAAACACACTAATTATTTCCCCATTAAACCCTTCCTGTTGTTTTGTAAAATAGCAAATATCATTTGCTATTCTACATTTTCATCAACATGTGGAACTTGCTCTTTCTACATTTATCATGTTTTAGCATTTTAAAATATGTCAGGCCAAATCCTGTAGTTTTTACTTAGCCAAAATTCCCATATCTTGGCTGAGTAAGAACTGAAGGATTTTAAAGAGACACTTAAAAATATATACAGTACAATAGAACATATAAAGGACAAACATTGGCCAGCTCCTTTTCCTATTGACATCAATTGCAAAAGTCAGATTCTCCTTTATGAGAGCATGATTGGGCCCTTATGCAGTATACTGAAAATACATTTCACTGTAAAATTCCAAGATTATCATTCTGTTTCACTCTGTAGCCTAGAATGTCCGTAGAGCCAGCGTGAAGCGACTGGAAACAGCTACAAGCATGGTTGAGGGCTCCTTTTGTTCAGAATATCACCAGGTGCAACCTTTATTGGGTTCCAGGGTCTATCATCACCAGTTTTTAAGGTCTCAGCCATTTTGACTTTATGAATAATACCTGTGCAGTATACTGCTACAGTATGTCATGCAAAGAATCCTAGGTAGGTAACTCAACCAATCATCACCCTTACTCTATAGCTAATTTGCATGCAACAATTTCAGTGGTTGTGTGAGGGAGACTGCATGGATGGTGAATTAGTTGGTCCAGCTACCACACCCCTTCAACAGGTTTAGCTACTAGTTTTAGATAAAACTTAGCTGGTTGTAGCGGGGTGGTTACCCCGCTCCTGCCCTGAAGGGCTTAAAACAGCCCTGGGGGAAGGTTGTGGCTGAGAGCTGCTAAGCTGGGCTGATTGGGAAGCAGCTGCAGCTGGGCCACACCCCATCAGGCCTCAGCTGGCCCTATATAAAAAGGCTGTGAGCCAGAGGCCAAGCAGTCTTTCTCTGCCTTCAGAGGGAGAAGGGCCTGGTTGCAGTGAGCTGGAGACAGACAGACAGACAGACAGACGGACGGACGGACGGACGGACGGACGGACGGACGAGCTGGGGAGCTCCAGCCTGGAAAGCCTTAGGCTGTGGCCTAGCATTGGGTCAACAGATACTGGGGGTTGCAGAGGCAGCAGGTCCAAACCCAACCTTGCCAGTGATGAGTAGGCTGATACTGTAGTCTGCCCCAGTGAACGGGGGCTAGATGGAGACTGGCAGTAGCCATATACTGAGGTGAGGTGGGGATAGTAGGTGTGGGGGGGGGGTTCCCTGGGGAGGGGAGACCCTAATACTGAGGGGTGTACTGCCAGGGGGCAGCACCCCAGATAAAAGGGCACTGGGGTCTGGGAGGGATACGGGGGCCGGAGGACAGGCGGACCACTGGCCTGCAGGGGGCGCTCCAACGCTGAAATGAGCTAATTCCCGGAGACAACCAGCAGGAGGTGCCGCAGGGGTGAATCTGCTCCTCTACACTGGTTTATAAGTAAAACCATTCTCTTCTATCTGCCAGCCCTGCCAAGATGGAATATGAAAGTCAAACTGCATTCTATCTGGCCCATATAATCAGATTCTCCAGGCTGAGTTGTTGCACAGGTCTGAGGGCAATCCACTGATTTCAGAGAGGTTTAAATAGGTATAACCATCTTGAGTTGGGACCTGCAGTTAAATCTTATGGAAAAATACTAATAATACACAGGCCAGAACAGACTCTAGCTCAGTCCTTCTAGATTACCAACAGATGTAAAGTAGTAAAAACTTCTGAGTTGTCAGCTATGAGTCTGGGATCAAATATGTTGTGAAAAGGGCTACCATTTTTGCAGTCACTCTTTTGAAGTAGAATGGCACTCTGAATTACAGCAACTGACGAATCTAGGGACTTTTGGCTACTAGTATAATGTAAAATATTGTACATGCTCCCAATGAATCAACACTGATTGAACTGTTTTAGAGGGGAATCGTAAACAAAACATGCAGGGACTTTATATACTCTAGAGCAGTGGTGGGCAACCTGTGGCCCATGGGCTGCACGTGGCCCATCAGGGTAATCCTTTGGCGGGCCACGAAACAGTTTGTTTATGCTGACCGTCCGCAGGCATGGCCGCCTGCAGGTCCCAGTGGCCGTGGTTCACCATTCCCGGCCAATGGGAGCTCCGGGAAGTGGTGGCTGGCCAGCCTGTGCCACTTCCTGCAGCTCCCATTGGCCGGGAACAGTGAACCGCGGCCACTGCAAGCTGCAGGCAGCCATGCCTGCGGAAGGTCAGTGTAAACAAACTGTCTTGCACCCCACCAGACAAACCAAGGTAAATCTACAACTTGCCCTGTCTGCACTAGGATTTTACAATATTAGCTATCGCATAGTAAAAACTCACTTGTGTTCCTGGTTTAGACAGGGCATGGTTCCTGGTTTTGCCAGAGGATGTTGTGAAGGCCAAGATGATAACAGAGTTCAAAAAAGCACTAGATAAATTCATGGAGGATAGGTCCATCAGTGGCTATTAGCCAGGATGGGCAGGGATGGTGTCCCTAGCCTCTGTTTGCCAGAAGCTGGGAATGGGTGACGGGATGGATCACTTGATGATTACCTGCTCTGTTCATTCCCTCTGGGGCACCTGGCATTAGCCACTGTCAAAAGACAGGATACTGGGCTAGATGGACCTTTGGTCTGACCCAGTATGGCCGTTCTTATGTTATATGGGAGAAGCCTAGACTCTAACTCAATTAGTTTATAATATGCTAATGTGTCTATCATATTGCTGTGTCTTCACTTGAGCTTTAGAAGGTCTTAATTAGAAAGAGGACGTGATCTAACTTCTAGTTTAGACAAAGCCTATGTGTGAATAACCTAAAGAGGGGGAAAGTAGCCTAACATTTTAAAATAGTTTCAGTTAATTTAGAAGTTGTTTCACCAACTGTTAAATCAACCAAAAGTAGTGTGTTATATATATATATATATATATAAAACACATTACCTTAAAACAACTGTGAAATGATCTGATTTTTCCATGTTCTTCAGAAGGCTATGAATATCTTTAGCCTTAATTTACCTTACGAAGCTGTCAGGATGTCGGTTTACCATTTGATTGTTAATTAATCTTATTGCATTTGAAATATTTTTAATGACTTAATCATTCCAGTTAGATATGGACAGTAAAAAAGTTTACATTAGTATACATTTAAATTTTCCTTTAAATATGCTATTTCCATCAGTGGCTGTGAATACCTCTGCTGATTCCATGACCTTTTATGTAACTGATGCTTATCTGTTTTTTAATACAAAGTACATGGGTTTGAGCCAGGACAAATCCCATTGACTTCAATCAGAGCCTTATTCCTTATACAGGGACTTTAACAAGTTACTGGGATCTACTGATTTGTTATTGTAGTATTGGGAATTTGTTATTGATGCTTAGGGTGACCAGATGTCCCGATTTTATAGGGACAGTCCCGATTTTTGGGTCTTTTTCTTATATGGGCTCCTATTACCCCCCCCCCCCCCACCACCACCTGTCCCGATTTTTTACATTTGCTGTCTGGTCACCCTATTGATGCTAGCGGCTTTTTTCAGTGAATGCTACCGAGAGCCCCCCTCAATGATTTCCCTATTGAGGGTTACTTACTGGAAACATTAGGTTACAGATAGGTTACATTAAATGTAAGCTTGACATTAATAAAAAACACACATCCTTCTATGAACTTTACTTTTCCACCTGCAACTACCAATATGCACTTCACTTCTCCAGGGCTTCCCCTTTGCTTTTTATTAAATATTCCACTTCTAGAAAACAGCTTATTACAATTCACTTACCCTGTCAAAGCAATCAGCAAGCAAAGAAATAAAAAAGTAAAATCATAAGTAGATACTTAAAACCCATCATTAGTTCTACAGTACCACAGAGAAAGGAACATTCTTCTCTGCCAGGCCCAATCACTTCTGATGTCAGCAGGGGCCTCTTACAACCAGTACTGGAAAATGTTGAAAGAAGTGTACTGTACATATATTTTTAGCTACAGTATGTCCTGTAATTCAAATACTTACTTGTGACATATAAATTGCTTGATTTATTTTGTAATTCATAGGTGGAATGTCACTAAGCAGCTGATACTGCAAGCTGCTGAATGCCTGAAACTCCCACTGTAGTCAGAGGAAATTAAATGCATGAAGGCCAAGATCCCCAAAGGTATTTAGGAGCCTAACTGCCATGGGATCCTTTGAGGAGTTAAACCTAATTGTCTTCAACTCAAGACCTCTAAGGCATGATTTTCAGAGGTGCTGTCATAACTATAAAGGGAAGGGTGACAGCTCTCCTGTGTACAGTGCTATGGAATCCCTCCTAGCCAGAGACTCCAAATCCTTTTACCTGTAAAGGGTTAAGAAGCTCGGGTAACCTGGCTGACACCTGACCCCAAGGACCAATAAGGGGACAAGATACTTTCAAATCTTGGGGGGGGAAAGGCTTTTGTGTGTGTCCTTTGTTTAAGGGGTTGTTCGCTCTTGGGACTGAGAGGGACCAGACATCAATCCAGGTTCTCCCCATCTTTCTAAACAAGTCTCTCTTATTTCAAAATTGTAAGTAAAAGCCAGGCAAGGCGTCTTAGATTTACTTTGTTTTTCTCAACTTGTAAATGTACCTTTTACCAGAGTGTTTATTTTTGTTTGCTGTACTTTGAACCTAAGACAGAAGAGGGGGGTCCTCTGAGCTCTTTAAGTTTGATTACCCTGTAAAGTTATTTTCCATACTAATTTTACAGAGATGATTTTTACCTTTTTCTTTAATTAAAAGCCTTCTTTTTAAGAACCTGATTGATTTCTCCTTGTTTTAAGATCTAAAAGGGGTTTGAATCTGTATTCACCAGGAGTTGGTGAAAGGAAGGAGGGGGGAAGGGTCAATCTCTCCTTATTTAAGATTCAAGGAGTTTGGATCTGTATTCACCAGGGAATTGGTGAAGGTCTCTCAAGGCTACCCAGGAAAGGGAATTAGCTTTGGGATGGTGGCAGCGGACCAGAACTAAGCTGGTAGTTAAGCTTAGAAGTCTTCATGCAGGCCCCTACATTTGTACCCTAAAGTTCAAAGTAGGGATACAGCCTTGACAGGTGCTCAGCACTCTCAACTCTAGTGGAAATTAAAGGGAATGGCAGATGGTGAGTACTGCTGAAAATCAAGTCCTAGGTGTGTAGAATTGGGCAAACCACAAACTTGGAAATTAGTTAACTCACGTTTTAAAAGACTCTAAAAAGACTGGAAGTCAGGATATCTTTGTATTTTTAGTTCTGCTCCAGACTTGGAGTAACTCTTTAAGCAAGTAATTTATGGCTGGATCTTCAAACTACAGCTACCATTGATTGCAGTGTCTTCTGAAAATTGAGACATCAATGTCTATGTGCTTCCATTTCACCACTGTAAATGGGGATAACACTAAATCAACTGAGAGGCTTTCTTGGGATAAATTATCTTTGGGCTTTGAGAATCTTGGATAAATGATGTTATATTTATTCTGTCCATAGTAACGAAAGCTCTAGCGAAGGCTGTAGAACGATTTTTCTTATAGCCTTGTTTTATATGCTCATAATTTTCTGGAAAATACTGCTTTCAAGACTGAAACATGCTTCAGGGCTGTAATGTTAACAAATCCATGTTGCTAAAAACTTTGAGCTAGACCCACAAAGGGATTTAGATACCTAGTTGCCACTTTAGATGTCCAACATTTAGGCATCATTGAGATCTTCAAAACCCCCACTCAGCTGCTGCCTAACTCTCTAAGTGCCCAAATTCCCTGGGTGCCTAAGTTCCTGCAAGGAAGCATGCACAACACTGTACACATCTGATGCTGCCATGCTGCTCGATACCCTGTCTCATGCCTAAGTCCCAGCACGATGCTCAAATTAGACATTCCCATACCCATCTTGCACATGTGGCCCAGTCAGTAGGTGTTTCCAGAGCACACCAAAGCTCACAAGTCTATTGCGGGACCAGACTAGGAATTTTAGGGTGACTGCATGGGAATGTGTGAATACCAGTAGCCAGGAGTTAGGTTACTCACCTGGAATGTGGGAGACCTGATTTCAAATCCCCACTCTGCTTGATGTGTAGCAGGATCTCCCATATTCCAGGTGATTGCCCAAACCACTGAGCTATGATATTTTGTGAACTAGGTCACTTTCAATCTCTCCTTTTGAAACTGTTTCCCTCAATTTGCAGGCTTTCTAGTGATTCCATTTGTAGGTGCTCAATTCTTGATGTAGATTGTATAGGGAGCCTGAGCACCAAACGTGGGGCTGAGGACTCCACTGAGTGACAGAACACCTAAACACTCGGCATAGCAATGCTGAGCATTGCAATGCCTTTGTCTTATTGTGGGTCTGGCCCCTTGTGTTTTGTACCCCCTAACTTCTTACAGTTTTATGCCCCAGTTATGTTGTTGGCTCTACATGGCTGGACCCTGCTGCCTAGTGAGGCTTAAGATTGCCACCCATCCATTTTTTACCTAGATAGTCTGGGTTTCAGCTTGTGAGTCACAGTGCCATTTGACAAGCCCAGATGTCTGGTTTTTGGATGGTGGTGGTGGGGGGGGCAGATAGAGCAGGGGAATGCCCTGAGAGGGGGGTGGGGCCTCGAGCCAACATGTGGGGGGGAGAGAATGTTGAGAACCAATAGTGCGCATGCGCTCTAAGACAACCCTTCCTATCTGTAGGGAAATGACGCATGTGAGACCCTATCCAGACCCGGGAAGGCGGAGTGTAACGCTGAGGTGGGCGGCGAGGCGCATGCGCTATGGGGAGACCCCCCCCACACACCATCGATTGCCTGATTGGGCGCCGAAATTCTGTTTCCGGTTAGCTTTCCTGCATATCCGGGTCACTGCGCCGCGTGGCTGTTGTTATTGGTTAACGCGCTAATAAAGTTACACTTAAAAAAAAAAAAAAAAAAAAACTAGCCAGCAGCCGTCTGACTCTCGCGCGCGTGTTCCCGCTCGGTTGCGCTCCGAGCCGCCACGCGACAACGGCCTCTACCGGTAAGTTACGCGTGGGCAGCTTCCGCACATGTCCCCCTCCCGCTTTGGGCTTTGCGCATGTGCGGCTCTACGATGTGATGTGGAAGAGGCGGGGCCAGGGGGCGATCAGACCTTCCCAGCCTCACGGCGCCCTGGTTGCGCCCCCCCTCCACCCCCGCCGCTAAGCACCGCCCCTGTCGGGGGCGGGAGAATTGTCGTGAAACAAAACGCGCGGGGGAATGCGGGGTCCGGCAGCCCCGCCGCCGGGGGCGCAGCCCGGGAATCGCCCCGCCCGGCCCCTGTTCAGCGGGACACGCAGGGCAGGGCCCCCAGGGCGCGGCCCGGTGTGTGAATCTTGGGGGCGGAGGGGCGAGCAGAGCCCTCCGCAGAGCGAAGCGGGGTGAGACCCGTGGGGCCTTGCGGGTGGTTTCACTCGCCCCTTTTAGAAGTTCCCAGGCCAGAGAGCAAGTAGCTGGCAGCGCTGGGCTACTTGGAGAATGGGGTTTGTCAGTGGTTGAGCTCCTGGAAGTGCCAAGTACTGTATTATTAAAAGCTGCACACGCTGGTGCAGATCAGGGCCGCCCTCTATCCGTCGGGAGCAGTGACCTATGGCGGCTACAGCTCTCATTAAGCTTGCAGTGGTTCTCAAACTTTGTTGCAGTGCGATAGTTTTCGGACAACAAAATTACTGCATGACCCCATGCCACAGGTGGCCCCACAAAGCTAAGTTGTTCGGGCTTGGACTTCAGCCCCCCCGTGGTGGGGCTTGGGTTTTGCAAGGCTGGCATTAGACTCGCTGGGTACCAGGGCAGAAACCCCGAGCCTCTAAGCATAGTGCCGAAGCCTGAGCCCAAGGCCTGTGGGGACGAAGCCCTCTGGCTTCAGCTTTCTGTCCAGGACCCTAATGAGTCTAATGCCAGCCTTGGGGATCCCATTAAAATGAACTCACTTTGGGGTCCTGACCCACAGTTTGAGAATCGCTGAGCTATAGGATCTGCCTTGCTCTAAATAGAAAGCTATTTGCATCCAAATGGACCATTGCATAATGGGACCTCTTGTCTCCAAAGCTACTCCGATCACGATGAAGTAACCCTTGAGCTAGGGGAATGGGTCTGAAAAGGGGGCATGTTTTGGTAATGTCTGTGGCACCTAGGCCCTTTTCTCCATCATCCAGACGATCAGAGTTAGAAGGATCAAAAGGTGTGGCAACATTGTGGAAAATGGCACTTAGGCTTTCTTCCTCCTTTGTCTCTTTTATCACCAAACTTGATGTTTCAGGGAAAAGAGGAAATAGTTTTTCTTGGGGAAATTAATGTAATTAAATAATTACAACTTTTGTACATTTATACTGACTTTCCCCTTCAATGTAAAACTACTACTTTTTAGTTTAAAAAAGGCTGGAATTAATCATCAAAATACGGGACTGTTAAATAACTATGTTTGGAGGTATGGGGGGGTTCATTTTACATCTGTTGTCTGACCAGCCCAATATATATGATTCTAGTGCTGCCTCTTGCACACAATACTAATTTTAAAGGTGTGAGTAGATTAAAGTAAATGAAATTGCTCAAGTGCTTAAAATTAAGCACATTCATCTGTGTTTGCAAGATTAAGACCTTAGGTTGTAAATCTTGTGTATTTTTAATATATGCTTCTAAAGCAATAGGTTCATTTGATAAAATCAGAATAAGTAAATATTTTGAGTTTTACTTCATTCCATTCTGTTTCTTACATATTTAATTCTGCCCTACTGTACACTTGATTAATCCTAGTCGCTTCTTTCCCTGTTTTTTTTTTTTTTTTTTTAGGAGCAAGAGTTAACAGTTTTGGCCAATAGCTGCTTCAGGAAAGATGGCTGCTTTCCGTCTACCACCTCTGCCAACTGTTAGAGAGATTATTAAACTGTTTAATCTCCGAGCACAAAAGCAGCTATCCCAGAATTTTCTCCTGGATTTGAGATTGACAGGTAGGACATTTTTTATCTTGCATCTTTTAAAATTTTTAATCATAAACTGCCTATTCATTTTCTCCAAAATTTAAGTTCTATCTACATTTATTTGCATGGGGACTCTTGTCTTCCTAACAACAACAACAACAACAACAATGGTACATTTTAAAAAAATATTTTAACTCAATACATTTACCTGTAAATGCTCAGAAATTTAATTTTGTATGCAGATTAAATACTGTATTGGGGGGAAGGGTTTACACTGTATTTATACAGAACAGAAAATTGATTTTCTTATTTAAATGCAAAATTCAACTCCATCTTAATTATGGAGCTGTGTCCAGTGCCTATTTAAAAAATACCAATTCCCCCTCGGAGGTTACCAGAGAATATTAGGGAATGGTAGGAGGCAATTAGATAGCTTCTATGTTTGCCTCAAAAATGAGATACTCTGAAGATCATATTTGTGTAGGGTATGAAGTACTGCATTTGTTTGTTTATTATCCTAGCATGTACTTTGACTAGAAAGGCCAAATGCGCTAGTTTACTGGGAGTGTCCTGGTTTTTCTGAGCCTATTCTATTATACTGGTCAGATTTATTTCTCCAGCTTCATTTCAGCCACAGTTCATATCACCTATGCTGCTGACTCGCTCCTTCTCTGCTGACCTAGAGATGGTTCTACTGTGCAATAGTTGCACAGTGTGGGTGTGAAACCCCCAAGGGCTTTTCTACACTTGAAAGTTAACTCAGATTAAGGTAGGGTGCAATAAAAATAGTTATGAGAAACAAGAACATGTGGAGTCAATTAAGAACAACTGCATATGTGGACAAGCCTTAAAGGTGAGATTTGCAAGAGGGGACTTAGGCACTGAAAATGGCAGTTGTGCACCTAAGTCCAAAATTTAAATCCTCAAAACCCTAGCTCAGCTGTCACCTAACTTTATAGGTGCTTAAATTGCCTAGGTACCTAAGACTCCACTGGTAACGTCCCCTGGGCATCTAAATTTCTGCTGGTGGGCATGCACTAGGTTGCCAACTTTCTAATCACACAAATCCGAACACCCTTGCCCTGCCCCTTCCCTGAGACCACACCCCTGCCCAGCTCCCTCTCCGAGGCCCCCTCCCTCCGTCGCTCACTCTCCCCCACCCCCACTTGCTTTCACTGGGCTGGGGCAGGGGGTTGAGGTGCAGGATGGGGTGAGGGCTCCGGCTGGGGGTGTGGGCTCCGGGGTGCGGCCAGAAATTAGGGGTTCAGAGTGTGGGAGGGGATCTGGGCTGGGGCAGGGGGTTGGGGTGCTGGAGGGGGTGGGGGCTCTGGGGTGGGGCCGTAGATGAGGTTTGGGGTGCAGGAGGGGGCTCAGGGCAGGGGATTAGGGTGCGTGAGGGGATGTGGGCTCCGGGAAGGAGTTTGGGTGAGGAAGGAGCTCAGGGCTGGGGCAGGGGGTTGGGGTGTGGGAGGGGCTGAGGGGTGCGAGCTCCGGAAGGACGGCGCTTACCTCTGGCATCTCCCGTAAGCGGCCGGCATGTCCGGCTCCTAGGCTCAGGGGCGGCCAGGTGGCTGCTTGTGCTGTCCCTGCATGCAGGCACTGCCCCCACCGCTCCCATTGGCTGCAGTTCCTGGCCAATGGGAGCAGTGGATTCAGTGTTTGGGGGCAGTGTGCGGAGACCCCCTGGCTGCGCCTGCGCGTCGGAGCTGGACATGCCGACAACTTTCAGGAGTCGAACGGAGCCAGGGCAGGTAGGGAGCCTGTCTTAGCCCCACTGCGCCGCCAGTCGGACTTTTGGCCTATTAAAATCTCCCGGATTGCTTTTAATAGTCACCGGGAGATTGAGGCCAGTTCTGGTAGACTCCCAGCCAATCTGGGAAGGTTGGCAACCCTATCATGCACACAGCCACCTCAGTCCTCATACCACCGAGCAGCTTTGTGCCTAATTCACACCTGAGCCCCAGTGGGATTCACAAGATTGGCATCCCCTGCCTATTTTGCCTGTAAGAGGCATCTGGTAGATCAGGCCTTGCATAAAACAGAGAAGGTGGTTGTGGTGCCTGTGTCCCCTTATATCCAATAGCATAGAGGCTGAATACACATCTAGGATATGGGAGAACCAGGTTCAAATCCTCACACTGCCTGATGTGGAGCAGGGACTTGAACCATGGTCTGCTACCGGCCAGGTGCCCTGTCAACCTATTGGCTATTCATGTCTGGGTCTCGCTCAGCCTCTTCTTTTGTTAAACCACTCCCTGTGTTCTCCTAATGTCTGACCCTGGTTTTCTCCACCTCCATTTGTACAGATTTCTCTTCTTCCCACTCCTTTAACCTTTAGCTGTCCACGACCAACTCTGCTCTGTTTTGCCCTAATCTTTCCTGCTTCTTGTTCCAGGCTTCCCCAATCTCTTATCTCAAATAGCTCTGCTTCCTAGATACCGTAATCCCCAGGCTGCTCCTCTTTAGCCTTGTTCATTTTATATTTCTTTGGAACTGCCTCCGTGTAATGGAATTTCCCTTTAAATGGGCAGACTCTACAGAGATGCCACAGAGGTTACCTGCCAGAAAGAGAATTGAATGTCCTATTTGTAAGGAGAGAATTTATTTTTCTATCTCTTTTTTAATTCTGTAATTAACAAAATACACTAAGCACCTGACAGTGCAAGCTCTGTTTGGTTATATGAGTTTCTCTGGTAATCTAGAAATGAAACTGAATTCTGTGCTGTCTAGCAGGCTCCATAAAACTACAGTACTCCCCTCATTTAACCAGGAGGTGCCATTGTTTATGTCTCTTCTGTAATAAACTCATTGTTTACTGTAGAAATACAAACTACACTGATGTTGGTGAGCTCAGTGCCTTGCAAAATAAAAGCTTTGTATGTGCTTTGTGACTTACAGATAAGATAGTGAGACAGGCTGGCAAGCTGAAAGATGCCCATGTCTGTGAGGTGGGCCCTGGGCCAGGAGGAATTACAAGATCCATTCTCAATGCTGATGTTGCTCAACTCCTGTTAGTTGAAAAAGATACTCGATTTATTCCAGGACTGCAGGTATCAAATGGGAAATAAATTGTTTTTGTATAATTAATATATGTTTAAACATTTTAAGAAGTTAAATTACTTTAAAAAAAAATGGATTTCCTATTTTAATCTGAACAATTGAAAAAGTACTCCTAGCTCTAAAACAACTTGTATCAGAAATATTGCAGTGTTTTCTGCTTCTTTTCTAGAGGTCCGTTGTTTAATCTATCTTAGATTAATGTACTCCATTCTGCCATCTTATTATGTTTGATTGGATGTATTACCCATTAATTGGAAGAATACTGCTTAATACTAATTTATATATAAATCCTTTTAAGGTTTGAGATGGAATATAAACTATTTTAAATCTCAAAACACCATTTATCTGATCAGATCTTTTTCACCAGATTGATATGACGACATTTTTGTACTTCTAATCTCTTTTTGTGAAAATCATTTCTTCAGCTCGAACAAAGGATAATAATGCTGCAGCCCCACTCAGATGAAACAGGTTTCAGAGGGGTAGCCATGTTAGTCTGTATCAGCAAAAACAACAAGGAGTCCTTGTGGCACCTTACAGACTAACAAATTTATTTGGGCATAAGCTTTCGTGGGCTATAACCCACTTCATCAGATGCATGGAGTGGAAAATACAGTTGAAACAGTTGCAGACCCATGCTGTCTTTGCAAAAATTGTTGTAGTTAGTATCATCCTGATACAGTTGTTATAACTGCGTCCATTAGGTTTATTGAATGTAAACATTATCCACCAGTTAATAAAGTTGAATCTCATAATTGACTTATAAATCACCATTATTTGAACCAAGTAAGAAAGGATATGATATAATTAATTCTTTGTGCATGTCTTATCAGATAATTGCTTGAATTAGCTGGAACATTTTTGTTTGGCTTTCAAAAACTACTGCTGAAGCAGATTCCTCTAAATAGAAGCACCACTTCTAGGATCCTCCGACAAAGTATCTTGGACATATATACAACTCTGAGTGAGTCACCGTTTTTCGGTAGCAACCCCCTCACAGCAGAAGTTCATATGCCTTTGACAGGCTATTCCGTATACTGGAGGTGTTGAGTAAGAGTGGGTGTGAATAAACAAACAGTATCTTGCATCCATTAGTATTAAATTTGGTTTTGAGCTTTATTTTCCAGATAAGATGATGATGATAAATTACAGAATGAGTCTCTTTGATGTGGGTCATAACCTCTCTGTTTTCTCTAGTTTTTCACTGAAAGTTCTCTGTTCAATCTAGAATAGCTGTACATAAAGGGCCTGGGATTTGAACAGCAGAAAATGCCAGATATTAAAATAAAACTGTTATTTAGAAGAATCTTTTACCATGTGTGAAACCAGTGACATTTAAAACATTCTGCATTTTTACTAAGTTTTTTTTCAGGCTTTCCTGAGATGTTTGCTTCATAATATTGAAGTAGGGGTCTGTGGCTGACACACTTCCCAGGAGTACCCAGGGTTGTGAGGCACCTCACTACCACCTACCCTTACCATGAGGAAGCCTGGTCTTTGCCTGCTGGGGGTCAACTCCCTGGGCTATAGGCAATAGAAGCATGCCAACTCGAGCTCTGCTGCCCCGCTGCAGGTTAGCGGTAGGCATGCTTCAACCCTCAAGCCCTTTGAAAGTCCCTCTTCAGCGTCCAGCAGTTGTTCCACTGAACATTCGCTGTATTCCCAGATCCACTGCTCTCAAAGGGAAAATACATCCCAGCTTATGAGTTACACCTCAGATCACTCCTCCACTTAATAAACAGCATTTAGAAAAGTTTATCGTGAAAACAAGTACGTTTATTTAACAAAGTATAGAGATTTAAGTGATAGCAAGTAGAAGTATTGGAAATAAATAACTGCATATAAAATAAAATCATAACGTGCATTCTAGAACCTATACTTATTTAACTAGCCACTTTCATGTCTTGCAATATTGTTCTCCAGTGTTTTTCAGGCAGGCTGTGATCCCTTTTTCATGAATCGGGTCATTTTGTCAACTTCTCTCCTCAGAGAAGGATACAGTGTGTCTCTCTGCATTCTTTTGATAGACCGGATGAATCCTTTCATCTTAGTCATAAACTGGACACCCTCCTGCAGTGTGTTCCTTCTTGTAGATTTGGTGATCTCTAGTCAATTTGGCAGTTTTGATTAGTTGGTGGCTTGGTATGCAACTAGACTTACATTGTGAGGCACACAATACACAGTGACCAGATGTAGAGATAAGTGTCTCCTGTGCCCTGCCTGAACAGAACCTGTCCAAGACAGGTCACCGGGTAAACTGCCTTTAACGTCAAGGCTTTAAGAACACAATTTCCAGTATAGATACATAATTTCTTAAATATTATTTGTACATACATTTCACAATGATTATGATGATCAGTGGGCTACTGGCTTTTGGTAGAGACCTTATATGCCAGCCCTCGGTGAATTATTGCGCATATATTTGGTCGGGGGATTCCTGTAAAATTCTCTAAATTTCATTCTCAAAGGGTCATAGCCTCATGTTGGCATACAACCTGATGACTTGGCTAGGCAGATTTATAAAAGGGGCAGAGGTAGGATTTTCCCCTTAGGCTGAGCGATGGAATGACTGCAGAACTCTTCAATGGTGGTGAATTCAGCCTATTGGTGGAAGAATCCATCAGTGCCCTTTATACCCCCTCAGATGCAAGGTGGAGGGCAAGAGGAACTGCAGTGACAAAGCCTCTAGCCCTATCTTTCCCCAGTACTTTGTGCCTAGAAGCTTGTGGAACCTCATTAGTTCTGCTGCCAGAGGACCCTTGATGGATGCAGGATTTGCCCTAAAATGCATTAATTCACAATGGGTCTCCCAGTCATTAGTTCAAATTAGCAATGTTCTGTTGCATTTTTATGCCAACAGATTTCATAAAATGCAGTGGAATTTACTAGTGTAGTGAAAGTTAAAGGGCAATAGATAATAATTGGCTATTAAGACATGAAGTTGCATCTGAAAAAACACATTTTATTTTTTCTAATTTATTACTTATACCTATTTACTTTGAATACTTTTACTGCTGACAAAAAGAAAAACCAGTCTAAGGTTTTTATCTTCTGTCTCTAATATGCTAATGAATTTTTAAATTATGCAAACTATAGTCATTTAAAAAAAGTAAAGACCCTTCTTGACAGCGAAACCCACCATTAAAAAACAATTTCACGTATGATCACAGCCTATCATTTGTATAGACACCTGTCTACTTCGTTTGGTACTATTTACGTACTCCATTGATCTTATTACATTATCTTGCATCCTTGGATGGCACCCTTCACAGTAAAAATTAACAAATCAAGGCAGATAAACTACTTATAGATAGCTAAACTACTGCTGCAGTGATGACATCTACTCTTAAATTGGTTTGTATTAAAATTGGTTTGTTTCAAGTTAGATTTTTTTTTTCTCTCTCTAGTTGAAACTAATTGCATTTAAAATAGATAGGGACCTTTTTTTTTTTTTTTTTTTTTAAGAGTTAAACTCCGTTTCAGTAGCCCCTGCTACATGGAATTTAAATCTCTACTTGAATTCTGTATGTCCATGAACATTCTTGGAAAGCAGCAGTTTCCTTTGACTCAGAAAGTTGGTTTTCCATTAAGCAGTATAGAGGTGAACTTTTAAAACTTTTTTCATCCTTTCCAAATCCCTCAGTGAAGCCGCATGATTGAAATCGAATATGCAAATGATGATGCTGAAATGAGTTGATGAGCAATAAATCTAAGCTACCACAAAAATCAGTTCCCTTTTTTCACTGATTAAACTCAAAACATTTAACTGTTTATAACATAGGTTTGAATTTTCACACACAAACCAAAATTGCTTTTTCATTGTCCATCTGTTTTTTCCTAATCTGCTTTAAAAATAATAATAATAATAAAAAAAAAAAATCTTCCCCAGATACTTGCTAAATATAAAAATTGATTTGCTCCATAAATATATTCAATAGGGGCACTTTTATTTAAACGGGGGGAAAACATTGCAACTATCAGATTAAAACACGTCTGTATCTTTCACATGTTTCTTACTGTGTGTGCTTACTACCAGTGTTTGTGATTTAGTATTATGGTTTGCTGTCTCTAAGACTATTTCTCTGCCTATTTGATCCTACAGTGAAGACATAATTTCAAATACACTAATGGCTTAAATGAAGCAGTATGAATCAATGCAAGGTCAAGCAGCAGTAGATGGCCCACGAGGGAAAATCTAATTACTTAGAAAACAAAACAACCCCCCCCCCCCCGTAAGGGCTTGTCTAGATGAATGGTTAGTGCACGCCAAGCTGAGATGTAAATCTACAGTGCAGTAGCGTGCTGATCACTAGCTGTTCGTGTGGACCCTGTTAGCGCACAATTCCCTAGTGCATTTTGATCTACTCCATCCTAATAATAAAAAGAAAGGGAGCAGAGCACTGAAAATTTCAAAGTACATTTATTTGTCTATAAACTTCTCTTATCCACTAGTTTGTTTCAGTACACCACAACTTCTTTCATGGCTATATAGATTTGCATTATAAACTTGATCCTGCAAGGTGTTAAATCCTTTAGCTTGATCCTGCACAACACTTAAGCATGTACTTAACTTTAAGTGTGTGAATAGTGCCATTGATTTGAGTGGGACTAATAATGGGTTTTGCTTGATCAGGCCAGAGTGTTCAGCATTTTGCAGAATCAAGCCTTACATGAGAGTTTGCATGTTTTAAGCACAAATAATAAGTTATATTGACATTTGAGAATTTTCTCCAATATATTTTAATAATCTGCATTCATTCCAGGCTTCAAAATACTTAAGTCTTTAATTATTTATATTAGATCTAAACTCTCAATCTTGTAACCCTTTACTCTCATAAGTAGTGAATAGTAGGTGTATAGGATCAGACCTGTTTGTATTGGGTTTTTGTGTGTGTATAACTTTTGCATGGAAAATGTGCGTTTTATTCATCTTTTATTTATAATGTGCCCAGACCTAAAAGATAATTATTCTGTTTTACTACTACATGTATATGAGGATAAAAATATAGGGCCAGATTCATGCCTAGTGTAATTCCACTGAAGCCAAGGATGAGTATGGCTCAGTATGTTTAAAAGTTTACCAGATTTTATTGGCGCTAAATAGACTAATTCTGCTTGCTTGCTAACAAATAGATGCTGTCTGAAGCAGCTCCAGGAAAAGTGCACATTGTTCATGGGGACATTTTGACATATAAGATGGAGAGAGCTTTTCCAAAACACCTTCAAAAGAAGTGGGAAGATGGTTAGTATCTGCTTTCAGTATATTTGTTGTTTCCTCTGAACAGTTACTATGAAAATTAATTTGTTTGACAAGGTACCTGAAATTATTTGTCATGATTTCCATTTCTTCTCACTTCATCTACACACATGGGTTTTGATCCCTTTTGGTGGATAGCAGTTGACTATCGTCACCCTAATTTACATTTTAGCTGTTAATAGTTAACCCTTCAAAGTGATTTCTCCTGAAAGGTAAGATTAGAGAGGCTAATTTTCTTCCCCTCCCTCCCCCCAAAAGAGGGGGGGGGGGATGAGAATCACCTATTTCCTACCTTGTCTGAGAGTTGGTATACACTAGCAACTTATGTCGGTATAACTGTTGCTTAGGGAAGTGGCAAATCCAAACCCCATAGCAACGCAGTTACACCAACCTAACTCCTGTTGTAGACAGCACTGTGTCAATGGTAGGGCTTCTCCCCTGAACATAGCTACTCCTCTTGGGGAGGTGGAGTACGTACGCCAACAAGAGAAGCTCTCCTGTTGGCGTACGTAGTGCCTTTACTGAAGCACTAGGTTGGTGCAGCTGAGCCTTTTAAGTGTAGACAAGCCCTAAGGCAACGATGCTGAATTAGTATAATTTAAAATGATTGGTACCTTTGCAAGTACTAGCCTCAGGATGTTGTCATTGTGAAAAAACAGTTTCTGAGGAGCACAGAAGTAAAACACATAGTGCACATATTCTTTTATTCCCCTATCCTCCTGCTTTTGCGTGATAAGCCACCATTTATTAAACTCTGTTGTGACCCCACTGAAGGTTCTTGTAGAATCCTCTTTGAAACTTGGACACTTCTATCAGGGGGTAGCCGTGTTAGTCTGTATCTACAAAAACAACAAGGAGTCTGGTGGCACCTTAAAGACTAACAGATTTATTTGGGCATAAGCTTTCATGGGTAAAAACCTCACTTCTTCAGATGCATAGAGTGAAAGTTACAGATGCAGGCATTATATACTGACACATGGAGAGCAGGGAGTTACTTCGCAAGTGGAGAACCAGTGTTGACAGGGCCAATTCAATCAGGGTGGATGTAGTCCACTCCCAGTAATAGATGAGGAGGTGTCAATTCCAGGAGAGGAAAAGCTGCTTCTGTAATGAGCCAGCCACTCCCAGTCCCTATTCAAGCCCAGATTAATGGTGTTAAATTTGCAAATGAATTTTAGTTCTGCTGTTTCTCTTTGAAGTCTGTTTCTGAAGTTTTTTTGTTCAATGATAGTGACTTTTAAATCTGTAATAGAATGACCAGGGAGATTGAAGTGTCTGTAAGCGAGGACTGGCCTGCCTCCCAAGTTCTGTGAGAGTGAGGGATCATTTTCCAGGATAGGTTGTAGATCGTGGATAATGCGCTGGAGAGGTTTTAGCTGGGGGCTGTATGTGATGACCAGTAATGTTCTGTTGTCCTTGTTGGGCCTGTCCTGTAGTAGGTGATTTCTGGGTACCCATCTTGCTCTGTCAATCTGTTTCCTCACTTCCCCAGGTGGGTATTGTAGTTTTACAAATGCTTGATAAAGATCTTGTAGGTGTTTGTCTCTGTCTGAAGGGTTGGAGCAAATTCGGTTGTATCTTAGGGCTTGGCTGCAGACAATGGAGCATGTGATGTGTCTTGGATGGAAGCTGGAGGCATGTAGGTACGTATAGCGGTCAGTAGGTTTCTGGTATAGGGTGGTGTTTGTGACCATCACTTATTTGCACTGTAGTGTCCAGGAAGTGGATCGCTTGTGTGGACTGGTCCTCGCTTACAGACAACCCCCCAACCTGAAGCAAATACTCACCAGCAACTACACACCACACCACAGAAACACCAACCCAGGTGTTTAATCTGGGCTTGAATAGGGACTGGGAGACTTCTGTGGTACTTGAAGTATATTGAAAGATTGTTTGTTTGTTTCTTATTGCTGACCCTTCAGCCATGCATACTGGGAAAGTATAAGGTCTACTCACAGCTTTTTATCAAATCTTGGGGTTTTCTTATGACTGGATTTCACCTTTTCTCCTAAGACCATATGACACTACTAGAGAAACTTACAGGTAAGTCTTGCATCTGAAGAAGTGAGGTTCTTACCCACGAAAGCTTATGTTCCCAATACTTCTGTTAGTCTTAAAGGTGCCACAGGACCCTCTGTTGCTTCTTACAGATAAGTTTAGTCTTCTTTTCCAAAACCTGATTTCTTAGTCAGAGATAGACGTAGCATCTGGTGGATGCCAGAAGAACATTAAAATTTTTTTTTTATTTGAGCTGCAAAGGAAACATTCCGTTAACTTTATCTGGAAAATCCCCTGCTGTATTGCATCTTCCCATGTTGTAGGGCATTTAATAAAACGTGGGTATGCGCAAATGTGTATATGAGGATGGAGTTGAATTTTTAAAATGTAACTTGCTAGAACTGATGCATTTAAGAATCCTATTCTATGCCTGATTAGTTTAGATACAGATACACCTTTCTTATTTTAATTACTTTCTCTTATTGCTCTGTGAAAATGAAATGTAAATCACTGACAGAATTCAAAAAGTGCCATTTTCTGCTTGTGAATCAAACTAGAGAATTATATTATATATGGAATGTGAATTAAATCCAATTTTTTGTTTGCATTTCACTTTGTTGTATAAATGGCTTAATTTTTTTTTTTTTAAATAAGTCTATTACATATTGACATGTTTAGGGTATATCTACACTGCAAAAACAAAACCCAATGAGTTTCAGAGCCTCTGGCTCACAGGGCTCATGTGCTACAGCGTTAAACATAGCTGTGTAGTTGTTCCCACTTGGGCAGGAGCTTAGGGTCTGAAACCTTTTCCCCTCTCCCTGTTTCAGAGCCTGAGTGGGGACATTGGCATGACTATCTTTAGTACAGTAGCATCAGCCCTGCAAGCCCAAGTCTGTAGACCTGGGCTCTGAGACTTGCTGCATGGTTGTTGTTTTTTTGTTTTATGTAGCTATACAATATCAAGGCTTCACTTTCTTCTGTTTGCTGGAAGACCCTGTTACTGCAGGGGAGCTCTGTAGCATGGGTGGAGGTTCAGATTCTCTCTGCAGATTTCTGATGCCTGTTACTGCAGCTTTATAGGGTTTGTATGGGGCCCTTCAGGTTTTGAACCTTTGGACTCAGCCATAGAAATGAAATCCAGGGATAAGTCCTTCAGCACGTAGGAAACTGGCATATTCTTCTAGTGCTCTTTGAATATTCACGCTCATGTGGATGCGTTATTTGGGGCAGGTTGAATGGTGGAATTCTAGCTAGTAGTAGTTACTGGAGCATTCACACGCTTCCTTAATTCCACCTCTCAGTGAGCATCAACTATTCCAGAGTGAGAGTATAAAAGTTCCGACTGCCTCAGTTCCTTCCAACTCCAACAGCTGAACGGATGAGGAACTGCTCTGGAGTGTTTCTGGGTCTGTAGCTTATTAGCTAGTTGTTAATTTTATAGTTATAATTAGTAGTTTGTTGGATGGTTGATAGTAAACTATTAGATTAAGTTAATTGTAAGTCTTCAGTATGGAGATGGCAGAAGCAAAGAATAAAAATACCGGTTTTAGAAGATGTATGTCATGTCTGACAGTGTTTCTGGTCTCAAGCGTGCATGCCAGATGCCTCGCATATTTGGGTGAGGGACACTCGCCTTCAAAAAGCTTGATTTGCTCAATTTTTACAGCATGGGCAGAAAAGGAGAGACAGAACCGACTTTGGGTGATTTTATTACAAGAAGTGCTGTCAACAAAAACCATCCTGAACTGAGCAAGTACAAGGTTCAAATAAGTCTCAGGGACCAGCATCAGTTCTGAGTGAGTCTGGAGGGAAGAAGGATAAAACCTCCACCTTGGCACCCAGTGCTAAAGAATCCAGAAGTGGGAAGGATGTGAAGAGGAAAACTCTTGTGGTGTCGGCTCCTGTTTCCAGAGCTAATCTATAATGAGCTTGTTCCAAAGGTAAGAGCTAAGAAACTGTTGATGTAGGGGCAAAATAAGGTTCCAGTAACTAGTCCCAGCATGGCACTGCAGTGAATAATAGTTACAGCACAGGTTCATCAGTTGGAACCGTCTCCAGCTCCATCGGCAATTAACACGTGTCTCAGTTGAGCAGGCACCGAACATTCTGTTGGAACTGATACAGTTAAGTACTTTCCTGGGGAGAAAAAGAGTTGAAGTCAAGATTTTTTTTCCACTACTCTCACATCCTAAGACTTCTGGGTTTCCAGAATGGATTTTTTTTCTCCACCCTCCTTTATTCATCCTAGAAGAATGCCATCGGATCAGAGAATAGGAACAGAGTATTATACGCAACCTCATTCATTGGCTTTGTATATGTATGGACAAATATTTCTAATAGGGCTGTCAGTGATGGGAAAAAAAGCACGATTAATCGCTCGATTAATCACACTGTTAAACAATAATAGAATACCATTTATTTCATAGCATCATAGAAGATTAGGGTTGGAAGAGACTTCAGGAAGTCATCTAGTCCAACCCCCCCCTGCTGAAAGCAGGACCAACCCCAACTAAATCATCCCAGCCAGAGCTTTGTCAAGCCAGGCCTTAAAAACCTCTAATGATGGAGATTCCACCACCACCCTAGGTAATCCATTCCAGTGCTTCACCACCCTCCTAGTAAAATAGTTTTTCCTAATATATAACCTAGACCTCCCCCACTGCAACTTGAGACCATTGATCCTTGTTCTGTCATCTGCCACCGCTGAGAACAGTCTAGTTCCATCCTCTTTGGAATCCCCCTTCAGGTAATTGAAAGGTGCTATCAAATCCCCCCTCACTCTTTTCTCTTCTGCAGGCTAAATAAGCCCAGTTCCCTCAGCCTCTCCTCATAAGTCATGTGCCCCAGCCCCCTAATAATTTTCATTGCCCGCCGCTGGACTCTCTCCAATTTGTCCACATCCTTTCTGTAGTGGGGGGCCCAAAACTGGATGCAATATTCCAGATGTGGCCTCAACAGTGTCGAATAGAAGGGAATAATCACTTGCCTCGATCTGCTGGCAATGCTCCTACTAATGCAGCTGTTATGCCGTTAGCCTTCTTGGCAACAAAGGCACACTGTTGACTCATATCCAGCTTCTCGTCCACTGTAATCCTCAGGTCCTTTTCCGATTTAGCCAGTTGGTCCCCAGCCTGTAGCAGTGCATGGAATTCTGCCATCCTAAGTGCAGGACTCTGCACTTGTGCTTGTTGAATCTCATCAGTGTTTTTGGTCCAATCCTCCAATTTGTCTAGGTCATTCTGGACCCTATCCCTACCCTCCAGTGTATCTACCTCTCCCCCCAGCTTAGTGTCATCCACAAACTTGCTGAGGGTGCAATCCATCCCATCATCCAGATCATTAATGAAGATGTGAACAAAACTAGCCCCAGGACCGACCCCTGGAGCACTCCGCTTGATACCGGCTGCCAACTAGATATTGAGCTGTTGATCACTACCCGTTGAGCCCAAGGATCTAGCCTGTTTAAATATTTTTGGATGCTTTCTACATTTTCAAATATATTGATTTCAATTACAACACAGAATACAAAGTGTACAGTGCTCACTTTATATTTATTTTTATTACAAATATTTGCACTGTAAAAAACAAAAGAAATAGTATTTTTCAATTCACCTCATACAAGTACTGTAGTGCAATCTCTTTATCATGAAAGTGCAACTTACAAATGTAGGGTTTTTTGGTTACATAAGTGCATTCAAAAACAAAACAATGTAAACCTTTAGAGCCTACAAGTCCACTAAGTCCTCCTTCTTGTTCAGCCAATCGCTCAGAGAAACAAGTTTGTTTACATTTGCAGGAGATACTGCTGCCCATGTCTTAATTACAATGTCACCTGAAAGTGAGAACAGGCGTTCTCATGGCACTGTTATAGCTGGTATTGCAAGATATTTACGTGCCAGATGAGCTAAAGATTCATATGCCTCTTCATGCTTCAACCACCATTCCAGAGGACATGCTTCCATACTGATGAGGCACGTTAAAAAAAATAATGCGCTAATTAAATCTGTGACTGAACTCCTTGGGGGAGAATTGTATGTCTCCTGCTCTGTTTTACCCACATTCTGCCATATATTTCATGTTATAGCAATACCAGCTATAATAGTGTCATGCAAATGCCTGTTCTCACTTTCAGGTGACATTGTAATTAAAACGTGGTCAGCATTATCTCCTGTAAATGTAAACAAACTTGTTTTCTTAGTGATTGGCTGGAACAAGAAGTAGAACTGATTGGACTTTGTTTTATTTTTGAATGCAGTTTTTTTGGTACATAATTCTACATTTGTGGGTTGCACTTTCAGAGTTGGTAAGACAACTCCCACCTGTTCATGCTCTCTGTATGTGTGTGTGTATATATATCTCCTCAATATATGTTTCACTCTATATGCATCCGAAGAAGTGGGTTGTAGCCCACGAAAGCTTATGCTCTAATAAATTTGTTAGTCTCTAAGGTGCCACAAGTACTCCTGTTCTTTTTGCGGATACAGACTAACACGGCTGCTACTCTGAAAACTTTCATGATAGAGATTGCACTACAGTATTTGTATGAGGTGAATTGTGTTTACAAAATGCCTGTCTGTAGGGAGACCATATCTAAAGAAATGGGATTTATGTATATCCTTACCAGGATGACTCATTAATAAAAACATTATTGAGGGAAGAAATCCCATTACACATAAAACAGATATTTACTTTTTGCCAATCTGGAATTATGCATAAATTCAGGAAAATTATTCATGAATCCAACTCAAAGAATCCCTTTCATAGCAGCCATATGGGACTCAACTGTAGCAAAAGACTTTATCCCAGAAAAAAGGTCTATACAAATAAAATTATCTATACATTTTCTTCTGCGGTTCCCAAAACAGTCGTTTCTCTTTTTCCCTCTCTTCCCCCCCCCCCCCCCCCCGGGGTTACTAGATCTCTTAGCATCAGCCACATTAGTGACACCATAAGATGGATGAGAGGCCTTCAACACTGGTTAGCAAGAAATGACAGACCAAGGTTAGACAAAATATGCATCACAAATTGGTAATTCCACAGAAGGTGTTAAAAACAATGATGTGGTGGACATGTGCTCTAAATGTAATTAAGGGTATATTATTCCATCTCACTATGCCATTGGGATGGGGGCCCATTTAAAAAACAACAACAATCTGTTAGTGAGAGGTCACTAGTCAAGGGAAAATAATCTACATATCAATATCTTAGAAGTGAGAGCTATTAAGTTGGTTCTAAATTAATTTCTACCTCAGGTCAGACCCAGGGTAGTTCAGGTGGGGACAGACAATATGACAGTATTATATTCTCTAAACCAGTAGTTCTCAAACTTTTTTGTACTGGTGACCCCTTTCACACAGCAAGCCTCTGAGTGCACCCCCCCCCTAAATTTAAAAAAAAATACTTTTTATATATTTAACACCATTATAAATGCTGGATGCAAAGTGGGGTTTGGGTGGAGGTGACAGCTCGTGACCCCCTGAGGGGTCCCGACCCCCTTTTTGAGAACCCCTGCTCTAAACAAACAAGGTAGGGCTCATTTCTCTGCCAGTGTGCATAGAGGCAACACATTTTTGAGACTGATGTTTAGAAGATGTTCACCCAATGGCAATTTATGTATTGGGGGAACAAAATACCTTTTGTAGCTCACCTCTCCCATGCACCAATGTCTGTGAAAGACAAAGTGGTAACACACCTCTTCAGGTTGTGGGGCAATCCTGTAATCTTTTTGTATCCAGCAACAACAGGAAGTGTCAGAAGGCTTGCTCCAGAGCAAGGAAAGATAGGAGCTCAATATCGATGCGTCTCTGATAATTTGGGGTTAAAGCCTCGTATACATTTCCCCCATTTCCCCATATTCAAAAATTGATAAAATGAATCAAGACAAAGCTAGGGTAATTTGAATACCATCAGCATGGGCCAAAAAACAGATTTAATTCACCTCTCTGGAGGGTTAATCAAATCTTTACCATTATTACCAGACTTGGTGACGCTACAACAAGGGATTGTCTGTCACCAGGATTTTTAGTCTCCATTTAATGGCAGGTGGAATAAGACTCTCCAACTGTTAGAAAAGTCTTTTTCGTTAGAGGTGCAAAACATACTGTTAAATTCAAGGAAAGAGTCTCACATTATAGTAATAAATGGAAAAGATTTTTGTGTGTGTTTCTATGTATGGTATAGATTATGTACAGCATTCAATTATATATTAAATATTTGCCCTATCTTAAGTGAAGGTTCACTTCTCAGCCATATCAGCATACCATGTATCTGTGGATAGCACATTAGTTTTACTCTTAAAGTAGTTAAGAGGTTCTTAAAAAGTCTTCATAATTAATATTTTTCAGTAAAAAAAATCCTAGACCATCTTGGGATTTGAACATAGTGCTTTCAAAATTGATGAAACCTCCCTTTGAACCTTTGGGAAACTATACATTATTCTATCTATTAAAACTGTTTTTGACAGCTGTCATTTCAGATGTATAAGTGAATTGTATGTTAATTGTTGATCTGCCATTTACTGTTTTTTCATAAAGATAAAGTAATTCTCTATACAGACCTTTTTATCAAAGGTGGCATCAGATTTTCATGTAAACCAATATATAATTTTTCCGATCTTTCCTAAACCTGATACTCAGGATGAATGTTAGAAAGTCCCCAGAATTGTTTATTGCATATGAAAAGAAGAATAAGGGTAAAGCTGTTTTTGTGCAAATTTTGTCAAGATGCATTAGATTATAGCTTCGTAGTTTCTAAGGTTGGAAGGGACAATTGGGATCATCTAGTCTGACCTCCTCTATAGGACAGGCCATAGAATTTCCCCAAAATAATTCCTAGAGCGTATCTTTTAGAAAAATATCCAATCTTGATTTAAAAATTGTTAGTAATGGAAACTCCGCCTAGACCCTTGGTAAATTGTTCCAGTGGTTAATTACTCTCGCCATTACATTTATTTCTCATCTGAATTTGTCTAGCTTCAACTTCCAGCCATTGGTTTGTGTTATATCTGTCTCTGCTAGATTGAAGGTACTTCGATTGTAATCAAGGTGCCCTTGAACCTTCTCTTTGTTAAGCTCCCTAGATTGAGCTCCTTAAGTCTGTCACTGTAAGGCATGTTTTCTAATCCTTTAATCATTCTCCTGCACTGAACCCTCTCCAATTTATCCACCTCCTTCTTGAATTGTGGTTACCAGAACTAGACACAGTATTCCAGCAGCGCTTACACCAGTGCCGAATACAGAAGTAAAATAACCTCTCCTATTCAATAGTCCTATGTTAATGCGATCCTGGGAAGCATACACTCTTTTGGCCAGGACCCTGCTCATTTGGCTCATAATTGTTTTCAGTTTTGTGAAATAGGCCTTGTTAAAGCTGTGTGTGTGTGTGTGTGTGTGTGTGTGTGTGTGTGTGTACACACCTCTACATATACACCTCTATCTCGATATAACGCTGTCCTCGGGAGCCAAAAAATCTTACCGTGCTATAGGTGAAACCGCGTTATATTGAACTTGCTTTGATCCGCCGGAGTGCGCAGCCCCCCTCCTCCTCCCCCGGAGTGCTGCTTTACCGCGTTATATCCGAATTCGTGTTATATCGGGTCACGTTATATCGGGGTAGAGGTGTATATAAAATATTACTGGTCTGGACTTGATCACATTTATAACATGCAAGCGGAATAAAGTCCTGATCACTTGTGCCTAAGCTACCATTCACTTTTAGTTCTGTGCTCAGTTCTCTTTATCTGTTAGGACAAGGTATAACACTGGTCTACAATTTTTGAGAAGTCGTCTGCTTCAGAGATAAAATGTGCTATTTATTATGTATTTTGATGTGCTGAATTCAAATTTGACAATTAAAACAACTGGCTACTGTTTATAAGATATTTAAGTTTTTACATTTTTTGTCTATGTATATTGTGTAGATAGTAGAGTTTTAATCATAAATTGTAAACCTAGGTCTTTTCATGTGTTTATGGTTGCTTTACATGATAATATTTCACCTGTCCTGTTTATGTAACACTTTAAAAATCAGCAAAAGGGTTATATAAATAAAATTTATTATGAAACAAAAGGCAAAAAACTATTATGTACATAGTTTAGTCCTATTCAGTGTCTAGTCGGCGCTTCTTGGCTTGTCTCTTGTATTCATTAAATGGAGCATCTCTTGTCACTGTCCAGCAATAGTCTGCAAGCATTGATGGGCTCCATTTGCCCTGATAGCGTTTCTCCATTGTTGCAATGTCCTGGTGAAATCGCTCGCCGTGCTCGTCGCTCACTGCTCCGCAGTTCGGTGGAAAAAAATGTAGATGAGAGTGCAAAAAATGTATCTTTAGTGACATGTTGCAACCAAGGCTTTTGTATGCCTTGAGGAGGTTTTCCACCAACAACCTGTAGTTGTCTGCCTTGTTGTTTCCGAGAAAATTTATTGCCACTAACTGGAAGGCTTTCCATGCCGTCTTTTCCTTGCCACGCAGTGCATGGTCAAATGCATCATCTCGAAGAAGTTCACGAATCTGAGGACCAACAAAGACACCTTCCTTTATCTTAGCTTCACTTAACCTTGGAAATTTTCCACAGAGGTACTTGAAAGCTGCTTGTGTTTTGTCAATGGCCTTGACAAAGTTCTTCATCAGACCCAGCTTGATGTGTAAGAGTGATAACAAAATCTTCCTTGATTCAACAAGTGGTGGATGCTGAACACTTTTCCTCCCAGGCTCCAATGACTGTCAGAGTGGCCAATCTTTCTAGATGTAGTGGGAATCTCTTGCACGACTATCCCATTCGCAGAGAAAACAGCAGTACTTTGTGTATCCAGTCTGCAGACCAAGCAAGAGAGCAACAACCTGCAAATCGCCACAAAGCTGCCACTGATGTTGGTCATAGTTTATGCACCTCAAAAGTTGTTTCATGTTGTCATAGGTTTCCTTCATATGGACTGCATGACCAACTGGAATTGATGGCAAAACATTGCCATTATGCAGTAAAACAGCTTTAAGACTCGTCTTCGATGAATCAATGAACAGTCTCCACTCATCTGGATCGTGAACGATGTTGAGGGCTGCCATCACACCATCGATGTTGTTGCAGGCTACAAGATCACCTTCCCTGAAGAAGAATGGGACAAGATCCTTTTGACGGTCACGGAACATGGAAACCCTAACATCACCTGCCAGGAGATTCCACTGCTGTAGTCTGGAGCCCAACCGCTCTGCCTTACTCTTGGGTAGTTCCAAATCCCTGACAAGGTCATTCAGTTCACCTTGTGTTATGAGGTGTGGTTCAGAGGAGGAGGATGGGAGAAAATGTGGGTCCTGTGACATTGATGGTTCAGGACCAGAAGTTTCATCCTCTTCCTCTTCCTCGTCTGACTCAAGTGAGAATGATTCTGGTGCATCAGGAACCGGCAGTCCTTCTCCGTGGGGTACTGGGCGTATAGCTGATGGAATGTTTGGATAATGCACAGTCCACTTTTTCTTCTTTGACACACCTTTCCCAACTGGAGGCACCATGCAGAAGTAACAATTGCTGGTATGATCTGTTGGCTCTCTCCAAATCATTGGCACTGCAAAAGGCATAGATTTCCTTTTCCTGTTCAACCACTGGCGAAGATTTGTTGCACAAGCGTGGCAGCATATGTGTGGGGCCCACGTCTTGTCCTGATCTCCAATTTTGCAGCCAAAATAAAGGTGATAAGCTTTCTTAACCATAGTGGTTATACTGCACTTTTGTGATGCAAAAGTCACTTCACCACAAACATAGCAGAAGTTATCTGCACTGTTCACACAAGTACGAGGCATCTCTGCTCACTTTGGCTAAACAGAAATGTGTCCCTTTGCAAAATCAAACACTGACAAATAAGAGAGCACGACACTATGATTTCTAGAGCTGATATAGGGCAATTTGTTCAGCAGAGTGATGTAAGCTTCGTTATGATTGCATCATCCATGACTTCTAGGAATAACATGATACAATTCATATCATGTATGACGCAATACCAGCTTCAGATTGCATCATTCATTGTTTTGCCTAAAAAGCAAGTACTGTCCAAACTCAGTCATAGATTTATTCATAGATCCAGTCAAAGATGTATTTTAGTCATTTCTGGTTTAAATTGAGATCCCTTCCCTTTATAACTCACTTATCCTCCGCCATTCCCAAGTCAAGGGTCGTATATACTGACCCAATAGCATATCTTGAAAACTAGAGCCAATCAACAATTTTAAGCATCATTTTCGTTCTCAGTGACCCAGAATTAGTAAAGTTTGACTACATTTATTTCAGAAGCATTTTGGCTGTAGAGCAGTGTAATATATAATGCTGTATGAGCTAAGATGTGAAAAAATTATCTAATATCTTGGCTGCAACACTTTTTGAATTAGGAAATTGTCATCTATAATGTTTAGAAATTCCAAGGATGTTTTAGTACTGGCAGCATGAGACCTCCAGCATATGTCACTCAAATTGAAGTCCCCCATGAGAACAGTTTTTGTTCCGACATATTATAGATGAGTGCATAAGTAGGCAGTGATCCTGTTCCCCAGTATGATGTGGTGGTCTGTAGCAGTCATCAACTACTATGCCATCTTGTGCTTTAGCTTTTAGGACATTGAGCCATAAGCATTCAAGATAATTTTCTTCTGCGTTATTAGGGACGTGGAAATAAGTAATGCCACTTTTTACATAGTGCCACTCCCACTTTTCCCATTTGATCCTTCCTAAATAGGTCATAACCATTGATTTAACATTCCAGTCATGTGAATCATTCCGCCAGGTTTCAGTAATACCAGCTAGATCAAATTTATGCTCATAAGTGAGCATTTTCTGTTTCTCTTGTTTGTTACCTAGACTCCTAGCATAGTGTATAGGCAATTCAAGATTTTTTTCTGTTTACGTTCTTTGGTTTCTTGAATAAATTTTTTTCTCAACATCTTGATTTTGTTCTGAGGGCTCATATCTTCCTCCTTTGTACCCTCCCCTTTTGCTATTAGTTTAATTCCCTCCTGACTACTCTAGCCAGCCTGTCCCCAAGGAGATTAGTCCCCCTTCTGCTGAGGTGGAGGCCTTCCAAACTATACAGCCCTCTCTAATTGTAGAACGTGTTCAGTGTTCCACAAAACCACAGCCTTTCACCCTACCCCACTTACCTATCTATTTTTACAAAAGATTTCTTTTCAAATTCTTATAGATCCACCAAACGTGCATATCCTTGGAAATCTGCCGTTCAGTGTTTCAACTCCTCTGATCATCAGGTGGCTTGAAAATGTTTCCAATAGAGATGGACCTTTTGTTTATGGCAGAACTCAGATGACTTTGACTTTTCAGAAGGAAGTAGCAGAGGTAAGTTTTGTTATTGGCTTATTAAAGACTTAAAATTGGACAAATTATTTCAGCACCTAATTACTTTAGTGGTAGATGAGAAAAGCCTGAGAGAGATTTTGTTGACTTGCAGGATTTTTAAAACTGCCTAATAGTCTATACTTCTCTGAAATTGTAATTTTAAGGCTGGAAACCTGGCACAGTGCTTAAGTTTCTGTATGTTTAGCTACAAATTATACAATTTAATATTAATTTTAAAAATCTGCTCAGTTCTTTTCATTGCACACTGTTTATAAAAAGTTTCTTCTTATGTGGGAGATAAATCTCCCTTAAGCATTGAAACATTTCACAATCTTGTTTTCTCTGAAATCTGACTGCTTCATTCCAAGTAGCTTCCACAGCTTGCTCCTTTTCTGTCTTCAACTATTTCCTTCCTTATCAGCTGATGTGACATTTTGAGTTAGCACTTCATCTTGTAAGTAATATTTTACCCTGCTTTATTTTAGACCTCCCTTGCTAACAGAAGATTTTCAGATTTGAAATATGTCAATCACTGATTCCCACCAATGATTAAACACTTCAAACATAGGGAATTTCTTGTCAGTGGAGCCCATAGACGCTGGTCTTTGCTTTCCTGAATATGATCTTGATGCCAGAAATCTGAATGGGACCATTGCCAATCTCTTCACCATACCCTGACAAGAATAAAATTGAATGCACCCAATCAATTTCCAATTCTAAGAACTGCTGGAGCAGTTTTTGACTGGTTACATTTAATTTGAAAACTGAGAAACTTGATGAAAGTGAAATTGATCTGCCTGCTCTCCACAGACTCTCTCAGATGTTTCTGGGTCAACTGATAATCAGCTGACTCACTGTACAATGCCCTCAGACATTTTTTTTTATAGTTTATTTCATTATCAGTGTTTGAGAAAACCAGATTACCATTTTCTCAACCACTTCATTGTTCTGTAAGTATTCAGTTTTGTTTGTTACCTGAGTGTATATTCTATGTGTTGCACTCAAAAGGTTAAAGTAGCTGCTCCAAACTGAAAACCAGGTTAGACGTTAAGTTTTACCTGCAGGGTCTTTTGTGAATTGTGTAAATGAGAAATACAGTGATTGTATGCCATAAATTAAATCTCTGCTGTTATTTTGGGTACCTAGAACGTTACTCCGATACCTAGAGCTCCCATCATTCTGCTACATTTACTGCAGTTTTTGCGAGAACAGGGTTTGAGATAAGTACTTAAGTGGTTCCAGTAGATGGCTGTAGAGAACATCTGGGATAAGTAGTCTGTATATTGTGAATGTGAAATAAAGCAGCCGCCTTTTATCATCGCTGAGTCCAAGTGATTTCTGGCACAAAAGATCCAGTTCTTTTTCCCAAAATACTTCATAACATAAGAGCTATTAGCCTAAACATTAAAAATGGCTAATAGACTAGGCTTTAAAGTATAAAGTGGAAAGATGTGGAATGCTATGATAGCAACAAAAAAGAATTACAAAGAGAATTGAGAACATAGAAACACTCCGTACTTTATATAGCTATAACCAGCTGTATGTGCCTTTAGGTTTGTTTTTTCCAACATGACATGCAGATTATAGTGTTTCTGCACCCAACATAGCTCAAATGACATGCAAAATAGCATACCCGTTAAGTTCCTTGTATTTAGAAAGCTGAAAAGACTGAACATTATAAAGTGGAGTGATGTTCTCAAGGTCATGGAATGAGTCAGTGGTGGTGGTTGTTGTGTTTACACTGTAGGATCTTGTGTTTCTTGGTTTCTCATTTATTTAAATGTGTGTGATTCCAATGAATATTTTATAAAAGAGAAGATCAAAGCCTTTCAGTGTTATGGTTCACATTTCCTTTATTTATATGAGTTGGTATGCCTTTTTGGGAAATACACTACCTTCAGTAAAAAGAAACAGGTTACCTTATGGTCAGCTAGGAAACTGGGAGTCAGAATTTCTAGGTTTTATTCCTGGATCTGCCACTCTCTGTTTAGGCCTTAGGCAAGTTGTTTCACCTTTCTTCCTCTGTTTAACTGTTTGTAAAAATTGGATGTAGATATCCAGGATATAGGTGTCTTATAAATACTTAAAATGCATTAGTAGAAGAACAGGAATAACAACACTTAGCCAGATTCACCGAGGTGTATGGAGATACATGTTTAGATCATCAGATGAAAGATACTAGTAAACAGAATTTCTATTTTTGTTGGAAGAAAAAAAAAGTGTGACCAAAAATACTTATTACTGTTGTTTTTTACGTGGCACAAAATCAGACATTGCCCATATATGGATTTTAGATGGAATGAGAAGCTTGAAAGACGAAAAAGGGCAATCTGTATCATCACAAAAAAAGTGATGATACAGATTCTGACAGTAAAACGTCTTTGTACAACTTTGTGGCACATAACTTGCATTTTCTTGCCTGGTGTTTTCAGGGAAGTTGAACTGTTGTTGAAATGAAATGACTGAAGTGGTTTAAGTGCTAGTATGGATCAAACAAAATCAAGTGTTATGATCTCTTTCTGAAATAGCATTGAAAATGATTTTGTATTTTTTCTACATTAGCACTTAAACCATCTGTAGTGTCAGGACAGGGGTTTTCCGCAACAGTTCAATTTCCTAGTGTATGCAAGGCTTCAGTTAGCCATGCCAACATTTCAATGGTACTGTGTTCACTGGAGGGCACATTGGATGCAGCTATTGCCATCAGATATCCATGTCCTCTTTTTCATCTGTATATATTGTGAAAACAAAGGTGATGTGACAAATGAGGACATGAATCACCTTACGATATTTTAGTGCAATAAGGGCCACTTCTAATGTTCGGTGGCATTCTGTACTTGTCACTCTTTGTACAAATACCTTGAGGTCTTGTCTACACTGGCTAAATATACAAAACACAATTCCTACCAGATCATGAGCACTGTAGTGTAGACAGGACCAATTTTTACCACTTTTAACTAAAATATCTGGAAGTCACAGGAGCCTTCTTTATCCTACTGCTTCCTCATGTTTTCATACCAGTTCAGTGGAACTGACGTTAGGACTTATTGAAAAATGTATGAAAAAATTCCCATGTGTTTCTGTAGCTTAGCAAGGGAGGTACCCTGTGGCGTGTTTCCCAACTGCAAACAGAGGCACCAACAGCAGATAGAGGTTACATTTCCACCTACTCCACTCAATATTATTTCTCAACCTGATTGTTCATTATGTGACCCACAACACTGTTTCATTCCTAGCTCCATTATACTTAGTTTCCAATAATGCACAACTATTGTGGTGGTCATTTACAAAACTAGTAATTGTGGCTTTGTAAGTCTTTTTGGGACTTTTTTTGGAAATTAAGAGATCTTTAGAGCTGAATTTTAAGTGGGAAAAAAATTTGAAGATTTGTTCCCTCATTTTTATTAAACTGTTTCATTTAACAATATTTTAAAAATGTCATCCAGTTATCGAGGAGGGAAAAATCAGCCTTATCTTTGTAATAAGTGCAGATGGATTTACAGGGAATAATACTTTTATTTGCTTCCTTATACTGAGTCTGTGAGAACCTCATTTGACTAATATTTGATCTAGCAAGAATTAAAAAAGACCAGAAAAATAAACACCCAAACATGCACATTGGGAACAAAAGAGGCTTTGAGAACATTGTCACCCAATTCTGTCTTCAGCATGAGCCCTACAAGCAGATCTGTTCAGGTGGCTCCCAGAACCGTTTCTTATATCAGTGAAGCTCCACAGAAGTTCAGGGAACTACCTGTGCAGATTTAACTACAGGTTTGGGGCAATAAATTGTATGTAATTCAGATACTTTGATAGGCATGTTAGAAAAACTTTAGAGGGTTTGAACGTTATTTTTGATCTTTGTATTTACTTTTAAGAGGGTGCCTTTTTTAAAAAAAAAAAAAAAAAAAATTTTTTTTGTTACTCTTGGTTTTAAATATCCTTACCTTAGATTAAGCTGCAAGTTGATAGAGCTTTAATATTCTTTCCACTTGGTCAGTCTGGATTCATTGACTTATAAATGACACTCTGATTATCCCATAGAGGCTCACAGCCACCACAGGAAGCAAGCAACGTAGCAGACTGTCCATCATGTCTCAGTACCTCTGCACTGTTCAAAACTGTTTCACAATTCCAGGTCGAGCCTTTGTTCCAAAACCAGAGGTGAGTCATCCTTTGTGCATTGACTTTGCTAGCAGGAGATACATGCTACAGTTTCATCTAATTCTTTATAGTAACTGCAACTTGTACAAAAAGGACTGATCCTGAGAGATGCTTAAAGCCATTGGAATGAATGG
This sequence comes from Emys orbicularis, assembly GCF_028017835.1. Taxonomy (NCBI): domain Eukaryota; kingdom Metazoa; phylum Chordata; order Testudines; family Emydidae; genus Emys; species Emys orbicularis. Next base: position 120,477,807 of record NC_088685.1, on the reverse strand, counting down.
GAGTTGAGGGCACACAGCACCTTTCATGATCAAGGCCAAAAGCAATGTGGACCTGATCCTGAAAAAGACATAGCCTACTGTATTTCTGCAATCAGAGATGAGTAATAAAATGACAGGAGGCATGGAAAGTCTTCCATACGAGGAGAGCTTGAAAAGGTTGTGACTGTTTACAGAGGAGATGGTATAAAGAAGTTAAATAAAAGAACATGGGAAACACTCAGTGAAATTGAAACATGGTAAATTTAAAATTGATAAAAGGAAATATCTTTTACATCACATAGAGTTACCTTGTGACAGTCAGTTCCACAGGTTATCATTGAGGCCAAGAGTTTAGTGGGACTCAAAATCGGGTTAAACATTTATGTGGATAACATTCACAGTGACATTAGATCTGATATTTTTAAAGAAGGGATACAAATTGTCATGTTTCAGGGAATAAACAAACCACTAAGTGAGAGGGTCAAGAAAATTGTTCTGCTATGGATAAGCTATTCCGTAATTGTCTACTTTGATGATTCTTGTATCTTGCTTTGGAGCATCTGGTACTAGTCACTTCTGAAAGAGGATATTGGACTAGCTGGATCTGCTGGGCCAATCAGATTTCCCTTCTTTTAATTAATTTTTCTCCTTTAAATAGACAACCTTTATCGATGGAATCAGATCAGTGCTTCCACAATTAGAATGGTACAGTTTTGAGTGCACACAGTTTTGTACTTATACTTTTTCTCTGAGGAAGATCCTCAAAGCAAAATACATTATATGGGCTCTATACCACTTTGTACTGCATTCATTAATGCTGAACAGTGACAGCACATTGATTCTAAAGTTTCATCCAGCAATAAACATCTTTGTGGGAATCAATAAAATAGTTTTAAAGTATTTAGTGACAGAATATGAAATGAAAATATTCCTTAAGCAGATTAATAGCCAGTGAGCAACTGTAAAAAAATTGATTGGAATATGAGTGTACTTTATGTCCGGACTTAATACACTATGAGGCGGTAACAACCCCTCTTGAGGCGGTAACAACCCCTCAGCACCGGTGCATACCTAATGCATTTTCCTTATGCATTAACCTTATTGGCGGCGGCAAAACAGTTCCCCAGCACCGCTCTGCATTTGATCTTGCTGCACTAGTCAATAAGTTCAGATGGTGTAAGCCCAACAGGGACAGACAGCCCCACGGACAGTCCTCCTCTGATACCCCAATAGAGATTTCAAAAGGTCTCCTAACTCTATTGTGGCTCCATGGGGTTTAAAGGGGAACGGTCCGCAGCAGTTGCCACTGTCTCAGCAGGCGTTGCCATCCTGGACGAGCCCCCAAATTGTCGGAGAATAACACAGTTCTTACTCTTTCGGTTGGGTACAGCAAAGTCAGATAGCAATTGCATAAAGGGAGAGAGTGCACTAGGACACATTTTATTAATGCTTGGCAGTGTTTTGCAGATTTTACAGCTGCTTGGGCACATTTAAGCCCCCCCTTTTTTTGATTGTTAGCCAAGTTTTAGCTGTGGGCAGTGTCCTTGAATGGGGCCAGCGCCTTATTTTTGGACTGAGGTTGCTAGCTATTTTTTTTTTTTTTTTTAGTTTTGGCTTTTTTTAATTTATAAAGGTAACTTTTTTACTTTTTATTTATATATATATTTTTAATAATGAACATTTATACATTGCTATTATATAGTACATTAGTTTTATTATTTAATGTATGCAATATACATTTTTTAAAATAATTTATATACAGAGCTTTGGCGCAACAAGCCAGGACAAGCACACCCACTTTTGAGGAGTTTACTTGGTACAACCTTTGGTGTTCAATAGTGGGTGTTTGGTTTTTTTAATAGCTTTTTGGGTAGAACAGGGGTCGGCAACCTACGACACGCGTGCCGATTTTTTGGAATTGCACGCGGCTGCTTGCCGCGGTTCCGACCCCCAGCCGCACTCAGCCCCCCCGCCCACCGCTCTCCCCTGCTGGGGCAGGAGGCAGAAGCTTCGTCCTGCAGCAGCCAAGCTCCCCCGCTTCTTCCCCCAGCCGTGGTGCAGCCTGCTTTCCTGCCCCTCCTCCTCTCCTTCCCTGCGCCGGCCCTTGCAAAGGGAGGGGGGGAGGAGTGGCAGCGTGGCTGCTCCGCAAAAGCCCCGCGGCCCCGCTCTCCCAGCCGGAGCTCCAGCCGGCGCGCGGCAGCCCCGCAGCCCATTGCTAAAGCCGGCCTTGGGTAAAGGAGGCAGAGAAGAGGTAGGGACTGGGCCTTGGGGCAGGGAGTGGAACAGGACATATCCCTTCCAGCCCCCTGCCATGAGCCACTCAGGGCAGGGGGCTGGGAGCACCCCCACGAGCCAAGCACCCCAGCCCTCTGCCCTGCACCTCCACACACACCCCAGCCTTCTGCCCTACACCTCCACACACACCCCAGCCTTCTGGCCTGCACCCCCCACACCCCTCCAGCCCTCTGCTCTGACCTCTGAAGCCCCCCACACCCCCAGCCTTCTGCCCTGCACCCCCCCACACCCCTCCAGCCCTCTGTCCTGACCTCTGAAGCCCTCCACACACCCCCAGCCTTCTGCCCTGCACCGCCACACACCCCCAGCCCTCTGCCCTGACCTCTGAAGCCCCCCACACCCATCCTTCTGGGGGGGTGGGGGGCTTCAGAGGTCAGGCCCCACTCAGCCCGCTGCCGGCCTAGGTGAACAGAACGCCAGGCTGGCAGCGAGCTGAGCAGGCTGGTGGCGTAAGATCAGCATTTTAATTTAATTTTAAATGAAGCTTCTTAAATATTTTGAAAACCTTGTTTACTTTACATACAACAATAGTTTAGTTATATAATATATAGACTTATAGAGAGAGACCTTCTAAAAAACGTTAAAATGTATTACCGGCACGTGAAACCTTAAATTTAAAGTAAATAAATGAAGACTCGGCACACCGCTTCTGAAAGGTTGCCTACCCCTGGGCTAGAAATTTGAGGTAGCCAGAAGGATTCCATGTGCAAAATGGGGACTGGGTTAACCTTTTATGTTTTTGCTTTTAAAGACTGTTGGTATGCAAATTTTAACAACAATTTTTTTTAATTAAAAGATTTGGCCAATGAAGTTTTTTTTTTTTTTATTTAAGCAAATGTATTAGACTTTAGTATATTACATTTTTTTGATTTATTTAAACATTTTGTATTTTAAGTTGAGTAAAATAAGTATTTGCTTTTTTTTATTATTTAATTTTATTTAATTTTGAATTAGACTGTTCTATGAAAATATTAAACATAACAATTTTGGCCACAAGACAAACACCACAAGACAGGACATAAAACACAGAAATAATTTTTATTGTTCCAGTAAATGCAAGGTACGTTGAATGCTGTTTAGCTGGCGTTTGGTTTTTTTTGATGATTTGCAAGACAAAAGAACAGAGGTCTACCCCTTTTGGACAGTCGGTCATTGCTTAAAATATTTTTTTTTTATATACAAATACTTTTGTTATTTTAGGCAAAACAGAGGAATTACCCCATATTTTTTTGTATTTGTTTTATAGGCAGCCCAGGTTTTAGTGGCTTTTTTACCTTATTAGTTAGATAATTTGCATTAGTACAGATGCTTTTTGGCTTGCTTTTGGATTTAAAGCTATTTACAGCTTAAAGATTTTTACTTAAAAAAAGGACACACTTAACTTTTTTAGACTTTTGATTGCCTTTTATTTTTAACTTTTGCTTTTAAACACATAGTGATTTGAAAGAAAACATTACTTATAGTGCCCCTTAGAGCCCAATACGGTTTTAATTAAATAGCATGGTAAGTTTGCATTTTTTTTATTTTTGCTATAATATATACTGCACATGTTCTGGGGAAAATGCACACTTTTTTATAATTTAATTTTTATAACACTAGTTATATTAATTTTTACATAAGGTGTAACTCTTTTTTTTGTGCTTACAAAATTTTTATGCATCCACAGCAAAGTAACAGCTCGACCCCACACAGCCAGGGGTACTGTGGTGGTTAGATTTTTTATTTGCTATCTGTTACCCAAAAACAAATTTAATTTTTATTTTTATTTTTTTGGCTTTGATTACCCTGCTGCAGCCTTGTGTAAATAATATGTAAGAAATGTAAAATGTAGACTAAAGTCTAAATAAATAAAAAAAATAAAATATCAAAATGACCTATGTATCAACAAAATGCAGCTGTTGCTTATTATTGTCTGTAACAAAAGGTATAAATGCTTGCTGTAATTGTTTACCTGTTAAAAAACCTGCCTTTAAAAAAAAAAAAAAAAAAACCCTATGTCCTAGTGCACTCTCTCCCTTACGCAATTGCTTAAAAAAATAAAATATCTAACTTTGCTGTACCCAGCCAAAAAAATAAAAACTGTGTTATTCTCCAACGTGAGTAAACATTTAGAGAGAAAGTTTAAAAACAATATCAGGAAAGTGATCCTCAGGCATAAGGGGGATGCTTAGCTGCAACAGAGCATTAGTGAAACTACAGTATATAAATCAGTCTGATCAACTCCCAGTTCAGCTGCTACAGTGCTACTCACATGCTGTTCAGAAACATTTTAGGGCTGCTCAGTGTATAGCAGCATTGGAGTAAATTGAGGCTGGAGGCAACTGAGTGAAGCACTACCACTGAAAAGGCTTAGAATAATGCAGATTATTAATGTTTTCTGATGGCAGTGGGGAAATCTGTTTCAATAAGTGAGTATTTCCCCTCTCTTCTTCTTTCTAAAGTAAACCATTCTTTTGGACTGTGATTTGAAAACTGCTTACTGAAAATAGCAAGGTCTCTTAACTAAAGGAAATAACTGATTAATGAAATATCTACGCATATTTCTAAAGTGTGTTGTTTTAAATGTTTTACAATCCCATTCCGAGGGATGAGCCAGAGCTGGTCACAAGTTATACTTGTGACATCCCAGTCCTTTCCGTAGCAATGTATTGGTATATCAAAAACTGTCCTGTAATGTTGAAGAGTTTTTAAAGAAACCTCAAACAAATGACACAGCTAACATTGCCAAACAATGGAGTTTTATCAGTACATGCCAAAATGCTGGAGCTGGGTCAGTTTGTTTAAATATATTTTGTGACGGGTTGGAAACACACACACACGGAAACACACACCGCCACCTGATGTGCTGGGGTTTCACTGAGCCTGCCTGCTCCACTAGCCGAGGCTCCCTCTCCCTCTTTTACTGAATCAGGCTTTCCGGCCTCTGGCAGCGCGCACACACAGGTAGGGACGAACCAGCTGTAGAATCACACAGAGTCTGCAAGCAGCTCTCTATGGGGAGATTCAGGTAAGAAATTGCCCGTCACTGAAGTGCACACCCCCTTTGGGTTGTAAACCCAAAATAATATTGTCTTGCGCTGTACAGAGAGAGCTGCACAGTGCAAGCTCATAAAAATTTGCCCTCTCCCTCTGTGATGTTGCACTTCATATGTTTTATGGAAATATGTTTATCAGTGTGAATATCATGTAACTGGAATATGCTTCATGCAAAAGGTCTCTTGTAAGGTATCATTACAAAGCTTATGATCTACTGAGTGTGTTCATCCTGTTTGTTTGCATGTATTATTTCTATGTCTGGAGTTAGGAGAATAAGCTATAAACTTGTATTACTGATGTAAACACATTAAGTGGAAGCCATTAAGGGTGCTTCAGAATCAATGAACTGTGAATGGGTTTGTTTACCTGCAAGCCTTCCTGTGTTCTTGTAAGCCAGCCCAGGAAGAATGGTGGAATCCATCTTAAACCTGGTGCTTTTCCATTTAGAAGGAGGAGTGGGGATCCAGAGAGACAAAAGATTCCCGCCTCGTGCCAAAGCTATAAATGGGAGTGGAAGAGAACAAAGGGAGGTCCTAGTTGTGAGAGAGCTCCTGCTTTTCACCTAATGTGCCTGCTGAACCTAACAAGGAATGTACCGGGGAAAGGATTGGGCCCAGACTAGGAAGGAGTCTAGTCTGTGAAAGAAGCTTATTGGAACATCTCTGAGGGTGAGATTTACCTGTATTCAGTTTCTTAATGTATTAGGCTTAGACTTGCATGTTTTGTTTGATTTTGCTTGGTAACTTACTTTGTTCTGTCTGTTATTACTTGAAACCACTTAAATCCTACTTTTTATGCTTAATAAAATCACTTTGGTTAATTAATTAACCCAGAGTAAGTGATTAATACCTGGGGGAGCAAACAGCTGTGCATATCTCTCTATCAGTGTTATAGAGGGCGGACGATGTATGAGTTTAGCCTGTATAAGCTTTATACAGAGTAAAGCGGATCTATTGGGGGTTTGGATCCCAGTGGGGTCTGGGTGCTGGAGATAGGTGACCTGCTGAGCAGTTTTTGATTAAAGTCTGCAGCTTTGGGGGCGTGGACCAGACCTGGGTCTGTGTTGGAGCAGACTGGCGTGTCCAAGCTGGCAGGGAAAACGGGCTCAGAGGTAACTTCAGCACATCAGGTGACAGTCCCAAGGGGGTCTCTGTGACCAAACCCCTCACACCGTCAATGTGGAGAGAGAGATGCGCCTGTCCCTCCTCCCTCCCCCCCCCCCAATATGAATTACACAAACTGGTTTATGTTATAAACAAGAAATAAGTTTAACAACTATAAAAGGTAACTTTTAAGTGATTATAGGGGATAGCAAACAGAACAAAGCAGATTACCAAGCAAATAAAACAAAACATGCATACTAAGCTTAAGATTGTAAAGAGACTGGTTTCAAGAAGTAATTTCTCATCCTAAATGTTGCTTTTGGGGCCGGTTGCAGAAATTCTTGAAGGTTAGCTACCCTGCTTGCAGCTTAAATCTTCAGGTATCTTATTCGCAGACTAGATCCCTTTTCCAGCCTGGGTTCAGTACTCCTCCTCTTTTCCCTTTGTCCTTGTTCCTTAGGTGTTTCCAGCAGTCATCCTGGGTTGGGATTCAGTGAAGAGTGAACCAAGATCAACTTACTCCCCAGCCTTAAATAAGATTTACATAAGGCGAGAATCTTTTGTTTCCCAGTCTTGACCTCCCCCGCCCCCCAGTGGAAAATTACTAGATGTCCAAGATGGTGTTTAGTACCAGGTGACATGACCACATGGCCTAGTAGTGTCACAGCTACTTCCTAGGATGCCTCTCAGGAAGGAGAGAGTTAGTGTCTTCAAAGTCTTATTGTTTCTTCCCAATGGCCCATCAGTGCTGATGGCCGGTTGTCTGGGGGTGTGTGTGTGTGTCTCTCACACACACACACACACACACACACACACACACACACACACACACACACACACACACACACACACACACACACACACACACACACACACTCACTCACTCAATATTCCTAACTTTAGATACAGAAATGATACATGCATACAAATTAGATAATCACATTCAGTAAATTGTAACCTTTCCAATGATACTTTACAAGACCCATCTTGCATAAAATATATCCGTTACACCACAGCCATAGCATAAGCATATTTCCATAAAGAATATGGGGCATAACGTCACATATTCGTAACACTCCCCTAATGAGAAGGGGTAGGCATTGCTTTTTTATATACTGCTGCAGATAGGAGAAGCAGAGAGGATACCAAGATGGTCAATAACTTATTGGGGAGAGCTGCGTTGTGTATGATGGCATCGCTCTCTTTGGAGACTAGCTGGGGATGGATCCAGAGCAGCAGCACTGCAGTGTGATGAGGCACTTCCCAACTGATAGTTTAATAAACTCAAGATTCCAAAAATGAAAAGAGAAAGCGGGAAAATGTGTGCGATTTATTTCCAGCCTGAAATTCCCTCAGTACTTCTCCCCAGTGCTTGTGGCCCAGTTGTCTGCACATGAGAATTATCAACCATTACTAGTATTATTGTTTCTTGAAAGGAAGAATACCCCCTGGGTAGGAATCATTAGTGCTGTGATCCCTGTTTGTGTGGGGGGGCACTGCTTTTTTTTCTGGTGTGACACTGTGGAAGCTATGATAACTTGAGCACTTCAGATAAACAGCTCTATGCTATTAAGAATAGAAGGCTGGGGACAGGGCATTCTAGGTGAAGTGTCCCTGGGTCTGGAACTTGCTTCCCTTCTTGATCCCTCGGAACCTGTCTTTGTTGACCCTTGGGTCCTGCTGCAAAACTTGTCGGCTTTCTCAGGTCATTCTAGGGGGGGCAGGTTTGGTGATAGGATGGACTTGGTGATGGGATGGGATTCTTTGGGGCAGCAACGTTTTTGGAAGATCTGCCTTTTTAATGTTTTTGTTTTGATACAAATGTGTATTTATTTTGACTAGAAAACCTGATATGCATAGTTGAAAAATGCAAATAAAAATAACTAAATCCTGTTGAACCATGTCATTGCCCCTTTGCTAGTGATCTACTGGAGAGCTCTCTAGTCGTCTTTATTTACTCCTGTGGGAATTCTGTGCCACTGCGCATGTGCAGAATTTTTGTCCCCCGCAGATTTCTTTTCTCCCCCACAGAAAAATGACTTTCTGACAGGGAAGCAAAGGGAAGTCACAAGAGCGGTCATGCGACCCTCCCCAGCAGTATGTTTCGCGTGGGGGCGGGGGCAGGACTGGGGAAGACCCGGCTGGTGGCTACTACCCTGCGTCGGGCTCAGCTGCTAGTTCAGGATGGGCTGGGGAGGAGGGAGCTTCCTCTTCCCCTGCACAGCATCTGGGGCCAGGTCAGACCCACCCCCAGATTTCTCCCCCGGCTGCAGGAAGCTCTGCACCCTCCCCCCCGCGATTCCTGCACCCATTACTCCTCAGCTGCAGGGGGAGGGACCCATATACATGGAGCTGCTCCCCCATCCTCTCAACCCCTGCACATCCAGACCCCCTCATACCCAGACTTTCCCACCAAATCTCTTTCTCCCCCCCCCCCGTGAGCTCCACTCCCCCTGTACCTGGACCACCCGACCCGCATCCCCACCCCACCAAGCCCCAACCAGCTGCACCTGGCTCCCCACCCAAGTGAGGCCCATTCCCCCAGCATCTGGATCCCCCACTGAGCCCCCCACACCCCTCCTGCTGAGCCCCAACCACCTTTATCAGGAACCCCTGCTTCCCATTACCATTGCACCCAGAACCCCCCAACAAGCCCCTGTGTATCCAGATCACCCCCGCACCCAGATTGCCCCACACAGAACCCTCTCAACCCACACCCGGATCCCCCCACACTAAAGCCCCTCCACACTTGGATCCTGACTTGCTGAGCCTGCCTGCCCACCTGGAGAGGCAGGGCCCTGGGGTGTTTCTGGGACAGACCTGGTCCTTGTATCAGGGTTGGGTGCAGCCTTACTGCTGAGTCCATGCCCCAGGGCATGGGGGCGGAAGCTGCACAGTGATCTCCCACCTCTGTGCAGCTAGTAGCCTGTGCTCCCCAATGCCATGCTGGAGCCTCCACATTTATTTGACACATAAAATTTTCAGAATTTTAAAATACCGTGCGCAGAATTTTTAATTTTTTGGCACAGAATGCCCTCAGGAATATTTATTTTTTTTACTGTCTGTGACTTAAAGTACTATAGCCCTTTTAACTTTTAGCATATTATTTTTCATTTCCCTCCTCTTCCCTACCCCGACTCCTGTCTGCATCTTTTCCCTCCCAGTTATAAAATAGTACTACTATCACTTTTTTTTATCCTTCTCTGGCCACTCCACCCTCGAGTAGGCAGAGAACAGCATGCTTCCTGCCCACTTATCTGCTCTCTCCAGCTCTTTTTTAAATTAATACATAGCTACTTCTTGGCATCCAGAAAATCCCTGCCCTTGGTTTCTGAGGAGCAGACTGAGCCTCTTCCAGGTATGAGACAGGAAGAGACCAGCGGCTGGAAAGGCATAAGAGGGTCTTGCTGGCAAGGAGTGGTGGTTTCCAACTTGGGATGGGTGAAGTTGCCTCTCCATGGGAGTTGGACCTGTCCCCATTATAAGCAGTGGGGTTACACATGTGTAACTGAAAGCAGACTATAGTCTGCAGACTGTTACTTACAAGAGTGCATGAAACAAAAACTGCACAGCTTCACTGTCAGATCCCAGGCTGAGTTTGCAGGGCCGATTAAGAAAAAATATTTTTACTTGTAAACTCAGCAGATTTAACCTGGAATCCTTGAGAGAGAAAAACATAGTTCTGTGATGCCATGTTCACAGTAGAGCCACATTTCCAAGTTCTACTGATTTCCTTCCTGCTCTACCTTCTCTTGTAATTTCATATCCCAGCAGAAGCAGCTCAAGGGACAGTACAGGCAGCCTGAAGATAACAGGGTCGTATAAAGTACCCCTGGGGTCAGTCCTGTATCCTCTCCCCTTCCTCCCAGTGGGAGATCCCCTGAACTGCCAGAAAGGAAGGGGAGACAGACCAGTGCTTCTCAGGAAGGAGGAGGGAGTTCAAAACTCTGGCCAACTTCTCTAACTCGCCTGCAGAGCTCTTCTGGAGAGACTGCTCTCCCCTGCCTTAGCCCATTTCTAGGTCTTTGTCTGTCTTTGTCTCCTCTTCTGGGCTGCATTGTTTTTCCTCCAGCCTTGTTGTCTCCCAGATTCTTTGCTCTTAATCTTCTCTCCCCCACTTGTGTTCTCCCCCCCCCCACCGCCCCCCCATTTCCTCTGCATCTTGAGCCTCTGTGTGTCACACATTGCTAATTACGCTCAAAGCTACCTGGAACTTCTTACTGCCAGCATGGAGAAAAGACTACGGTCAGTCAGGGGCACTAAACATCTACAATTATTTTTTTTAAAGACCTGTTGTTTTGTTGGCCATTTACTTCCTCCAACTTTCAGTTTTTATAAAGTAATATCAGTGAGTCCTAGCTCCCTTTTATAGCGGTAATGTGTGAACCGAGAGCAAATGAGGAAAACCTAGAGCTGGGGCCAAAATCTCAACTTGGTGCTGGTCATCCCCTCCTCTCCAGCAAAGTTGAGGGCATGGCAGCATTGGTGTAGTCAAAACTGGGGCTACTGCAAACCAGCCTCCTGAATCAGGTAGCTGTAACTGGATCCCTGTTGCCTCCCACTCTCCTATGTTAAATAGAGCTCCACCACCTGAGAATCTGGCTCACAGACTGTTGATAGGCTGTTAGCTGGCAGTGGGTTGATCAGAATGATGTCCTGTAATCCCCTGTCTTTCTCTGATTAGTACCCTTCAAAAAAGACGACATGCTTAAAGTTAAGCTTTTGTTTATTGAATATTTTTCTCTAAACTAAAGCAAATAGTGACTATTTCAAGAGCAAAAGAAACAGAAATCAGCAGACAAAAACATTGCAGCTATTTTTCACCCTCCTTTTGCCACATTTTGCTTTATGACTCCTGCTGTCTTGTAGATTTATCCTCTAACTTCTTGCCATGATCCTTGAGAGTTTGACTACCATACAACCTTAATTAGATACCAATACTGGATGTGGAGCTGCTTTTTTTTTTTTTTTTTCTCTTGGGAAGTTGTTGAGGCGCTTGTTGTGCGTTAAACAAACAGCTCTTGCTTAGCTTTTGCATTGGTAAATAAGGAACTTCTGATTCTTCTATATAAGTAGTCTTGGCAAAGGAGTCTCTTAGCTGCTTATGTAACAATTGGAGTCTTCCGTTTTGCTTACAACATGCAAATAAATATTTTTTGTCTTTCCCAAGACTTCTTTTTTGGTTCTTGTTTTCTCTGGTGATTTTTAAAAAATACTGATTTAAATTTACAGGCTAGAGATGCTCCTGATTAAGTACAGGACATGCAACTAAATTTGACATGCAAATATTTTTGAAACAATAATACCTCAATTAATCAGTTCTCCAGAAAAATATAGGTGTTTCAAGAAAACTATACACCCTTAAATGTATACACTTTTACAACATAAACTCAATACAACTGTCTTGGAGTGTTGCGGTGCACTAAGCCACTGTCCCTAAATAACTTTGGCTTTTTCAGTTGTGGTTCTGGCTAAGTCTGCACCACTGAATTACTGCTGATCTGGCACAGTTGCCAGTGATGGTACAAAACAAACTGCTTCATAAAATAGGCAGAAAATTCAAATGCTCACTGTTAACATATAATATAAGGCAAGTTCTCATAACTCAGAGCTAATGGATATATGATAGACACTGTCATTGTGTGTACAAAAGCATTTCTCTCTTTATAAAAGCCCATAAAAAAAGATTAAGCTTCACTCCTTCCACATCATTCAGATTTGTCTTTGTTTGATGCTTACTATATTAATCTATTTTATACTACAGTTCTACCATAGTATTTTAATGATTCATGAGCTAATAATCTGAGCACTAAAAAGCTGTATAAGAATAAACAAGACATATTCTAGTACCTGACTGAATTGTGAGGAACTTGTCCAGTGTCGTATCCCCAGACATTGAAACCTAGGTCCACTCCTCTTTTATCCCCTCACTTACATCAGCAAATTCACATCTATTTTTTTTTTTTTTTTTTTTTTTTTTTAACATTTAGGACAATATTTGACATGAGACATCTCCTACAAATGTCCAATAAGTTCTGCATGCTGGAAAGAAGGTTCTGAGGCTTTAGAAACATTCACCAAGTTAATTAAACTGACAAAGTACTTGTAAAGTAAGATGCTGTCATTGACCACTGCTGTATATGGCACATTGCAGTGGGTTTGATCCATTGACTTCAACGGGTGTTGGATCAGGCTCTATGAAATTAAATTTTAAAAGGGCCAAAAATTTATAGGGTTCAATAAATAATGAATAAATAACAGAAGGTGAAATACTCCATTAGTTAAAGGCTAGTGGTTTGCTTTGTAGAGGAAGGAAGATAGAAGTCAGGGAGGATGCAGATTTTTCTTGTGCCTAAATGTGTAGCCAGTGGGTTAAAGCTTCCAAGTATTTCCTCAGTCATGATGACACTTCTTTTGTCGTGTTCCTCCTCAAACCGAACAGTTGTTGTTTGGTGGTAGATTGCCAGCAGTTGGAGACTGCCTAGTAGACATTTCTTTTAAAATAAAAAATGGAACCCACAGCAGGTGGGGATTTTTTTGGGCCATTTTTGGCAATATCTCAATGGCAGCGTTAGCTCTTCAGCTCCTGATATGCCGATATACAATGTGGCTGCGTTTTTTAAAAAGAAATCTAGTTACCATGGCAGTTGGGAGCTGGAAATGAAAGGCAGATGTGGCTGTGATTAAAAGCAATGCATGGGGCTTCACATAGAGGGAGCGTTGGTTTTGTTTGTGCCATAATTAAAATGAAATTCTAAAAAATAAATAAATCACAAATTTTGGTACATTACTGATATCCTGTATTTGCTGAATAGATTTCGTTTTGTGTTTAACTGTCTGTGCTGTAACTAACCATTAGTTTAATTGCACTGTTTGAATTGGTTCCTTTCTCTTCAGTAAATTTCAGTTGGAAAGCCAAAGAATTTGGTTTGAAAAATCAGCAAAACAAAAATGCTAGCAGCAGCAATTTATGCTTTATTTCCTGCCATCTTTTTTCCTGTTTTTAATTACAAATAAAAATACCTTGTTAAAATGTAATTGCAGCCTTGACATTAAGAACAGTTAAGTGTTGTTGTTTTTTAAATCTAAAGTAAACAAAAAAAAAACCCCAGCTGATAAACATTACTATATTTACACATAGTCCTTCAGGTTGTAGCCTGCATTGTTCTCTTGCTGTGTGGCTGGGAACTGTTGTTGCTTAGTAGGGTAAATCCATGCTCCCTGCTGCTTTTTAAAACAGGATGTGCAGAAGATCACACCTGCAATGAACAGAAGTCCTGCTGAAATGAATCCAATATAAACAGCTCCTCCGGGTTCATTTTTACTGCTCTCTGGGACTGTTGGGTCCATAAAATTTGAAATTATCTCTCTTGTGTACCAGGATGTTGGTACCAACTCAAAGATTCCTGCAAGGATGAAGCAGACCCCTCCAGCAGAAGAAGTGTAGCTTTTGGTGTCCTTGTCCCCTCCCAACTTTGTGCACTTCATTCCTACTGTGGAGATGCAAATCCCAAAAGCTGATAGGATGCAAGACAGGACCATGGTCGTCCGTGCAGCCTGGATGTAGACAGGGAGGGATAGGACTGAATATTTCAGAGTGCAGCTAAACATCCCGGTGCTGTACCATGTGCAGTCCATCCAGAGCCCTTGCATCTGTGTTATAGCTGTTATGATATTTGAACCCACGTCTGCATTTACTTTCCAGTTGGGCAGTAAGGTGGCTGTGATGGCGCCGAAAACACCCAACAAAGCTAAAATAAAAGCAAAGAACTGTAGACCTGCTGATGCCATGATGATTATCTTCTGTCACCTTTTGTCTGCCCGTTCCTCTTCTGTTGTAAACGTATGTAGCTGGCTGATAGCTTCCCAGCCAAGGCTGTAGCCGTCTGTGTGTGACAAAAAAAGGAGGGGAGGAGAAGGGCAGGGGGAAAGAAAAGCGAAATCAGGAAACAAAAAAGCTTGCATTTAAAATAAGAGCTATCTGAATGAGTATCTGAACGTGACCCTGCAGCAGATGAGAAGCCTGCAGAACAGCTGAGCAGCTGTACACAAGGCACTTGAACATAAATGTTTACAAATGGACAGTGTTTTAGAGATCGATAACAAGAAAGAGCTGCCCTTTCATATGTGACTAAGCCATGAGCTAAAACTTGCTCCACCAAAGTTATGTTTAATGGTAACATCCAGATTTTTGGCTTATTAGGCAAAGTGAATGCTGTATATAAAATTATAGAATTTGGCAAACATACTGGGGGACAATATATTTTACTCTTCAAGTACTTGACCTTAATTGTGTAATAGGAATTGGCAGATAGCTGTTAATTGATTTTTTTAAAAATAAAAATATTGATAACATTTTCTATTTGTTCTAAAATGTTCTTGTTTAAAAATAGCAACCACTCTTGTGTCTAATAATACTATCACTGAATTACACATTTTTGGAGCGAAGAGACGGGTCAGCTTCATTTAAAATATATTTACAATTAGGCTATCATTTGTGTAACCCTTTTCTGAATTTTCTCTTTAGTTCCAGAAACATGGTCCTCAGAGCACATGAAGGATTTTAGCAGCAGTTTTATGATTGTCAGCACAAACAAATAATGATTGCACTGCCATTCAACTGATCTGTCAGTCTTAGGTTCTATAGAACGTCTGTCACTGTTGGATCTGTGTTATTTCTGTGACATGAAGGGATTCCAGTCAGTAACTCTTTGCTAAATCTAGTTTTAGGTGTTGAGTGCCATCAAGGCCTGGTGACTTTGGGAGCTGAGGCTTCTCAGCACCTTGCAAGATCATGCCCTAAGTCTCTGCCTTAAAAATCTTTCCCTAAAATTGAAGCTTGATGTCCAAATAAAGTGTCTGGCCGAAAAACAAACAATTCCCCCCAGTCATTTTAATATTATCATTTACAATTGTTTTTATCATAAGAAAAAAGATCAGTTCTTAGTGACTTTTGAATTTATTCATCTCCGATCACTATAGGGTTGCCAACCCTCCAGAATTGGCTGGAGTCTCCAGGAATGAAAGATTAATATTTAATTAAAGATTATGTCATGTGATGAGACCTCAAGGAATATGTCCAACTACAACTGGCAACCCTAGATCACTAAGAGTGGGAGAAAAAACCTGGGGTTAATTTACAATATAACCTTTATTGTATGCAGTGTTGTGGCTGTGTCGGTGTCAGGATATTAGACGAGGTGGGTGAGGTAACATCTTTTATTGGACCAACTTCTGTTGGTAAGAGAGACAAGCTTTTGAGCTGCACAGAGCTCTTCTTCAGGTCTAGGAAAGGTACTGAGTGTATCAGTGTGACACACTCAGTACTTTTCCCAGGCCTGAAAAAGAGCTCTGTGTAAGATCAGAAGCTTGTCTCTCTCACCAACAGAAATTGGTCGAATAAAAGATATTACTTCACCCACCTTATCTCTCTGATACAACCTTTAGGCTAGATTCTGCCACCTTTATACCAACTGTACCATAATCTGTGGCTTATCCCATCTAGATTAATTTGACTTCAGTAGTACAGGATCAGTCCCAATGTGAGTAAGAAGGCCAGAAGACTCCCTTAGATATTTTTAGGGGGGGAAATCTAGCTACTGAGGTGGAGATGGGATTATAACTATGCACATTCATCTGGAGAGAGATGATTCAACAAAAAAAATAATTATTTTTACAGGTGGAGTTAATGTACATTAGCCTGATTAACAGATTAGCTACATCATCTGTGGACAAAAGCCTACAATTAAAAACCAAACAGTTCTAAAAACAGTACAGTCCATTCAGTGAGTAATAGGCTTTCATTTAAGAAGAATCTGTTTCTCTCTTCCCCCCCCCCCACCCCTCCAATGCATAGTGTTCTCCAGGGATATAGTAGGAGAAGCTAATATGTGCTGTCAGCTTTAAAAAAAAAAAAAAGCATTGAAAATGTCTGGTGCGACAGCCTTATTTCTTGTCTTGCTGAGTTGGGCACTTCTTGGGATGAGAGACTGTGTTTGTTTTTAAAAAGCTTCATTTACTATTATATGAATGAGTCATGAACTAAAAATATATATTTACACATGGGAGCCTGTTGTGTACCAAAGTGTATGTGTTGTGAAAACCAATTATGTATTTAACTGATTAAATACTTACTTTTACAGGGGAGGGAGGTTGAGTGGAGGGAAGAGGGCATTTGTACCCAAAAGAGTGAAACCATTTTGGAGGCATTCTGTAGCTGGAGTTGATACTGAGTATTTTATACCCTTTTATAAAATATCTTAATGAGGTTAGTTAAATACAAAAAATATTAAAAAATATTATTGCAGTGCCGTTGAAGTGTGAAATGATCCTGTAAAAATGATTGTGGGGTTTCACATTTATGTGTCTTAATAACTTTCACATCAAACGTGCTCATTTCACAAGTAAAATTATGATTTTCCTAACTCACCAGCCCTGCCAGTTCAGCTAAAGATCTGAAAATCAAACCTCTGCACTTTGGTTTGCTCAGCATCCACAATAATAAAGAATCTATAGTTTGATGTTAGGTTTAAGTGCTTTCTTGGGACCTATGCCTAACTCTATCCGTATTCAGGACCGCACTTACACACTTGCTTAAATTCCATTAGCATAAATTCAAGCATGTGCTGCCCTAAAAGGGATGCTTTCCTGAATTGGGACCTTAGTGAAAAGTTCTGTTGATGGACAAACCAGAATAAAATCCAATCACTTTTCCATAACTATGACAGTTCTGCAAAACTAACAAGAAATTAAAGGGAGTAAATTTGTCACTAAAATCAGACTGTATAATTTTGAATACACAGGGAACAGAGGTGCTGTGTAAGAAAGTGCCATTTTTATATATTCACGTTTCTGACCATAAACACACACCAGCTTTGCTGCTTAGGCTGGCACTCTTTTTTAAACTCATGGTATTGAAGAGGAATTTTTTCACTCACGTTACAGATGGAGGGTCAGGCTACATTAACAAAAGCCAGAACACTTGCAGTAATGTAATACCAAGGATATACATTTATGAGCGTGGACACAATTCCCTTTAAAATGAGTGAATCTTCTGGGAGTCAGGTTGAATAGAAATGAGGCCACTTCTGTTTGTCATCCCAAGTAAGGCAACTTGGAGTCGCTGGAGCCTGTGAGGGAGGCCAGGATTAAGCAAAGCTTGCCTTATGAAATTACATCTGTTGTTGGCTGGGTGGGGCTTTTAGCAGAGCCACAGGGAAGGGAGAGGCGTCAGCCTGGACTCCTGCAATGTGGTTGCCAAGCTCAGTGCTGTTTGAACACTTTTTAAAATGTCATTTATTTTTTTTACTTGTGTAAATGAAAACAAGTGGAATTTGTAATGTCAGAGGTTTAGGGAAAAGTCACAAGAAATAGTATGTGGGGAAAGTTGAAATGGAACACAAGCTTTTCTCAGATAGTTTGCTCTTATTTTCTTATGTACAACAAAGTGAAATTAGTTTAGATCAGTGTCTATGTGGAAGCACTACCCATTAAAGACTTTGTTATTTAGTAATCAAGTAATTCTCCAATTTTTATAGTGTGTGGGATTAGTGAATGAAATTAGAATTTCTGTGTGGTAGTTAGCATAGTTTTAGTCATTTAAGAGGCTGTTCTACATCTTTCCAGACATATAGTTGATACATTAGCCAAATTGTTACAGTTAAGGTACACATTTTAGAAAAACTGTTCCTAAAGTGATTCCAGCTTTAACATCAGTAACTCAGGCCACCCAGTCAGAAGACCTCCTCTTTTTCAGAATCCCTTCAGTTTGCTCAAACTACCAAGAATTTCTTCAGCAAAAGTATCTTGCACTTGCTGTTACAGGACCCTGTAAAGGCATGGCGTAGCTTCCATTTACAGGACTAATTTGCCTGGCTAGATCATCTCAAAACTTTCATTTTAAAAGTGTGGCTTTATCAGCACATTTGGGTTTTGAGTTATCAGCCTTTCTCACTACTTCATTTGTAAGTTTCAACATATTTAAACCTGCAACCATCAATCCAAAACATTGCTAGCAGTAGTTGTATGTTGTAATTAATAGGTATATGATAAATTCCAGGCACTATAAAACCTAGTATAAACACTGAACCATAATAAAAATACTATCTTCAATTTCTGTTTTTGTAGCACTTACCGCTGAATGTGAGGTCTGAGATGTTTTCTTCACTGGCAGTGCCCTGTAGAAATACAGATTCTGTGGAATGCAAAGATCTGTTCTTCATATAAAATAGCATTGGCGTTTTATTAAGCAAAAATTGCTTTGTATGTTCTTTTTCTCTCTTCTGCCACAAGTGTAGCCCTGTTGCCCATTCTCTCTCTCAGTTCCATCTACCAGAGAATAAAGGACCACTTTGTTCAATGAGTTGTGTTAGAGAAACACTCTGTTAGTGAGCAAAAGCGAAGAGATTATGAGAAAAACACATGTAAACCCTTTGTCCTAAATACATAATGATATCCAGATCCCATGATGAACATTATAAACATTTGGCAAATACAGGAAAATCTTGAGAATCTAGAAAATTTACACACGTGTGTGTTTTTAAAAAGAGATTTTAAAGTGGATTTCAATGGAATTGAGAGTCAGAATAAAGGAGTTTTTATATCAAAGATAATTGTATACATGAGTTTACAGTTCCTAGTAAGATTTATACAGTAAGCTTGAATTCATGATTAGAAATGTTACATGCAATTCCATGTGATTTTCATGTTTTACATACCTTTCATTAACAGTCTTTAGTCTTCTGTGGATCTTCCTGTAGTTGATTGTCTTTCCATGAGCTTGGATGAATGAATAAAGTAGTAACGCTCAAGGAGGCTTACATGGTAAACACAGAGCACTGGCAAATTGGCCCCAACAAGTCAATGTGAAGAAGCATGTTAAATCAAGAGGGGAGTGGGGAAAATGCTGGTTGAGCAGTGAGATAAAGATGTATAATTTATGAGCTGTGGGGGAACATATTTGTGTTGCAGGATATGTGAGAACTTAAAATGCTTTTGTGTTATCACTTTCTTACAAAGAATATTAGGGGGTCATCATAACCAGGGGGAGACTTTCTTTTGTAACTTAATGAATTCTATGGAGTTAGTATTTTAAAGCTGAACCACAGTATTACAGTTACTGTGTAATATGTACAACTTTCCATAACCTCTCAGACCAAAAACTATCAGTAAGTTTTGATCCATAAAGAAGTGACCTACAAGTGTCTTAGCTTAATCAAAATGAGGGTATTTTTGTTGCCTACTTGTAGTCTTCTTAGTTTAGTTCAGTGAAATCCTATAGTGCACGAGATACTTTTTAAAAATATTTTGAGTGAATACAGCCTGTAAAACTCAAAGTTTTCAAAGAGATGATGTATCTTTAGTTCTGCTGTTTGGGGGGGGGGGAGGAATAAGAGGAAATTAAACATACCCTCCCTCCCCAAAACCCCCCATCAATGTTGAAGTTCTAACTTACTGCACAAAAGCAAAGAAATTCCAGGGAAATTTTTCAAATGTTGGGCCTCAAACTGGTGTGATATCAGAATCAGGTCCATTGGTGTTAGTGGGGTGGCACAACTGCAGATGAGGAAAGAATATTTTCCTGAATATTATTTTTCACTAGGGTTAGACCTGAATGAAAACCCGAGATGTGAATGTGGCGAATTTTGAGGAAATTAGTTCTGCTTTCCAAATATACAGCTGTCCCTTATCTCTATGGTGGACAGATAAAACCCCAGTTCTGAAAACTTGTCTTCTCAGAATGCTGGCTTGTGCCCATCTTATTTAGAGTGAAGGCAATTGATGCTTCTCATTTTGGCGAAGTTTTAAAATAAAACTGAATCTCAGAAAGGAGTATCTAGGGTTGCAGCTAGCCCTGCTCTGCTGCAGATGTGTATTTCCCATTATCTTAGCTTTGTTGCAACTGCTGGGTAAGTGATAGTTACTTTACCTGAACAGTGATAATTGACTGGCACATAAACTTATTTTACTTTAATATATTTGTTTTCATTGTCCAGGGAATGGGCAGACCTAAGCTAAATTATATGTTTGTGTTGAAGTTGTTGTATCATGTGGCAGGAATCTCCATCATACTAGTATACCCTACGGGAACAAGGAGTGGTAATGAGTGTTGTTACACTGTTGGCAGATCAGTTTATTTCAACTGTAAACATTTTTAGCTTTTATTATTACTTTATTTTTGCATTATTTGTAATTATTTCTTGCATATTAAAAATATTTGGAAAATAAGTAAAAAGAACTGACAATAAGAAGCAAATGAATCAGTATATTTTAAATGCATTTGTGTATACTATGCTGCAGGTTTATGTTATTCTAGCCTTTATAATATGCATAAAATAGAACAGGATATAATTTAAAGGAAGTGTCCAATTACAAGTAAAAAGCATTTTCCTGTATCTGTTGCCATAGTAACCAGGCAGTTTCCTAGGTTTCTAAGGAAAACGGTTCCTGTAATTGAGTGAATGCTGAGGAGTGCTTTGTTTTTTCTAGAAGCTGAAAATATTGCTGGTCAGCTGTGAGATTGCAAATTTTCTTCCAAAGGAAAGCTGGTGACCTCCTAAATTGTAAATTGCATTTAATTTTTTTCTGAAATTTTCTTTACAATGGTAACTCCTACTTCCAAAGCCAAGGATTCATATATCTCACTTTAAAGTCATTCTACAAAATGCAGGGGGGGCAGAGAGGATGACCCAAATGGGTTTTTTTGGTCCTGTTACCTCTTATTTTGTGAAAATTGTGTTTTTATGTCTTCGGTTAAATTTTAAACAACAGTCACCTAAACTTGAGTACTCACGATGCCTGTGCAAACAGCTGATTGTGCATGTAAAATATGTTTTTGCATATGCAAACCAGCACTTGCATGTCCAGCTGCTAAATTTTCCCAGCTAAGTATGCATTTTGCATATGCAGATGATTAATTTGGATGTGCATGTGTCTTTTCATGAATGATTTTTTTTGGCTGCAGCATATACTCCCGGGGCCAAGTTCTGGTTTCAGTTACACTGATGTGAATCTTTTTTTTATTGATGATGGGTGGAATTTTTCTGGATTTACTTGAGTGTAGAAACCAGATTGTCATTTCAATCCAGAGCAGTGGTTCATCTAGTCTGACATAGCCCAATACCAGATGCTTCAGAGGGAGATGTAAAACTTCCATAATAGACAAATATGCAGTAACATGCCTGTGAAGGAAATTTCCTTCTAATCCCAGACAGTTAATGGTTGGTTTACATCTTGTAGCATGAGAGTTGATATCCTTTATACTTTTTATCCTATCTAGTATAACTGCAAATAATATTCTTATTCAGTTGAATATTTAATTCTTTTTCAGTGATGCTAACTTCATTGCCACACTAACTCTTGGCACTAGGTTCCATAGATTAATTATGCATTGTGCTTAATACATATAGTATATGTAATTATCTGTTTTAGTTTGTTTCCTTTCAATGTATTGGATATTGCCTTGTTCCTGTATTGTGTGCAAAGATAAATAAGAAAACTCTATTGACCTTCTCTGTGCCTTTCATTCTTATTTATGTAGCTCTATAATGTCCCCTTATTCCTCTCCTTTCTACTCTTTTTCAGTTTCACCTCATTTGGAACTTATGTCATTTGTTATTTACTGCAGGGCATTCTGTATTTATTTTATTATTGTTCCTATTATCTATATTACTTTAGTGCCTAGAAGCCCCAACCATGATCAGGGTCCCATTGTGCAAGGTCCTATACATGCATGTAGTAAGAGACTGGCCCTTTTTTGAAGATCTTAGTCTAAAAAGAGAAGATGTACAAAAGGTCTGAGTGGACATGGAGAGCTGCTGTGACCTGCCACGGTCAAATAGCACATCAGTAGAAGAGCCAGGACGGAATCCAAGTCTCTTAGAGTCCCATCCACTGCTTTATCCACAGGGTCACCCTGTCCTTCTAGAGGCAACTCTAGATTTAGTCCTGAGTGGAGCGGAGGAGCTGGTCCAAGAGGTAACTATAACAGGACCGCTTGGAAATAGTGACCATAATACAATAGCATTCAACATCCCTGTGATGGGAAGAACATCTCAACAGCCCAACACTGTGGCATTTAATTTCAAAAGGGGGAACTATGCAAAAATGAAGGGGTTAGTTAAACAGAAATTAAAAGGTACAGTGACTAAAGTGAAATCCCTGCAAGCTGCATGGGTGCTTTTTAAAGACACCATAATAGAGGCCCAACTTCAATGTATACCCCAAATTAAGAAACACAGTAAAAGAACTAAAAAAGAGCCATGGCTTAACAACCATGTAAAAGAGGCAGTGAGAGATAAAAATACTTCCTTTAAAAAGTGGAAGTCAAATCCTAGTGAGGCAAATAGAAAGGAGCATAAATGCTGCCAAATTAAGTGCAAGAATGTAATAAGAAAAGCCAAAGAGGAGTTTGAAGAACGGCTAGCCAAAAATTCCAAAGATGATGATAAAATGTTTTTTAAGTACATCAGAAGCAGGAAGCCTGCTAAACAACCAGTGGGGCCCCTTGATGATCGAGATACAAAAGGAGCACTTAAAGACAATAAAGTCATTGCGGAGAAACTAAATGGATTCTTTGCTTCAGTCTTCACGACTGAGGATGTTAGGGAGATTCCCAAACCTGAGCCGGCTTTTGTAGGTGACAAATCTGAGGAACTGTCACAGATTAAAGTGTCACTAGAGGAGGTTTTGGAATTAATTGATAAACTTAACATTAACAAGTCACCGGGACCAGATGGCATTCACCCAAGAGTTCTGAAAGATCTCAAATGTGAAGTTGCGGAACTATTAACTAAGGTTTGTAACCTGTCCTTTAAATCGGCTTCTGTACCCAGTGACTGGAAGTTAGCTAATATAACGCCAATATTTAAAAAGGGCTCTAGAGGTGATCCCGGCAATTACAGACCGGTAAGTCTAACGTCGGTACCGGGCAAATTAGTCGAAACAATAGTTAAGAATAAAATTGTCAGACACATAGAAAAACATAAACTGTTGAGCAATAGTCAACATGGTTTCTGTAAAGGGAAATGGTGTCTTACTAATCTATTAGAGTTCTTTGAAGGGGTCAACAAACATGTGGACAAGGGGGATCCAGTGGACATAGTGTACTTAGATTTCCAGAAAGCCTTTGACAAGGTCCCTACCAAAGGCTCTTATGTAAATTAAGCTGTCATGGGATGAAAGGGAAGGTCCTTTCAGGGATTGAGAACTGGTTAAAAGACTGGGAATCAAAGGGTAGGAATTAATGGTAAATTCTCAGAATGGATAGGGGTAACTAGTGGTGTTCCACAAGGGTCAGTCCTCGGACCAGTCCTATTCAACTTATTTATAAATGATCTGGAGAAAGGGGTAAACAGTGAGGTGGCAAAGTTTGCAGATGATACTAAACTGCTCAAGATAGTTAAGACCAAAGCAGACTGTGACGAACTTCAAAAAGATCTCACAAAACCAAGTGATTGGGCAACAAAATGGCAAATGAAATTTAATGTGGATAAATGTAAAGTAATGCACATTGGAAAAAATAACCCCAACTATACATACAATATGATGGGGGCTAATTTAGCTACAACGAGTCAGGAAAAAGATCTTGGAGTCATCGTGGATAGTTCTCTGAAGATGTCCGCGCAATGTGCAGAGGCGGTCAAAAAAGCAAACAGAATGTTAGGGATCATTAAAAAGGGAATAGAGAATAAGACTGAGAATATATTATTGCCCTTATATAAATCGATGGTACGCCCACATCTCGAATACTGCATACAGATGTAGTCATCTCAAAAAAGATATACTGGCACTAGAAAAGATTCAGAAAAGGGCAACTAAAATGATTAGGGGTTTGGAACAGGTCCCATATGAGGAGAGATTAAAGAGGCTAGGACTTTTCAGCTTGGAAAAGAGGAGACTAAGGGGGGACATGATAGAGGTATATAAAATCATGAGTGATGTTGAGAAAGTGGATAAGGAAAAGTTATTTACTTATTCCCATAATACAAGAACTAGGGGTCACCAAATGAAATTAATAGGCAGCAGGTTTAAAACAAATGCAAGGAAGTTCTTCTTCACGCAGCGCACAGTCAACTTGTGGAACTCCTTACCTGAGGAGGTTGTGAAGGCTAGGACTATAACAGCATTTAAAAGAGAACTGAATAAATTCATGGTGGTTAAGTCCATTAATGGCTATTAACCAGTATGGGTAAGGAATGGTGTCCCTAGCCTCTGTTTGTCAGAGGATGGAGATGGATGGCAGGAGAGAGATCAATTGATCATTGCCTGTTAAGTCCACTCCCTCTGGGGCACCTGGCATTGGCCACTGTTGGTAGACAGGATACTGGGCTAGATGGACCTTTGGTCTGACCCGGTACGGCCATTCTTATGTTCTTATGTTCTCTTCTCTCTCTCCAAGCCTGTAACTCTTTGTGTTGCTCTTCTCTTTCTGCTATATTCTTTTGGAAGCAGGATTTACAGAAAACTTTGAATGCAGTTTTCAAGCTGTGGGCATAACATTGTTTGTATTATGGAATTATATGGTCAGTGTTATTCTTTGGTGTTTATCAGCCTAAAATCTTGTTGGATTTTTTTCCCACTGACACTGTACTTTGAGCACAAGTTTTCATTGAACTGTCCAAAGTGAGGTCCAGATATTTTTCCTGTGTGGGTACTGTTAGTGTAGAGCCCATCAATGTTTGAGTAATTAAAATATTTCTTCAGTCTGGATTCTCTTGCATTTGTTGCCATTAAATTCCATGTGCAACTTTTTTGCTCGATCACTTAGGTTTTTTAAAGTCCTTCCGAAGTTCCTCATAATCCACTGTACTCTTGACTCCCCTAAATACACCTCTACCCCGATATAACGCTGTCCTCGGGAGCCAAAAAATCTTACCGCGTTATAGGTGAAACTGATTATATTGAACTTGCTTTGATCCGCCAGAGCGCGCAGCCCTGCCCCCCTGGAGCGCTGCTTTATCGCGTTATATCCGAATTTGTGTTATATCGGGTCGCGTTATATTGGGGTAGAGGTGTAATTTTTCCACTTCACTGTTCACCCTCACTTCCAGATAATTAATAAACATTTTAGGAAATACTGATCCTAATAGAAATCCTAGTCACCCCCACTATTATAACCTCTTTCCATATTGACTATAAAGTCCTTAGGGTGACCAGATGTCCTGATTTTATAGGGACAGTCTCGATATTTTGGGCTTTGTCTTATATAGGCGCCTATTACCTCTCCCCCCACCCGTCCCGATTTTTCACATTTGCTGTCTGGTCACCCTAGGAGGCCTGGTCTACCCACAAAACTTGTACTGTTTTAACGATACCACAGCCCCCATAGTGTGGACACAGTTTATACTGGTATAAAGGTGCTTCTACCAGTATAGTTATTTGTATAGGGGAAGGGGAATAAGATCTACCAATCGGTATATCTGCATCTACTCCAGGAGCTGTACCAGTATAACTATTGGGATTAAAAAAAACCAAAATTGTTAAACCAGTACCAAAGCTTTGTGTAGAGCAGTCCTAAGCTTCTTTTAATAATCTCTTATGTGAGACGTCAAACAGAAAATGTGGGTTCAGACAGGTTGAGGAGATACAGAAACCATACTAGTTTATCATATATTCCTCATCCAATTGTTTTATAGCTCTGTATTAAATACGTTTGCCTAGTTTTGCAGAGAGGCTCACTGTTTTGTAACTCCCCGGATCAATTCTTGTGCTTTTTTTTAAAGATAAGTACAGCATTGGCTGATCTCCTGTTCTCTGATGTAGTAACTGATTTTAATGAGAAATTACATATTTTTACTGCTCAGCCACTTCATCCTTAAAGTTGAGTATACTTTAATAGTAGTGTAGTACTAATTTTCAGTCCGATCCCTCTTATAAATGTTTTTACTTCATTGTAGTACTTTCAATATTACTTAGCTACTCAGCTACAATTTTGAACAAATTCCTATGTGTTACTCAGGATTAAATCAAAAATAGACTCGTGTGCTTTAGAACTAGCTGTTTCAAGAAACTGAGTAGAATTTGATCCCTTATTTTGAAAATTTACCCCATACAATCCAGAATTCCTTGTTGTTCAGAATGAAAATTTTTAGCCTTGTCTGTACTCATGGTTAAGTAATTTAATCAGATTAATTTTGTCTAGGATGATTCTTATGTACAGTAGGAAGTTACTGTTTCATTTTACTTTTAGAACTTTTTTGTTGTTGCTTATATATGAGGATTGAGGCTACATTATTCCAACATAATTTCCATTATGCAAACACAGAACAGTCCCTGCTCCAAAGAGCTTTCTTTTTATACTATAAAAATAACAGAATAAAGTAGGAAACATGTAACACAAGGATTACAGATGAACTGTTGCAAGAACTGTAGTGCACTGGCAGTAACTACGCTGCTCATTCATCATTTGAATTTACCCCCAAACTTACTTCCTCAGAATTCATCTCAACCGGCTAAGACTTGTTAAAATGCAACTTGCCTTTTAAAACATGTTAGCTAACACGTTCAAATGTTACTCATTGTACCCTAGTCTACACAAGCCCTAATACAATATGAAACATATGATGAAGGGTGAGCAAGACCTGTAATATATAAATATAAATAAATAATGACTTTCCTCAACTGCCCCTCAGCCTAGCTGTTAAATGTTGGCTAATTTCTTCTATATATTATGGCAGAATTGTGTTTTTTAGGAGGGTATGGAAGAGAGGTTATTAGCTTCACGGATTAATTCCAGGAGTGTGTTCCAGCATAGGAAGTGGCATGGAAAAAAGTACAGAGATGTTTGAGAGAAGAGCAGTCAAGCAGATGGCTGAAGCTGGTATCATTGGCAGAGCAGCAGGGGCACGTATATGTGATGCAATAAGAGGCAAGTGGAGAAGTGTGAAAGGGCAGACTTGTGAAGGGCCTTGAAGGTAAAAGACAAGACCCGACGGTTGAAATTTCACCCTTGAACTTGAGTAATTGTAATGTTATTTCACAGCTCTGTATCTGCTAGTTATTTTCAAGCCATTAATGTATCTTTTTATGTTATGCCAAATGCTGCTTCCTGACACCCACGCTGCTAGTTTAGGAATGGTAAGAATGTACACTGGAGGGGGAAAAATTAGAAAATGCAAACCTGTGTTCACTATCTGTATCTAATATTTTGCCTTTTTTTTTTTTTATAGGTGGATGTGTCAGTAGTGCACTTTACCCCTTTGGTGCAACCAAAGATACAGCAACCCTTTAAGCTGGTGGAAAAGGTCGTTAAAAGTGTTTTTCAGTTCAGAAGAAAATACTGCTGTCGGGGAGTGGAGTAAGTAAATTCTTTAACCAGAATTCTCTTTAGAACAATATTATTGTTAATGCCTACTAAATCCATCAAGAATAATGGAGCCTTCGTTACATATTCTGAGTTTGTTCACTTTATGTAAATCTGTACTGCTTACAAGGCATCTCGGTTCATCACATCCAGCTCTCCTCAAAACACTGACTGAAGACAAAAGCAATTCTAATATCATTTACATAGAAGTTTACTCTGGGTGCACACTTGCTCCATAATTAAGCCCTAATGCTTTTTTATTTGCACAATACAGAATTTAAGCCTGTGGCATTACCAGGTTAAATTTGTAAGCTTTTGAATAGTTTGTTTTTAAACTTTTTTTTAATCTTCTGAATACAGATTTGTGAAGAAAAAGACAAATATATAAGTGACCCAGATACTGACAAAATATGTTCTGGACAAGAGCCTGTGTGGGTTGTGTCCAACTAAAATTCTGAACTGAAGATAAATTGATTAAATTATATTTTACTAGCCAGGAACAGGGGAAGAATTATTACTCATATGGAGGTAGTGGCAAAAAGTGAGATCATCACCTCCACTCTGGGCCCTTTACACTGGGTAAAAAGGCTGCAGTGGTATAGAATGGTCCAGTGCAGAAACTGAGGAAGACAGTTGTATGCTATCGTCTGAGGACTGGCTCAGACACTAGCATTGGGAGCATACCCATGTCAGGGTCACAGAATGCAAAGCTGCAGAGACTCTGGGGAGAGCTGCTGCTCACAGGAAGCTGGGCCTGTGCTTCTGTAACTTTAGCCAGCCCTGTTGGGTTGTCTAATTATGCTGGGGATCACTTAGGTCTGTGGAGCAGCCTAGAATTGCATCTGACTCTGGGTTGCCAGCTCTGTGCTGCATCCTTTAGTGGTGCAGCACAGTATCTCACCATAGCAGGTGAGCTACATTTATTCTCTGGGGGGCCGGCAGTTGATCTAAACCCGCAATGCCAGTTTGTCCGTGCTAGTGGCTGAATACATACCTTTGAGAGGTGGTAAGTGAACAGGATGAGCTAGTGTGTGACACACTCTTTAGTTCAGAAACAACTACTGAGGAGCAGAAAATACAAACATTGCTTTGTTTGTATTTTCAGAAGATTAAAAAGATCATCAGTTATTGTTTAATCTCAAATTTCTGATACTGTTTAAAGTTCTTTGTAAGGGAAAAAAAAATCTGCATTTTTTTGCATGTCTCGTATCCAGTAGCAGCTTAACGTGCCTTAGTACTGTGCCTAGCATGTAATTAAGGATCACAATCCTCTTATTGTTTAGCTGGTCAAAAGAAAGTAGCAAATTCTAGATGCTAACTCAGGAGTCCTTATAATATGATGTTTTAGATACAGTTATATGAAAGCAAGGTGGTAGGCTGAATGAGTAGTGTATCTATAACATGGAAAACATATGGCATGTAAAGGAATTGATACATTTACAGTTTAAGTAAAGTTGCTAATGAAGTACAGTTTGAGTTACTATACAAGTCTGTGTCTCATTTTAGAGCATTATAGATGTTAAATTATCTAATGTGACCACCCCAAGATGCAGTATTTTCCACAACCAGTGCATTCTCCCCTTTGAATTACAAAATAATTTGAGATTTGAAATGTTCAGCCTCTATGGTCTATTCATCCTTGGCTTCTCTACTGAGCTTGCTAGACAGTAAGGGTGACTTCTTTTTACTAAGGTTACCAAAAGTCATCAAGATGGTAAGTACTATCACAAAATTTTGACCTGATCCAAATAACCAATTCTTGTCCTCTCCTTCCTAAATATTTAAATATTACAGATAATTTAAAATGGAGCTAAAATACATACATCTATGTTGAAGTCACATTTACTCCAGAATTAAACTGGCAGTCTCCCACTAAATTTGTTTAATTTGCCAACTCATGTTTAGATGTTAAGAAAATAATTGAAAATTTAAGAAGATCTATTTCTTTTCAGCAAACTAAGCATTCGAGTTGGGGATATGCTTATGGTGAACTAAATCTTTAAGAAAAGCACACAGACAGGGATGAAGACAATTTTTTTTTAAAGAAAAAAATTTTATTTGAATGTCTTCCTCTTTGTTCCCTTTTAGAATCTTGTTTCCAGAAGCTGAACGCCTGGAAAAAAGTGAACAGATGCTGATGTTGGCAGATGTGGATCCAACTCTGCGTCCAGCTCAGCTCTCCATTTTACATTTTAAAAACCTGTGTGATGCATACAGGAAAATGTGTGATGAAGACACAAACCTTTTCAGTTACAACTACAGGGAAGAACTGAAGCAGAAGAAGAGAATTAGAAAAAAAGGACACTTGGAGCAATCTGAACAGGAAGACCAGCTCTAACATGTCCGGCACACTACTTTTTTCTTTTTAGATGCACAATCTATAATTGTTTTCGTAAAAGGAGACTGTTTTCAAAAATTACACATCTATATATACACACTTTGTTGAAATACTGGAGGAAGAGGGGCTGCTCCTATCTTCCTTATTTATTCCATTCTGCTATACAGAAAGAGGATGCACTGAATATGGGATCCGTAATCTGCTAAGGTTTGGTGTATTTTCCACTGTGTTTTTCAGGTCCTGATTCAGCAAGGTAAAGTTAGACACATGCTTCAGAACCTTGGTAAATGGGGGCCTCTCTGAAATGAATGGGAGTTTTGTATGAGTGAGAGGTGCATTAGTGAGTCCTTAAAGTAAAATTTTACTTACTATTCCAGCATAACAAACTTTATGTGATAGTGTTTTTCATTTCACTCTCCTTATCCTAGAACACTCTACTGGGCAGAAATCTTATATTAATGCACTCAAGCAAATAGCTTCACGAAGGATAAAGTGCACAGGAGGCCTGCTAATACTCTTATTTATCCCAAACAAAAGAACTCAGTCTTGAAAGCGCCAGTAGGAGAAAGCTGCGAATAAAGCAAGAAACTAGACATTAGACATAATGCTCATTTTCCTTTTACTGTACAAGTTGGTATAGAAAATAAAAATACAATCAAAAGATTACAGTACAAGCTTTGTTTATATTTACATATATATATATAAAGTTAACAGCATCTTGCAACTTACAAAAATGACTCCTGCACTCTTGTGCACTAAAACACCTTAAAATAACTTAATTCTGCTTTAAATAAAGCAAAAATTAAAACTGCTGAAAAAATGCCCAAAGGAAAAGTTGTTTTGACTTTTTCTTTTAATAAAGCTATAAGATCACAATTCCTCCAGCACCTTTTCCACATAACTTAAAATAATTAGAATGCACCTTTTTAAAGGACACAACATCATCTTGCTAACTGCTCAAAAGGGATAAACTAATTTACAGACTCTGGCCAGCTTAATCTATTTTTCTTGATCCACAATAAATTAAAATAACTTAAGAATCCTTTACAACTATATTTTTGTGGGAAAATGTATTAGTGCACAAAACCAACAGTAGTTTTTCAGCAATTTCCACATAATCACTAGTTTTAAAGCAAATCAAGTAAGTCAAATTTTATGTGGACATTAAAATGTTAAATAACCTGTTAAATCATATAGCACTCACACAGCTAGGATTTTCCATGCCTCTCCACTGTTTCATAAAAGCAGTCCTCATTAACTACAGAAGCTAAAGTCTGGACACTAAATTCCCTCTCTAAAATAGAATTCAGATCCAAGTTTGCACTGTCAGAGTGACTGTCAAGAGAATGGTGATGTTCTTGCATTGCCAGTAACGTTCCCTTGTTATGCTTTGTGCTGTTTGCTTTTCGTTTAATTGGACAGAAATGCCCACGCACCAGCTTTGGATGTTCTCCTGCCTTATAACCATCCCCAGCCTCTTTTTCAGCGAGCGGCTTGTGCTCTGTGTCAGCACTAGGCTCCTCTGAAATCTTCAGCCGCTGGAACTGTATTTCAATGTCACTTGTAGGGCTGCCCTTCTTTAGGCTCTGCTGATAGTCATCCTCATCATCACTGAGAATATCAGATTCCTTGACAAGGCTGTTTGAAAAATCGGATGTGCAGCTCGGAAAGTGTTTCATAGGAGATGAATTTTTGGATTCCTGTATGCTTTCTGTGGTATGGCAGCTGCTACTCTGGGTACTGCTACTCAGGCTGCATTCATCAGAATCCAGTAAGTTTCCTTTCCCTGTATCATTATTCCACTCATTACTGGAGGAATTCTTCAGTACCTTAAGGGGTCTTGTGGAAGCTGCAAGTATAAAAGGCAGTCTTATTTTTGCATTAAAACAACTTTGACAAAACACGGGAATTATACAATATCCCTCAGTAGCATAATCATAAAAGATTATGGCTTTCTGATTTATAATTTAATTAGTCCCATTTTAATCAAAATGTATTGTATCCTCTATGAGATCAGACTGCTGGTATTGACAATATTTGATTTTATATTGCTCTAGCGGTTGTAAAGTTACTGTGTATTTAGTACATGCAAAATCCTTCATAAAGCCACCGATATGGTTCGCAAAACAACAAATCTAAACAATAGTGAGGCTGGGTCAATTCCCTAGTGTATTGTATGGCCAAGCACCATCTGAGTCCAAATTCATTTTTCTGTCAGTTGCTTCCCATGATGCAAGAGGAATGCTGTAGTCATAACTGTCTCAACTCCAGGTAGACAGGACTTGCAATATTGGCAACACTAGTGGCCAATTTATAGATTCCTAGGCCAGAAGAACTTGTGATCATCTAGTCTGACCTTCTGTATAACCAGGCCAGAGAACTTCCCCCAAATAATGCCTAGAGCAGATCTTTTAGAAGAACATCCAATCTTGATTTTAAAATGGCCAGTAATGAAGAATTCACATTCCAGTGGTTAATTACTCACTGTTAAAAATTGATAACTTATTTCCAGTCTGAATTTGTCTAGCTTCAATTTCTAGCCATTGAATTGTGTTAGCCTTTCAATCTAGCAGAGAATGGTGTCATTATTAAATATGTTATCCCTGTCTAGGTACTTAAGACTGTAAGTTACCCCTTAACTTTCTCTTAGATAGACTCAAGGAGATCAATCTATTTAGCTTATCACTATAAGGCATGTTTTATAAGCCTTCAGTCATTCTTATGGCTCTTCTCTGAACCTTCTCCAATTTATCAACATCCTTCTGAATTGTGGATGCCAGAATTGGACAAAGTATTCCAGCAGCGCTCTCACCAGTGCCAGAAACACTTTAAAATAACCTCTACTCCTACTCGAGCGTTCCCATTTATGCATCCAAAGCTAGCATTTGGCCACAGCATCACACTGGGAGCTCATGTTCAGTGGATTATCCACCAGGACCCCCCAAATCCTTTTCTGCGTCACTGCTTCCTAGGAGTGAGTCCCCTATTGTCCAAGTATAGCGTACTTTCTTTGGTCGTAGATGTATACATGTACATTTAGCCATATTCAGCTATTTGTACCCAGCACTAGAAAGCAGTGCTCCAAAGAAGGCCTGTATTTCACCAAAAAATGCACTGATAAAGCATTCTGGTGGAATGGATAGATGCTGTTAGGGAACAAGCCCTCTCTGCCTTGCCTCACTTCCCTCTTTTCACTTCACTTCCTGTTCTGTTGCCTGAACTTTGGATAATGGTAGGGCCAAACCACTAAAGAAAGCCAAACATCAGTTAGAGGAAGCCTTGTAGTGGGTGGAAAGGCAAAGTAATAAATTTGACATACACTAGGTCTGTTGGTGGAAGGAAGCTAAATGGGGTAGATTTAGGGTGGGGGACATAAAGGGAGTAAGCGGCAGCAGTTCCGTGGCATACTTCTGCTGCTCCCTTAACCCCTACACCAGAGGTAGATTTTCTCTGTGGCAGTGTCCCTGCCTGGGGATATGACAACAAAAGTTAATGCTAACTGTTAGCATCTTATTTTGCTTCTCCCACCGTGATACCCCCCTGAGTGAGGAAAGTATGGCAGCTGTTTGCCCCTCCCCTCGGAGAAGACATGCCACGATGAGGGAAGGGATGCCCTGGGATTAGTGAAAAGAGTTGGAGAGCCATGGGATTTTCCAGAAGATCTCTGTTCTGGCCCAGAGCTGGGCAAACTCCAGACTGCCCCCCTGGCAGAATTGTATTTGAGGGTCTAGGCTTCTGTATGGTCTTTTTTTCCCCATGGGGATGAGGGATAATAACTAGGGCTGTCGATTAATTGCAGTTTTAATTGCACTGTTAAACAATAGAATACCAATTGAAATTTAATATTTTGGATGTTTTTCTACATATCATATAGATATATATAGTATTCTGTGTAGTAATTGAAATCAAAGTGTATTTTTTATTACAAATAGCATTGTAAAAATGATAAACAAAAGAAATAGTATTTTTCAATTCACTGCATACAAGTACTGTAGTGCAATCTCTTTATCATGAAAGTGCAACCTACAACTGTAGATTTTTTGTTTGTTACATAACTGCACTCAAAAACAAAACAATGTAAAACTTCAGAGCCTACAAGTCCACTCAGTCCTACTTCTTGTTCAGCCAATCGCTAAGACAAACAAGTTGGTTCACATTTATAGGAGATAATGTTGTCCTCTTCTTATTTCCAATGTCACCAGAAATCAAAGGCAGGCATTTGCATGGCACTTTTGTAGCCGGCGTTGCAAAGTGTTTACGTGCCAGATACGCTAAATATTCGTATGCCCCTTCATGCTTCGGCCACCATTCCAGAGGACATGCTTCAATGCTGATGATGCTCGTTAAAAAAGAATGTGTTAATTAAATTTGTGACAACTCCTTAGGGGAGAATTGTATGTCTCCTCCTCCTGTTTTACCTGCATTCTGCCATATATTTCATATTATATGGCAATCTCAGATGATGACTCAGCACATGTTCATTTTAAGAACACTTTCACAGCAGATTTGACAAAACGCAAAGAAGGTACCAATGTGAGATTTCTAAAGGTAGCTACAGCACTCGACCCAAGGTTTAAGAATCTGAAGTGCCTTCCAAAATCTGAGGGATGAGGTGTGGAGCATGCTTTCAGAAGTTTTAAAAGAGCAACACTCCGATGCGGAAACTACAGAACGCAAACCACTAAAAAAGGCCACCAGCAGATGGCTGATATCTGACTCAAATAATGAAAATGAACATGCATCGGTCTGCACTGCTTTGAATCATTGGGTTCTCCATCATCAGCATGGACTCATGTCCCCTGGAATGGTGGTTGAAGCATGAAGGGACATATGAATATTTAGCACAGTTGGCACATAAATATCTTGTGACGCCAGCTACAACAGTGCCTGTTCTCACTTTCTGGTTACATTGTAAACAAGAAGCAGGCAGCATTATCTCCTGCAAATGTAAACAAACTTGTTTGTCTGAGTGATTGGCTGAACAAGAAGTAGGACAGAATAGATTTGCAGGCTCTAAAATTTAACATTGTTTTATTTTTGAATGCAGGGTTTTTGTATATAATTCTACATTTGTAAGTTCAACTTTCATGATAAAGAGATTGAACTACAGTACTTGTATTAGGTGAATTGAAAAATACTATTTCTTTTGTTTTTTACAGTGCAAATATTTGTAATAAAATATAAATATAAAGTGAGCACTGTACACTTTGTATTCTGTGTTGTAATTGAAATCAAATATTTGAAAATGTAGAAAACATCCAAAGATATTTAAATAAATGGTATTCTATTATTGTTTAACAGTGCGACTAATTGTGCGATTGATCGCGATAAATTTTTTTTTTTAATCGTGTGACAGTCGTAATAATAACTGGCACTTTTGGTATAAAGCCTCTCTACCAAGAAGTAAATTATATTTTAAAACATGAATTACAGTAAAAATATGCCGCCCTCTTCATGTCTATAAAGAGAAGTGGTTTGGGTCATGCTATAATAATCATGAAACTGCCAGTCTATATTTCCCAGTCTATCAAACGGACTCTTACCCAGTTTGGCTGAAACAGGAATGCGGTTCTTGAGTGGAACTAGGCGATCTTTACACGTTTTCTCCAATGGCGACTCACATTTTATGTGACGTCTGAAGTTCTCCCGCAGAATGGAACGAATCACCTTAACAATGTTAGTCTTGCTTTCACAGTCGCTGCAAGGTTTAAGGGAACAGCAATAAGAGGGCAGATTACAGGTCACTGTAATTTTTTTTGTTTTCCCATGCCCAAGCAATCTTTCCATTTGGAAGCAGCCTTCTTTGCTACTGAAGGTTGGTGCTGTTTAGTTATTTATACAAAGTGGAACAGCTTCAATAGGATGGTTGAAGGAGTCTGTAGCGGGGTGGTCACCCGCTCCTGCCCTGAGGGGTTTAAAACAGCCCTGGAGGAGGGCTGTGGAAGGGCAAGATGCCTGGGCTGATTGGGAGGAAGCAGGCTCAGCTGGCCCCATGCCCCAATCAGGGCCCAGCTGGCCCTATAAAGGCTTGAGCCAGGAGCTCAAGCAGACAGTCTCTCTCTCTGAATGCAGAGAGAGAAGGACCTGGCTGCAGGGAGCTAGAGACAGGGTACCTGAGTGGAGCAGGCCTGGGGAAAGGCTGGGGAGCTCCAGCCTGGAAAGCCCCAGGCTGCAGCCTAGCAAAAGGCCAGCGGGTACTGGGGGTTGCAGAGGGCAGCCCAGGGGTAGGCAAAGGCAGCAGGTCCAAACCCAACCTTGCCTGTGATGAGTGGCTTATACTGCAGTCTGCGCCAGGGAGCGGGGGCTAGTTGGTGACTGGCAATGGCCTTATTCTGAGGCGAGGTGGGGATAGTGGGTGGGGGTTCCCTGGGGAGGGGAGACCCAAGGGGCACCGGGGTCCGGTAGGGACACGGGGGCCAGCAGTGGCGGCAAGACACCGGCCTAAAGAAGGCGCTCCGGAAGCTGGAGAGCTAATTCCTGGAAGTAACCAGCACGAGGCGCCACTGGGTGAGTCTGCGCATTGCTACAGAATCCCACCCCAGAATACCCAATAGCCTACTGGTGAATGTACTGGACATCAGGCAGATGGAGGGGAACTGAACCTGGGTCTCCCACATTCTGGGTGAGTACTCTAACCATTTGGCTAAAGGCGGCAAGCTCCTTCAGCAGCTGTGTTTTATGCAAGGCCCACTTGGGTAGTGCCTACCAGATCAGGCGCTGCAGGGGAGATAGGCAACTCCTAGTTTGAGGATCCTGTTCAGGTTCAGGCATGAGCGAGGCAGCTGTATGCATGCCCCCCAGAAGAACTTTAGGGGACTGAAGCAGCTGAAAATTAGGTGTCTAGGAAAGTTAGGTGCCAGCTGAGCAGGGATTTTAAGGATCTAAATTTCGGACTTAGGCTCCCAAATGCCACTTCAGGTGTCTAAGTCCCTTTGTGGCTCTAGCCATTGACTGCATCAGCCATAATTCACTGAAATTTAAGATCATACAATAAAACGTGTGCAGGTTCCTGACACTGAATGAATGATTGAGCCGAATTCACTCTAATTTCTGATATTTTTTTTCTACGCATCGAATTCCATCCAATTAAACATTGCCTCAGTGCCTGGATTTGAGGTGATGGGTGTTTTAGAAGTGCTGAGAGACAGGAAAAAAGGTCACTTGGAAAAATAAAATGTTCTCTTGTCATTCCATTAGTGTAATTTTGTCAAAAATATATCTTCATGTCAAGTTTACCTGCTGCACAACTGAAAGATTGTTTCTGGCCTGCCTTCTATTTCTGACTTCGTATGAATCAGTTCCCAGATGCAATTGTTTTCTGTTCCTACAGATAGAAAAAAAAATTGTGAATAATTCATGCCTTCAGACTACACAGACAACAATATAGAGCTCAGCGTCTCACCAAGAGCAGGTTCATAGAAAAGCTGATATCTGCATGATGAGCTGCAACCCGTGGAGGAGTGCTAAGTTTTATGACTTACAACTTGTCTTTACA
Organism: Emys orbicularis; assembly: GCF_028017835.1. Lineage (NCBI taxonomy): Eukaryota > Metazoa > Chordata > Testudines > Emydidae > Emys > Emys orbicularis. The sequence goes on along the minus strand of NC_088685.1, from coordinate 120,440,260 downwards.
AACTCAACTTCTTTTCCAGAACAAGACTCTTCCTTTCCATCACTCGCTTCAACGGACACGAACATGCTCCTCGTTATTTCTGAAGCCTTGAAATCCAACCTACCAGCCCCGATGAGGACTGATTATTAGGCCTTTTCTCACCAAGAACGTTGACCTTGAACTTCCAATGGCAACACTAGGCTACTCCTTGCATAGACAGGATTCTCTTTGCTTCTGTGTCTGCTTTATCTCCCCTCCTGCTCAGCTACCAGTTTGTCACATAATTCAGTTCAGCTCTGCTATATCAACTGGGGCTGATTTAGATCTCATATCTGAAGCACTTACATGGTCTCCATCACCATAGTATTAAAGCCCTTCACAGTTGTTAATGTATTGGTCCTCACACACACCTGTGAGGTAGGGAAGTGCTATTATCCCCCTGCTTACAGATGGGGAACAGAGGCACAGAGATTAACCATGGGATTTTCTAAAGCACCTAGGCACCTAATTTCCATTGATTTCAGTCAAGTAGGCACCTAAGTGCTTTTGAAAACTCCACCATAAATGACTTGCCCAAGATCACACAAGAAGTCTGTGATGGAGCAGAGAATGGAACCCAGATCTCTGGCTAGCACACTAATCCCTGGACAATCCTTTCTCTCATGCTGCATGCTGGACGGCAGTGATATTGCAGGGGGTGTCAAGTATGATAGAATTTGGCCCATGTTATCATTAGATTGCTTTGAGCAACCGCTTCAGGTTTTTCCCTACCCTTTTGTTGTGGGTTTCTGTTTTGCCATATTAACCCTAACCTGTTGCAGCTCTATTCTGAGTTTCTGTCATGACATAGCAACACCACCCTAGCAAGTCAGCTTCAGGCTAACACTTTAACATCCAACGTGCTTGAACTTGTTCTCTGATTACAGAAGGGAAGAAAATTAGGTGTGAAGACAGAATATCTGAATGAAAATATCTATTAGTGTATAAAGCCTATGGCCCTTACAAGCACATGCTACTGCAGGGTGTGGGTGTATAAATGTTTAGAGAGAGAGAGATAGGAGGACATATGTTTATCTGATACTACATTGTGTACCCGGGTTGGAAATGTTTGCCTGTTCACAAGACTTCAGGAAGCAATGTGTAGATATCAATACATTAGGAACTAATAAAGTAAAATATAATTACCTGCTGTATTCCCCAGCCGGACTTGAAGAGCAGATAAAGGAATTAGCCAACGAAATTTAAATGGATCCAAGTCGCCATAATTATGTGCAGCCCGTACATTATTGGGCTACAAGTTGAAAAATAACAAAGACATATTTTAAAAAAAAGAGGTAAAGCAACGTAATTGATGTCTGCATTGATATAAATTTCAGAGTGGTAGCTGTGTTAGTCTGTATCAGCAGAAACAACCAGGAGTCCTTGTGGCACCTTAGAGACTAACAAATTTATTTGGGCATAAGCTTTCGTGGGCTAAAACCCACTTCATTGGATGCATGAAGTGGAAAATACAGGAGCAGCTATAAATATATGAAAAGATGGGGGTTGTTTTACCAAGTGTGGGGGGAATCCAGGAGGGGGGTTGAGAGGGTTCTGTGTGGGGCATTCGGGGTGTGGGTGGCTCAATGGGGGATCTGGATGCACAGGGGCTTGTTGGGGGGTTCTGGGTGTAATGGTAATGGGACTCTGCAGGGGGGTCCAGGTGAAGGTGCAGAATTTTAAAACGTGCACAGAATTTTTATTTTTTTTGGCACAGAATGTCCTCAGGAGTATGTAATTAGCTTATTCACAGGAAAAAGCCATCCTAGGCAAATTAAGGCACAGCTTATTTCTTTCTAGATTTAACTGCTCATTGTATATCAGTCTCTGCAAGTTATTTCAAGACACTCCCTTGACTTGTTTCCTTGTGACCTGGGGAGTAGAGAGTTGGGTGTATTTCAAGTAATTGGGGCATATAAAATGAGATACTTAGCTGTAAACTGAAATTTGTTTAACTATCCCAATTAAGTAAGTATCTTTTCATACTACCTTTCATTCCAGAGTGAACTATGTACTACACACAGGGATTGCTTTAGCTACATGGCTCACCAGTTTAGGACAGGACATAAAGAATGCATATTCAATTGATACTTTAGGGGGAAGTGATGTAATTGGCAAATAACTGAGTTTGAATTATACCAGAATACCCAGGTTAATGAAAAGTCCCTTGGGTTCTTTAATGACTCTCAAATGATTACATGTTATATCTCATCTGACAGAAATCACCTCCCAACAACCGGCTGGGGCATTAGTTCACACAGAAATGTGCTGCTTATTGAATCAGTAACACAACCTGTTGCAACATCCAGACAGTCTTCCAGTCTCAGTCAAATATTGAACACTTCAACCAGGTTAGCCTGTGAGAGCAAGCGCAGCCTACTGTGATATGGTTGCATTAAAACAGCAGCTTGTACCATTCACTTCTTTCAGTGTTGGCATATTCAATTTTGAATCTTAGTAGTGACCATAGATGATCTGGTGGTCCCTTCTGGCCTTAAACTCTATGACCCTATGCATACATATCTATAGCTTGAATTGAAATTACTGCCAGACTTACCAGTTTCTTTTTCAGTTTGCAGTTCTCCTTATATACCAGTATGACGGCCCGCTTAAAAACTGAAAAGGAAAAACAAGAGGCCTCTGATTGTAGGTCTAGTATTCAACAAAACAGACATGATGGCTGTACTGACTATTTACAGTTCTTTCTAGTTATCCACAATCTTTGGGGTACTTGTTGACCCTACACACCCACACAAAATTCCCATAGCAACTGCTTAAACTGTGTGATACAAGTCTGCCTCTGTCACAAAACTACTTTCTTAAAAGAATTAGGGATGAGCAATACTGTTTGAAAGCCTATCTCCCTGTATCAAGATTACAGAAATTGGCCTTAAATAAATGCAGAGTACAAATTGGAAACATGATTGTGAAGAAGCAACATGCCAGGAACTTCCCTTGAGGGGAAGGAAAGTGTTGCAGAAAAAAAAAGAGGCCCATTAGAGATGATGTCAAATCTGTTCTTTGATGCAGTTCAGCATTTCCTTCGGAGTGCGACAGACTTCAGAGCTCTCCAAATTCCTGATTAGCTCTCTAAGGTATTACCATCATATCTGAGTGCCTCACACTCTTTCATGTATCTATCCTCACAATGCCCCAGTGAGGTAGGGAAGTGCTATTATCGCCATTTTGCAGATGGAGAACTGGGCACTCAGTGAGTTGCCTATGGTCACTAGGAAATGTCTGGCCCAACATGTTCAGTATAAATGAATCACTGATTAACACAGTTGGATTTATCTGTGGGCAAAGAGGTGGTGCCTCCTCATGCATGCACTTCAATTTCAAACAAAAATGCCCACTTACCCTAAAGGCTACCCACAACTGGCGTGTTAAGCATTATGTTTTTAGCCCACCCTCAATTCCTACATAAATTGGCTGTGTCTAAACTAGTTGAAGTTCAAGGTCTCTGTTATTCATTCATTTAGCTGATGACTAACTCAAACCCTCAAAGTTATTCACGATCTTCAGCTACCCACGTAGGTGTATGCCAAATAGTGGCAATGTTTGCAGAGATGAGCTGAGGTCCTTGGTGATAGTAGAGTAGGCAGAAGGAAAAGCCATCACAGAGAAGTTAGTGCGTGTGCTACTAATCTCAGGTATCTAGACCTCTATCATCTACATCTCAATAACATTTCCAGGAAATTTTGTGTCTGTCCTCCACATCCAGGACCACCCCAACCATTACATGGCTATAGCAGGGCTTACGTTTTATAGTTAGTCTTCATTAGTACAATGGAAGTTGTCATATTTTACTAGCTAGAAGATGTACTCGATATCTTTAGGGTTTTCTCTTAATAGGACACTAACCAAACACTGTAAGTTCAAGGTCTTTTCTTGCTTTGCCCAGTGATGGGAAAGGATTCAACCAGGAAACAGCAGAGTGCATCAGAAGTTCTCCCATTGAAAGTTCTGTGACCTGTATTACGTTATAAAAAAATAAGTGCACTTAATGTCTTGATTAACAATCATCAACCACAAATGTTAATGAGTGCAGGCTGATAAATAAAAAGTATGCCTATATATATATATATATATATATATATTTTTTTTTTTTTTTTTTTGCACTGAGCCATGGTTGTGTAAACAGCAATATATTTAAAAAAATACTGCCCATAAAAATAATAGCACACAAGTTATGGAAGCTGGGTGATTTGCCTCTTAGAGCTTATTTTTGCTACTAACACTTAAGCTGAAGAACGTTATGTCTGACTTGAAGTTCTGTCACTGAGATACAGCCAAGTGTGACATTCCTTTATCATCCCTTTCATTTCTATAGACTAATCAATGTATAAGACCCTTTCACTGACTGAATTAGGACATGACTGGTTCTCTTAGGCTATTCTTTCTTTTGAGCAGTTCTTAATCTCTTCCAGAACAGAAACAATTTGGCTCCTTTACCAGGATGAAACTTAAAACAATGAAATCAGTAGCTGTCGCACCTTTAAGGATCAAGCTAAATGGATGATCCACTTATACATCATTGGCCACAAATGGCTAAATCTAGTGAGCTTGCTGGCCCAGTTCTGGAAGACACTAGAGAACAAGTTCCGTTATGCTTTCGCTAGTTTTCTTTTTAAATATTGTAATAAAATAACCAATTTGATTAGAGGGGTGATAAATACACATTTTATATGGATGCACATTCATGTCTAGAGCTCAGATCAGAGCAAATAATTTTGAGATATTAGTAACAAAAAAGCCCTTCCTGGATGCTAAGGGTCTCACACCAGAGAACACATTACAAATATTAATAGACAAAAATAGCCACTTCCACAGCTGGTGTATATTGGGGCTGCTCAACTGAAGTCAGCAGAACTATGGCAGTTCATACTAGCAGATGCGCTGGCCCATAATACCAACTAATGTTTTTTTGCACTGATAAACAGCCATGTATGTATCAGCACTGGATGAATTCAGAATGATGGTAGAAATAGGCATTATAATGAATCCTGCTAGAATCCTTTTGATGAAAAAAGGTTCCATTTTCTGAAATCTAAGCACTCATGCATAAAATTTGACCTCAAGCCTTGGGACATGGATAATGTACAGCAGTGGTTCTCAGCCAGAGGTACATGTACCCCTGGGGGTACACAGAAGTCCTTCCAGGGGGTACATCAACTCATCTATTTGCCTAGTTTTACAACAGGCTACATAAAAAGCACTAGTGAAGTCAGTACAAACTAAAATTTCATACAATGACTTGTTTATCCTGCTCTATATACTGTACACTGAAATACAAGTACAATATTTATATATCAATTGATTTATTTTATAGTTATATGGTAAAAATGAGAAGTAAGCAATTTTTCAGTACTAGTGTGCTGTGACACTTTTTGGCTTCATGCCTGATTTTGTAAGCAAGCAGTTTTTAAGTGAGGTGAAACTTGGGGGTACGCAAGACAAGTAAGGCTCCTGAAAGAGGCACAGAAGTCTGGAAAGGTTGAGAGCCACCGATTTTCATTGTTTTCTTGCTGTGAGTTACAGTGGCTGTCTGCTCCCATCTGCCCTTCATGTCAGACTAAGAGAAGGTTCTGGCAGCAGTTTGTGTAAACATGACAGTACCTGCTGAGGTCTTACCTATATGAACAGTTTATTTGCAGCATGGGGTGTAAATCTACCTTGCACTTGCCTGCTGTGCACAAAGTATCTGTGTGGTCCCTATTGATGTGCACTAAAAGTTCCCCAGTGAACTTTGAAATGAGAAATTTTAGTGCACATCAGTCTAGTCCACAAGGACACTGAGTGCCGTAGGGTGTTGTGAGGTAGTGTCTTGCACTACCATGCACTGTTTGTATAGACAAGCTCTTTGAGAAGGAAATTTGATGGGAGAGACACAAAACAGCACCCTGAACTCACAATTAAGATCCCCTTCATGACTCCAATAAGAGTTAAGTAGATACAGTATCGTACAGGACTTCATCTGAAGTGTGAATAATACACGTTCCACTCGTTCTCTTACCTCCTTCTCTGTTCCACTCTGATCTGCAACCAGTTGGTCAAACACGGTACCATAGTCCTCATATATCTTCTGCATCTCATTGATGTGACTGGCTACTTTTTCCATTGCCTTCAGTGCCTCTGAAGTTTTCAAACAAATCCACCGTTTAACAAACAAATAATTCAGTTTCATTTTATAAATGCATGATTTTTTTTTTATCAAAGCCCAGGAGAGATTTTTATTCAGGGTCGAAATTATTCAAGGTCCCAAGTCACAATGGTCTCTGACCAACAATAATGATGACTAGATCAGTACTTTACTTAGTCATAGTAAATATGGGCTCCACACTTGCGGATCAGCATATTCAAAGAGCTTCTTAGCTGGTGTTTTAAGTACCTCAAAAGACTGAAATAAATATTTTAGTAAAAAAGCTACCGAGTATATAAAACTTCAGCCTGATGGCATGGTAGTAAATATAGCTGTGGTGGTGGCACCATTAGCACAAACAAGAATCAATGAATAAGGCCATTAGGAGCTTCAAGTGTGACTACAGCCACACTAAAATAAGCTGTTTGCATGAGTTTTACTGTAAAAAGGGGAGTTTGGCTCAGCACAGGAAGACTTGAGGAAATATGGTAGCCAACCACACAGGCTCCTTGCGTGTTGTATCTTGGGGAAACATTCGAGAGGTTAAATTCTATAGACCAGCTTTAAAAAAAAAATTATTATTACTACAAGAAAGGCGTTGAATTTCAGCTGGATTTTGTAGTCATTTATAAAGGGGTCGGAAGAGGTGAGGTTCGCTTCCCCACACCCTGCCAACTATTAACTGAACATTCCTTTCATATTTTGGTGTCAAGTTTATTCCACAAGCAACTCATCTCAAGATTGTTTTTGATGCAGAAAAGCTATTTTCTTTTTTAAGAGTTTCCCCAGCTCTTGGGCTTTATAGCATAGTTGCACATTTGACTTTAAGTGATCAGGGTTGCTGACACCTGTATTAACTTGGCATCTACTCTGAATCCTCCACAAGAACAAACAGTAAAGGTTCTATCCAGCTCTATTTGACATCAAAGGAAAGTTTTGCCATTGGCACCAGATGAACTAGTATCTGGCCATACCTGATAAGCCTGTTGTTTCGATGTTAGCCTCACCTTTCTCACTTACAATAGATTTTTGCTCAGTCTGTATGTTGTGAAAATGAAAAAAATTAACCCATAAAATATTTCCTCAAAAGCCTGATCCCTCAGATGCTGAGTGCTTTCAGGTTCTATTGAAGTAAATTAAAATCCAAATATAGGATCAAATGGGAGTTTTGGTTGTGTGAGAGCTGGAGGACTAGGTCCTAGAAAATAATCAACCCTACTTCCTTTTCTATTGTGCTTAAACAGGTGGTCTTTTCCTTTCTAAATGGGCAGATTGCAAACCTCTGAAGTCATAAATCCATCTCTACTAAAATGAGAGTTACAGGCAATTTTCTCATTGATTTGGCTGAGTTTTTTAACATGTTTTGACAGTGAAGAACAACCACAAGATGGAGCTTTCTTCACCATTTCCTAGCTCAAAAAAAAAAAAAAAAAAAAAAAAAAAGCAAGCACACGGAGCTGTCTCGACTGTGTTCCAAGAATAATACAGAGTGGAAAGCTTGGTCCCAACCATCAAGGCAGCTCTTGGCCATACCCATTTTTTCAAAGACATCCATACTTTCCAGCACCTAGTAGGATTTTTCCTGGAAACAACGGAAAGCAGCTTGCTCTTAATCACATTTTTTTTTTTTAAAGGAGAGAAAGGAAAGTAAGTATGATTCTCTCTAGGATTTGAGAAAACTTTCCAATAACACAGAAATTCTGCTGGTTTGCAACAGTTGCGCAATTTTAATAAGGCTTGAAACTAAACTGAAACTCCCTTTAGTCTCCATAGAAGAATGAAAATCGATACCTGTCAGATGATAATGCTCCTCACTCTCATTATCTGTCAGGGACACCAGCTCCTTCAGGAGCAAGGGGTACTTCAGCACTCTCTGGACAGGCTTGATGAGATACGACTCCAGCGTAGAAGAATGCTGTTTCGTGGGGTTCCGTGCATCCAGAAAGGCCTTAAAAGCTTTATCTGTTTTGGCTAAATGTAGAAAGGAAAGCTGGTCAGTTCAATGGGGAAGTCGTAGAAGCTAATTTGAGAACAGACGAACACAATGCTTCCATTTTTTTTTTAAAAAGACACTTTTCATATGCATTTCAAACACTGCTTAATACAGAAAATGAATAATTAATGGTGAGTTTTAATAGCATAATAATTACAAGTAACACGTTACAGAACTGACAGTTGCTGAGTGAGCATCTCCTGGCCATAAATCTCTCAATGTACTGTAAACTTGGTCTGCTCCAAAGCAACCAAACACCAAGATCTCGGTGTGAAAGAACTAATTTATCACTTCCATCTCAGCCTACACTTAGTTCTCTGCAGCTTTGACTGACACAAACCCTCATATGTTGCACACACACATACACCCAAAAATAGATCTAAAAGCTGCTGGTTTTTTAAGCATGAAATGAATCTGTAGATAGCACAGCCTTATGGAAAGAGCTTCTGTTGCTATTCAAGCTACTCTGGAGGTGTTACAAAAGTAAACTTCTTCTATTATTGCCTCAGATCATGATTACATTTCAGCACAAGGACAGATCACAGATATTCACATAAAAAGACCTCCCACTTCTCCTTTTTTAATATTAGAATTCTCCTGGGGCACAAGACTCAAATTGCTAAAACTAGGTATAGTGATTTAGTTGAAGATAAAGTCATACAGATGAATTATATCAATCAAGAAAATGAATTACCTCGCTCAAGGACTTTCTGAACTTTTATGTGGTTTGCACAGAATCCACTGTACAATTTGAAGTGGTCAGCATAATACAGGAAAGAACCTCCGAGTGAAAACAACAGTTTCTGAAACCAAGATAATCAACATATTTATTTATTTCATTATTAAAATCTTAATTAAGGCTCTGCAATGATTTAGCTAGTTTATATTGTGGCCCCGTTTTCAAGCTAGGGCAGCTTCTGTTCTGAACCATGCTGGCAAGGATATATTCTCTACATAGACCCATAAACCTAATTTAACAACTGAAATCACTGCATAACAGAACATTAAAGTGTGGCTCCACTCTGAAAAGCCAGATAGTCTTGTTAGATTCTGTATTTGTTTTGTTTCAAAGGCTTTCCTATAAATGTGCTCAGTTTACAACTGAAAAAGGTGGTTGAAATGCATTTCTCCGAAGGGTAGGTGTTTGAAAAGTAAGTGTACCCTCTCCGACGTATGGCTTTATAGGTGAGAGGGTTCTAGTAGGATATAGAGCCTTTTGGCTTTAGGTTATTAATTCAAATCCAATCCAGGTTTGTAGGTAAAATTTGTTCCCATTTGACAATTGTTCAGTGGCCTACAGTAAATGATTGGACGGTTTCAGCCAGTTCCCTGTGGACATCACCAAAACAACCACTTCATCTTGCAGTCAGTCTGAGCCTCAACTGGCAGTCAGCCTCAGCCATGAGAGCAAGCATTGCAAGGGTCTGGGCAAGGACTCTCCCCTCACTCATCCCTCCAGGTCTGGATTAAAGGTGCATCAGGGGACCAGTGTTGGTCATGATAGAGAACTTCAGTCTCCAGTGCTGTCAAAATGACATGTTTCATGAGCATTGAATTCACTTTTTAAAAAGGAAAAACCAAGGACTTTTTTTTTTTTTTAAAGAGTTTTCCCTATTTATTGTATATCTTTGGGAAATAAGCTAATGAAATGCATACAAGGTAAAGATTAATACTGTAATTATCTGCCTTCTTAGTGCCACTTCATAGAGCAATCCAAGAAAAAAAACCCTGTAGTTTATAATAAAATTCTAGTGTTTCTCCATTACTCATTACATCTCCATACCTCCTGTCTTCTACACAAAGAAAATCACAGCTAGCGTGAAGAGACAGTTTTCCGGCACATATAAAAATAATTCCCTGTACTCCTCCACTCTCCCTGCCCCAGGTATGTGTGGGTCAGCTACACCAATTACTTCATCTTTGATTCCTTTCTCTGCCAACGGCGTCATATTGTGGCACGAGTCTGCAAAAATAAATCTGTTTTGATGTGTCTGCTGCTTAACAACAGCACATTTTATAAATGGAGCGTCACACAGACACAATGGGATTCCATTCCTGAACTTGCATATGCAAACACATGCAATCATTTGCTCTTCAAAAACCCTGTTTATCCCATTGGAAAGGTAGCGGGAAGTTTACTTTACACTGACAATATTGCTTCTTATACAAGTATTAATAACAGTCATGCTGTTGAATACACTTGTGACTGACGCAAACCCTTACAAATACCATGTGATGGAGCTTGTGGTGTTGGGAAGAATATGGGCAACTGTATGGTTGAAAAGAAAGTAGTGGCTGATACAAGAAGAAGGTATAAAAAAAATCTGATGGTTTTCAAGCCTGTTAACATCTTTTTTGAAAGGTGGTAATTCCTGGGTGCCTTTGTGTTTCCTTTTTTGGATGAAGGTAAGATTGGGAAGGACTGTGAGTCCCGGGGACTACCAGGGCAGGAGAGATATCTTATTAGAAAACAATCCAGAGAATGACAGAGTAAAAAAGTAGGAGCCAATAAAAGAGGTGGGAAGGGGACAAACCAAAAAAAGTTAGCAACAAATTTTAAAAAATAGTCTTTTTAACCCAAAGTTTCTTTAGTAGAAGTCAATGCATATCTGGGAGACACAGCAGAACTGTCCCCTAGTTCCATAACACAACAATCATGGGATAGGAGCCCGCCTCTTGTGGGTGGTGAGTGAGTGGTGCTAGTAAGGCACGTGAAGAACCATACAGTGGGCCATATTCTGCCTTCACTTACACTCCATGGGCCCTGGATGTGAGAGAACTCCCACAGGCTACAGTTGGGGTTATTTGTATCATGTAGCAGGTGAATTAGGCACCATCACTTCAATGCATTGCATGGGGCATAATGCAGGGCAGAATTTGGCCAAGTGATAATGACCTTGCTATAAGAGAACACAGCACCTTTAAGCATTGTGTGTTTATAGAATACTGAACATCTAAATCAGTACTTGTTTTCAATGGCACATTTTTCCATGGTGCACAGAGAAGAACTAAAATGCAAAGTTAGCCTTTATTTTTCATTTCTGAATTCAGGCAGTGTTCAAATATGTATTTGCAATAAAAAAGCAAAGCTTTTTAAACATAAAAAACAGCTACATGGAGAGAAAGAGAAGGAGAGAAAGAATAAACCTAAATACCAGAACTCTGCACAAACTTCTAACACATTACAATGAGTTAAAAGACCACATGTTTACCCGAAACTGGGATGGGGTTTCCAGTGTGTTAAAATCTGAGGAGGAAGAAATTCCATCTTCCAGGGTCTCCAAAAACACCTTCTGAAAATTCAGCATTTCTGGCAGACTGCCAAACAATGACTCCATCTGTGTGAAAATCAGACATGAAGTGTCCAACTTTACTGGATGCCATGAGGAGACAATCCACTAAAGAGGAGCTATAAACAAAGGGATGCCACAGGTCAATGATTTTTTGTTTTCTTAATAGTGCTGGCAATGACTCCACAAAGAAAAAGTGGCTAAAAAATACCAAAGTATTTTTTAGAAATGTTTTAGTCAGGAGAACAATTACCATTACAAAAGATGTAACTAATGTGCTAAATAGAAAAACACAATAGTATATGCTCTGTTGTTATGTTCGTTGTTTGCTTTCTCTGTCATGTTCTCAGCAATGGAAAAGCCCAAGTGTCAAGTGATTTTACACAGAATAAAAAAGAATGAAGAAAACATCTTTTTTAACCATTGCCTCACCTCATCTTGGGTAAGGAAGGTCTCATTTTGAAGGGGTTCCAAGTATAACTCAAAAAGGCAGCTCAAATCCTGCAAGAAACAAAGAATTTGCTCAGCTTTATATAACAATTCAAAACTGTGCTGCATTTGAGATCTGTGTATAAAAATCATGTTCAAGAAGAAAACTGAGAAACAATTCATTTTTTTGCAACACTAAAAACTATTTTTTAGTTTAGACACATGCTAATCTGAACCTAACACTGAAGCTTTATCAGTTTTATAGCCCCAAACTGCACAGTGTAACAAAGAAATGTTATTTTACTGCACAGAGGTATAAAAATATTACAGAAGATGGTTTTATGAAGAACACAAATATTGAAATACATGAACATCAAGGTTCATAAGCATACAGGTTGGGTGAACAGCAGCAAGTCCGTTAAACACTAGTATTAACAATCAAAATGATGTGTAGTGTTTTTAAATCTTATTACAGATTAAAGTGCTTTGTTATATTTTTAGGGCAACATGATTAGGGCTTTTCCAGTCATTTATTCACAGACTTGAAGCTACTTTGGAAGACTTACTATGTCACATCAAAGTGCGTGTCTGCCTCGTGGGTCAATGAGGCAGGGCTTTGTGACCCTGAGAAAAGAAGTGGCAGAATTTCTTACAGAGAGGGCAGAATGTGTGTCTTCTTGAGAGCCCTGCACCAAAATGTTATGACTTGCCTGATCTGGGATGTTTGACAGCTATTACAACACACCTCAATGACTTCCATATTAAACCACAAGATAAAAAGCATCTGAATTGTCATCCTTAAGCTATTTGCATTTTGGGGGATCAAGATGAAACTATCTGATTACCAAATGCCTGCACATAAGTGGATGCATCCAAATATCTGAGGGCAAAGTCTGAGCATTGATTAAAGTGGTCCCTATATAAGAAAGAGCAGTTGGACTTCTTCCGGGATCCATTTTATGTAGATATACCTAGTTTGCTTGAGGAAGAATAGCTGGAGATAATTGAGATTTTTAATGTAAATACATTTGGAACCTTCCCTCCTAGACCCCCACATGCATGTTGATTCCAGAAAATACCTGTACTTAATAGCATATATTTTGAGATCAAGTGTTAGGTTGACAGTACTGCGGATTGTGAACAGGCTTCTTCCTTGATGAAGGTCAACAAATCCAAGCTTCACACAAGACTTTCAATTAAAGTTACTGGTTTTGGAATCCAGACTTAATTAGCTTGGGTTTAGTCAAAGAAGGGCTATGCATTCAAAAAAAGTATGGCCTTATTTACTAATTAAACAAATTAATTTTACTAGAAACAGCTGAAATTGTACATTATGTGTTTTAGTCTCCCTAGCTGCTGACTAAAAAATAATCATGCACTAACCAGTGCATTAGTTTCCAAGGTAAAAGACATTCTTCATAACCAGAAGAGCCAATCTTTAAAAATATATGAAAGCTTAAATTCTGGAGAAGTATGGAAAAATCCACTGGATGACCTGACAGGACGATCTGAATCCAGATCTTGCAGATGCCCTCTGCCCATGAATTTCCACTCCTCTGTATATAGGAATACATCTCAAATTGCCCGGGGAGCTGAAATCTTAGGGCCCAGTCCTGCAGCCTTTACTCACAAAAGGTAAGTCCATTGAAGGTGATGTGAATGCTCATGTGAGTAAGCTCAGGCCCTTTTAGTGGTCAGCTTTTACACCTAAAAGCCTGAAAATGTACAAGTATAGTATGCAAACCATTGTAGAGTTCAACAGGAAGAATATAGAAAAAACCTCCTGTTTAGCTATTACCTTGACATATGACTTCTCAGTGTCCATAAGTTCTTGGATGACCTTTCTCAACCTATCTGCATCAGACAGGGCTCGTCCCAGTGGTCTCAGGGGTAGATCTTGGCTGTCCTTTTGTCCTTCCATGCTGTTTGCCTGGACTTCAGGAAGATTCTGACACAATGTAGTGATTTGTTCCGTGCTCTGTTGGATTAAAAGAAGTAGACACATTTGAAAACATATGACAAAATGTAGGTGCAGCCTTTTTAGAACTTCCTATAAGGAAAGGGGATTCACAGATTCATGTTTGCTCCTATTCTAAATTCACTGGACCATATCATGCCATTGATTTTTTTAAGCATAACTCCCTATTGATTTGAAGGTATAATACAGCATAAAAGAAAACACTCAATGGCATAATGTGGTCCTTTACAAGAAATATTGCTTCACAGATCAAAACTGTAAAATTTGCAATTTTCTAGTGACCTGATCCAGCATGTTTTGTATTGATTTCCATGGATGTTTGAAATGTGCAAGAAATACAAGATCATGCTCAATCTGCAACATCTATTTTGATACTAAGTATTGTCTGAAGTTACTTTCTGTATGATCTATTTCTCCTCTCTTTTGCCACATTCACTCCAGAGAGATAGGAAGGAACAGAAAATAAAATGTTCTTTACCTTTCTTTTTACTAGCAAAATGTAGTTTTTATTTATCATCTGCTTCAGATTATTGACTTTCAATAAGACTTGAGCTTTAGTGTCAAAGTCACTTTTGAAAATGGGACTTAGGAACCTAAATCACTTAAGGATGTTTGAAAATTGTAACCGTAGTAAAAAAGGAGATAAAAACAGTTTTTCAGGCAGGATGAGAGGTGGAGATGAAACAAAACGGGGTAGTGAATCCTAGAAGAAAAAGATGGCAGAAAACAGGAGAATGCCTCCTGACAGTGCAAGACTGTTTCCTAGTGTACCCCAGAGTGCTTAGTCTAGCACAGTTCTAAATTACACAAGCATTAGGATTTCCAACACTCCTATATGTCTGACTACAACTTTATACCATGAGCAGCACTGAGGTATCTGAGAGGCTCTGAGGTATCTGACTACCTTCAGCATATGTGGTATATGACTACCGCCTTAGGAAGCCTATTCCACAGTCCTCATTCTTAGACAATTTTTCCATGATAATCAGCCTATATTTTCTATTGTCCAATTCTACCCTATTACTCGCAGGTATACACCTCCTTGTACCACACTCAATGGTTCTTTTCCCCCCCATCAGTGATCATGTTTTCAAATACTTGTACTACTAATACTGTACCTGGAGTGTCTAATACGAATACTGGATTGTCACAAAATGTTGTGCCGTATCTTATATTCTATTTAGGAGACCAAGCCATAAATGAAATCTGCTGCACACATGTGTGAGTCTGTATACAAATGCTTCCTTCATGGTTCTAAACTAAGGCACTGATTCAGCAAAGCAGTCAGTGCAATATACAGCAGCCCTTAGGCTGCTCTAAATTACTTCAAAGGTCATTTCAGCTGGCCCAAAATTAGGGATGCAGAAAGGTGGCTCCTTTCCACTCCCTTCCCTTTTCAGCTATTCTGAGTCCAAACTCAGCACAGCACAGGCTTTAGTCCAGAATATAGAGCTGGGTGTCCTAAGCAATAATGTCAGGCTAAAACCTGAAACAGAAACTACAAAGGCTTGCCATGTTATGGTGTCATCCAATGGACAAATAAACAGTAGTTCTGATGTTTAGGGAAGTAGCTCCTAAACGATAAAGTTCTCTGCCACATTTCCTATAACAATTAGGCGACATGCATCATAGAATTACACCATAAAATCCCAATCAATTATTGGACAAAATAAATATGCATTCCTAACATACAGATAAGTGGATATAATTTTTTAAAATGTCAAAACAATTGCAATGCACGGCATATCAATGTAGGACTTTCCAGTCCCTGGCTTTAAATGGCTATTATTCTCACACAATGCTTACAGTACCTTGCATCATTAATGCATGCAAGCATCTACTACACAATCCCTGTGTAATGACAGCTCTCAGGACTGCGGAATCTAGTGAAGGGTCAATTTACAGCACGAAATAGGATTTGACAAAATACAGTATACATTGAATGGCATCTGTTGAGATTCCAGCTTTGTCTTGTTGAAATCTGTCAAAAATCACACACAACTCTGTGGCATTAAAAATAGCAGTTTTTGAAAAAAACCCTATTCCTTGCACTTAGCAAATCATGGTTTAATTTTAAGAACCTTTACAAGAGGATTAATTTCCAAAACGCTTGAGTTTTGTCTCCTTTGTTTCTGATGTCAGAAAGTTTGACATTTGTGTCATAATGACTTAGACTTCAGGCGAAATACAGCTCAAGGTGTGTGTGGGCAGCTGTGATTGACATCCCTGGGAATGCAACCATTGATCAAGGTTACTAGATAGCCCATTGAAGGCTATAAGCAAAGCACAGTATTACTCTAAGAAAAAAATGTGTAATAAATTATATACATATTATATAAAGATGCATTTGAACACTAATGTTGAATGCGTCGTCTTCTGTAAGTCCCTGAATGGGGCGTGGGATGTCGCAGCATTATTTGGAGGCATTTTGCAGAAGGACCATGAGCTTTGAGAACTGAGCTTTCCCACCCTCTTCCTGACTAAATTCTTGTTGTATCTCATGCATTTCTTTTATTAAAATGTCAGGGCAGCTTTCATTAAAGCAAGTCGAGTCCTCAAATGTCAAAGTACATGCCCCCTGCCTTAGCTGGGGCTTCCAGCCTGTACGCCCTTACAGTTTGCAGACTTACTGCCCACTGTCATCCCCTGTGAAGTGGAGTGCTGCAGAACTTGGCTCCATGATGCACATGGGGCTGTGCACTCCCTGGGGGCAGACTCTTCATTCCTGGTTGCAGCCAGTTACACCTGATAGGAAGTATGAAATGCTACCCAATGATACCCACATTGCACTGCACACTTTGCACAGCTGCGAAGGGCCACACTAGATGCAAAGCAGTACAGGATGTGGCCCTTTGCAGAACAGTTTCTGCAGTAAAAACAACGCAGAGTCCTTGCGGCACCTCAGGGACTAATAAATTTATTTGGGCATAAGCTTTCATGGGATATAACCCACTTCATCAGATGCATGGAGTGGAAAATACAGTAAGCAGGTATAAATACAAAGCACATGAAAAGATGGGAGTTGCCTTACCAAGTGGGGGGGTCAGTGCTAATGAGGCCAATTCAATTAGGGTGGATTTGTCCCATTTCCATGAAAGGTCCACTGTGTTCTGTCTGGACCAGCAGCCCAGCATTCATGAGCAACTCTATAACAACAAACCAATGCCTGTGCATAAAATTCCTGCTTTTCATTTCATCCTGCTGCCTGTGTTCTCCAACCCACCCTTAATGTGCAGTTCACAACCTCCTTCAACTCTCGTCTTTGCTCCTTTTTCTCCGCTGCACCTTATGCTTGACCCAGCCGACTACTCCTCACACACTCAGTGACCTCCCACGCTACATTCAAATCCCTCCTTGAAACACACCTTTCCTCTAAAGCCTTCCTATGCAGATTCCTCATCAGCACCTTTGCCACATCTAGACAAATACATCACTTGGTATACAATATGAGATGCTGAGCATGATATGTATAGTATGTGACCTGTTTCAGAGTAGCAGCCGTGTTAGTCTGTATCCGCAAAAATAACAGGAGTACTTGTGGCACCTTAGAGACTAACAAATTTATTAGAGCATAAGCTTTCGTGGGCTACAACCCACTTCTTCGGATGCAACTATGTGACCTGTCACTGATGTAGGCTGACCTCTTCAAAGCCACCTACGGGATTCAGATACCAAATGGCCACCAGCTTCACCCAGACGACTTTGATAGTCTCTGCCTTAGGGCAGGTCTACACTAACCCCCCAATTCGAACTAAGGTACGCAACTTCAGCTACGTGAATAACGTAGCTGAAGTTCGAAGTACCTTAGTTCGAACTTACCTCCATCCAGACGCGGCAGGCAGGCTCCCCCGTCGACTTCGCGTACTCCTCTCGCCGAGCTGGAGTACCGCAGTCGACGGCGAGCACTTCCTGGTTCGACTTATTGCGTCCAGACAAGACGCGATAAGTCGAACCCAGAAGTTCGATTTGCTTGCCGCCGAACTACCGGGTAAGTGTAGACCTACCCTTAGTCTTTGGGTTCCTGGAATGTGCTAGTTCTTCCTTATGTTTGTACAGTGCTAAGCAGACTGTTGGCGCTCAGTAAATAGTAATGATACTTTGTGTCAACTTCATAGGGTGTTGTTATTAATCTGAATCCAAGCCGTATTACAAAAATAACAATTCAGATAACCGAATGGGGAGCAGATCCCCAGGTCCAGCTGAGCTACGCTCAGTGCAGGATCTGGGGAAAGGGCAGAGGGAAGGTGGCTGCATTGATCCTGTGGCCAAACATGAGTCTGTCTAACCTTTGGCATAGCTTAGAGTCATTTACAGGCAGCCCTTTGGCAATGCACAGTGAAGTTTAACCTGGGTTGAGGATGGAGGGGTAGCTCAGTGGTTTGAGCATTGGCCTGCTAAACCCAGGGTTGTGGGTTCCATCCTTGAGGGGGCCATTTAGAGATCTGGGGCAAAAATCTGTCTGGGGATTGGTCCTGCTTTGAGCAGGGGGTTGGACTAGATGACCTCCTGAGGACCCTTCCAACCCAGATATTCTAGGATTCTATGATATCTAAAAAAACAACTATGTTAGATTTCAAAGGTCAAGTGAGACAAGGTAATGAGTGTTAATTTAGGGCCCATAAATTTACATACTGGGATTCCAGGATAGAATCGAGAGAGTCCTAATTGTGTCATGTTTAATTTGACCATTTTAACAGGTTTTCCAATGTGGCTGTGTACAATACTTCTACCACCAGACTGGGTCTACCTGTACAAGCTGATGTAAAGGGCGCCAGGTCACGATCCTGTTTCTTTTCCCCTACTCTCCCCACCACCCCATAGGGATGTGGAAGACACCCCAGAGGTTGCTGTTATGCGAAGTCCCTGAGGAGTCACACAATGGGGCAGAAATTCCTTTCTCACCCTCTGTCGTTGCTCACACGCTGGTCCTATGCATTTTGCTTTAAGAAATGAGAATACAATTTTCCCTATATTTTGGCTACAATGTTCTATGTGAATAGGGAATATCTTAATAGACCCTTTAGAGCGATTTGTTCTGGGCAAAGATATAACATGCCAGTGCTTAATATTGCCAGATTCTCCCGTGAGTTTGGGCCCAAGCAGACATTAGCAGTAATGCTTATACTGTAACTTGTTTATGAGTCACGTCTGATTCTCAAAAACACTGAGTAAAATGTATTCAAGAAAAAAATACTCTGAGAACATCCTTTTTAACCGAACAAAGAATCCCCTTACTAGGGAGCTATGATTAACCTTTTGTATTTTCTTTCCTATTTGGCATTTATGCCCATGGCAGTCTGAAGCTGTGCCATTCCCTGCAGAGTAAAAATCTATGCAAAATTAATTGGAGAAAGAGCACATGACATCAATCAGAACTGGTTAAGCTCCAGCACAATTTCATGGCTGCCCTCTGACACACTGTGACTTGATAGCGTATGATACTGAATGTGTTCTGTGAGGTTAATTAGTGTTACCTTCTCGGTGTTGTTTATTTTACCATTTCTCATTTAAGCACCACGTGTACTCCAATGCCTGCTCTGCCAGCTAGCTGGCACTTGTTTGAAAAAAAGTGATTAACAGGAATGTTTTTGAGTAGGCTTAAAAAATTCTTTAACATAACATTTCGTTAGGAGGTTCTCTCTCTCTCTCTCTCTCTCTCACACACACACACACACACACACACACACACACACACACACACACACACACACACACACACACAGAAAATACATGAGTGTGAAACCTAAACAAAATTTTTATATATAAATACATATATAAAATGTAAACTAGCCCATCACTTGGTATACAGTATGAGACAGAGCATGATATGTACAGTGTCTGTTACTGATGTATATTTGCTTTGGTTTCAGAGTCGTGTACTCTTATAAAGAATGCCTGCATCTATGTGGAGGTAATTAATTCTTTGAATTTATTATCTGAAGGTGAATCATGTTGATTTATCATCATGAAGAAACAGAATGACACTTTACTACCATATTGACAGACAGAGAAAGTGACACACTTTAAACTTGAATCCTTATCTGTACCAGCCTGATGTACCAGTAGCTTATTATTTTCCAGGAATGAGACTGGATTAGCAACGCAGCTGGTCAACAGAAGAAAAGCAGTGGGATTCCAAGAAATGAACAGTCGCTTAAGGCCTTCTCTAGTATCAGCTCTTGTGGGAGAAGAAAACCCTAGGAGAAGCCCATAAAGTTTCCACTTGCTTTAAACGCTAGACAGGGGTAGACCCAGTTTTCATGATTTTTCTATTTAAAGTGCTTTTGATCTTCTTTCACCCACCCTATGAATGGAAAATGCTTTCCCCTCAAAGCCATTCTCAAGCACAGAAATCTGCAGGTTGTAGTTTCTTAAGGGACAGGTGACTGTCAAGGCAGAACCTTTTAGGGAACCACATTTCACTGGGAAGAAAATCATCTATAAACTCCCCAGGTGCTGTGCATATATAGACAGGATATACATTCTACTAAATCACTCATTTGGCTGAAAATCTGAAAAAACATCCGGAGTTTGGGAATTATTGAAAGTCAGCTGGTTGTCACTGGAAACTACCATACTGAGCTTTTCACTGCAGATATACTGAGGTTACTGATAATAGGTGGCACTGGAGGTGGGGTAAGAGACAAAATAAAATGAAAACATATATAGCAGAACTCTTGTACTGCTATAGCTCTAGTTATTGCAGATGGTCACTTATAATCGGCCAGTTTCAGGATTTTGTATCTTGTCCTCAAACTTAAAAAAAAAAAAAAGTGATGTCCAACAACAAAATAGAATTGTCTGTTCACTAACTAAAAGAAGTAGCTTAGTTTATGATAACGTAATTACCTTTCCAAGGCCATTTGTTCACGATGTGAAACAGACCCTTGCTGATACTGTTAAAATATCTCAATCATGTCTGAAAACCATCAGTTGTGCAAGCACCATAACTTTCTCTAATACATGGCTCCATGATACTTTGGATCAACTTGATTCACCTCAATGGTTGCAGAGAGGCCTAATACAAAGATTTTATAAGCAGATTTTTAGCCCATTCACAATCGATTTTATCCACTGATACGATACTTTATAACAATTCTTAATGAATACCAGGATATCATCTTTTGACACTATGGAGGGCCAAAACATCTCTGAAGTCCTTACCGCGAATAAGGGATAAGATTTCTCTAGATCAATACAGAAGAGCAGGTAAAGAATCTGTAGTGTCTTTTTAAAAGCACAGTGAGGTGTGACTAAGTGCACTGTGCTCAGGCAAACAAATACAACTCTAAAGTATCCTCCAAATATCACAGTATGAATTGAAAAGGTGCTATCTGGAAGTATTGTTTTGTTTAGGATTGTTTCAGTTTGAGATTATGCTTTTTAATTAAAATATTACTAGTAAAAAAGCGAAGTAGATTAAAGAGAAGCAAATCTCATAAGCGCTCAGGGCCTGATCTGCAACTAAGCATGTTCAGATTTACTTTTAGGGATGGAGCAGCATACCCAGTAAGTAGAGGATGAAACACAATGATAAGTATTTCGTATAATAGCCAGACACATTGAGCTGAGCTAAGGTTAACTCTGAAGTTCCAAGTCTCAAAAATTTTAATCAGAACTCTAATGCCATTAGTAAAAACATTGATTTGCTTTTCTTATGAAGAGTGTAAAATAACGTTGACAAGGGAAAGTAAGTTTTAATACTAACTTTATTTTAAAAAAACTGCTGAGCTATTTGCTGATCAAGTAGCATTCTGTGTGCTAATTAAATATCTAACACCCTTTTGTGACAATACAGCACGTCAGTATTTGAAATGTACAAAAGTTTGCATCCAGTGAACTGTTATGTAAGACACTTAGGCCTGCATTCTCAAGGTGCTCAGCACCTGCAGTTCCCACTGAATTCACAGGAGTTTTGCTCAACACCTCTGAAAATTAGGGACCTGATCCAATTTGTACTGAAGTCAAAGGCAAAACAGAAAATCATTGCAATGATGCAGGGTCCAGGCCTTTAACATATCATGCAAAATTTCAGATAGACAGACATCTAGACTGACATCCTGATTTAGAAAAAGTTGGCACCTCTCAGTCTATACTTAATAATGAAGTGTATATAATAACTTTCCCTGAATCCCTACTGTATTTTTATCCTATAACCTTATTAAAAAGATTGCCTTTCTCCTCCTTCCCTTTCTGCTTATTCTGATGCAGTCAGTCATTAACATATGCAATTTAAGGAGCAGCAGATTTCAGGCAGGGGGTTTGCATGCTTTTCTGTTGTTTATGTAGTGTCACAACTTTCTTAAAATCTATTTCCCCTGAGGGGTCCAGGGTTGCAGCCTCTGCTTCTCCTGCAGATAAAGGTGCAGTCCCAGATTATTTGTTAGAAAGCTCAGAAAGGGAACCAAATGTTAATATTTTAGTTATTTCCAAGTGGTAGTGAACCTTTGGTAAAACAAACAATTCCCTGCTGTGATCTGAATCATCATTTGATAGATACCCAGTTTGCATTGCAACGGACACACACAAAAATGCCATTACTTGGGTGCAACAAAAATAAAATAAATAAATAAATAAAACATTAAAAAAACACCTTGAAACACAGACTACTGTAATAAAGCTATTTATTGAGCAGACACCTCTCTAGAAATCTATTATTCAATTACTAGCTACAGTAATTTGATGTAGTGTTCACTTACGCTTTCACTCCTACTAAGAGCAATGACCAAACCATTCATCTGACGAAACATGCAGTCTCTAGTGCATGTATAATTGGTCACCTTCCTAACCTTGTTAAATAAATGTCCTTTTATGAAAACAGTTCCAGAACTTACTATAAAACAGTGGTTCTCAAACTTTTGCACTGGTGACCCCTTTCACATAGCAAGCCTCTGAGTGTGACCCCCCTTATAAATTAAAAATACATTTTTATATATTTAACACCATTATAAATGCTGGAGGAAAAGCAGGATTTGGGGTGGTGGCTGACAGCTTGCAACCCCTCATGGAATAACCCCATGACCCCCTGAGGGGTCCCAACCCCCAGTTTGAGAACCCCTGTTATAGAAAAAATCCTGTGCAAAGACCCATAAGTTGCTGCTGCCTGCTGCTGAGTTTTGTGAGCCCAAACTTAAATTCTTAGCTCTGGTTTTACTCCTCCTGAAGGCAGGCATTGTGGATTGCCACCATCAACTTCCCCAAGGAAAAGGCTTTTCTGAGCAAGGTAAGTGCCCTTAGATCTCACACTATTACACCTTTACTCTGAGCTCAACAACTGCAACATGCAAAAATACTCTGCAGTGATTATCCTTTGAGTTGATGAATGAAAACTTGAGATACTATTGGTGCTCAGCTTTAATTGGACTAAATACTGCACAGGAACGTAAACAGAATTCCTTGTGTACCTTCACTTTTAAAACACTTCCAACATCATGGAAAAAATGCCAAGTGCATTCAGATAATAGGATTATTATTTTTCTAAAGAAGCAGAGTGTTGTTGTAAATGGCAGCTCATGGTTTGAGAGAATATGGTTTTATGTAGACCAAATCTCCCCTGAGACATACCTGCTAGTAGAATGCTATGGCGCCAGTGAAATTTACCACTTAAACAAATACATCAGGTGCTGTAAGGAAATTAGCCAGATACCTAAAACACCCATGGGGTAGGGACTGCCCTGAAGGTCAATGTGATTTTACCAATAATGTCGATGCTCTGTCAAGTGTATTTGCCACTAAATGGTGTGGGTTACAAATGAGCTCTGAAATGGAAAAAGAAAGGAGCAGTTTGCTAGATGTTTTGTTTATATAACTGTGCTTGTCCTTTATTTGAACTTTCTAGTTTGATAAAAAACATTCTAAACTATGCTGCTCATTAATAAATTCATGCTCGAAAGGGCACTCTATGTCTCATGCTAATCAATTCACAAAAATATCCTGTTAGTAAATATATCACCGGCAAAACGTTATATGATATTATACCATTAGTAGAGGTGCTGGGCCAAAGAGCTACAAGACGAATAAACAAATCTTTAGTTAATTGGCTGTGCTCTACCAGTGGAATAAAAAGTTGTGACATCCTTCCCCAGTTTCCCTCTATTTATGAACACTTTTGGGGCCCACTGCTGTGAAGGCACTCAGCGCCACTGAGGAGATGCTCAGCATCTGGCAGGAGTGGGCCCTTAAACGCTACACTTTCCCCTCCCTATCCCAATATAGTACCCATGAACCTTCATTTTTAACCCAAACTATATGCCAAATATTGCCCTTGGATACATGCACACTGCTTCTACCTGCTTCAAGTGAATAATTTAGCTCTCTTAATTATTGCAACTTCCCTCCACCTCTTCTCAGTTTATTACTCCCAGTTGGTAGTTCAGCATTAACCATTTTGTAAGGCCCTGTTGCAGGGTGGCCGCCTGTCAACAAACCAATGACCATTTAATCCCTGACATACTATTAAGTACTCTTGAACATTTCGAGGGCATCTAGGTAGTACCCACCTCCTGTCCTGCTGATTGACCATGTCTGTCCTTAGATGATGGCAAGACATGAGGTGCACTGGAGTGCCAAAAGTGGGGAGATTCAAACAAAGGACACTATGTAGTGGTTACAATGATGGGGATGTTTTCAAAGGGTCGAGCAATGTTTCAACCCCCTTATCCACGGTAATGTCGATGGGATTTTAATGCTTTGAGAATCAAGCAAGCTATGTCTTCAGCATCACCTTCACTAAGGTGCAATTATATGGAAAGAGAGGGATTGTTCCGTCGTTTTTTTTCTGCATCAACACAAATGATGGCAATTAAAAAAATCTGTTTTCCCTCAGTGGATCAGTGTTAAAAAGAATTCCTCAATTCATACAGCATGATCGAAAACAGTGTGCTAAACTCTAGGTTCAGAAATATCTTTATTCTTGATTATAGAACAATGATGATTGCTTTAATTCCGTATTAGGAGGGTATTCTTTCCCAGACTTGCTAATTAAGTCTGGATTATTAGCTAGCCACATGCCAGTTAAATGATGTCACCAATTAACAGGTTTTTCAAAAAATGTATTCATTTCAAAAATTAAATGCAAGTGTTCTAGTAATATTTCCAGCTTCTTTCTAGGAGCTGGATATAGCAAAAAAAGTGAAAAATGACAAAACAAACCCTTAAATTATTTTTTCTTTTAGCAATGTGATAACCAGACAAGTTCTGTCCCCAACAAAATATCCACCATCAAAATCTACACATAAAATAATCAACCACCTTAGAAAAAGTTATTTTAAGATTAATAGAAATATGTTTGTTCCTTTTTGCTGTAAGTAACGTGCAGATTCCCTGTAGGGACAGATGTTTGCCATCTTTCATACCACTGACAGAAAGCTAGGTAGCTAGAAATGAACGTAAGACTGCCATGCCAAGCTGGGTCAGATCAGTGATTTACCTATTAACACTGTGTGTGTCTAACAGTGACTAGCGTCAGATGCTTCAGAGGAAGATGCAAGAAATCCCTGTAGTGGGCAATTATGGAATAATCTGCCTAACAGGGGAGTTTCTCCCTAAACAACCCCCCACCTTCCCCCACTCAGTTTGTTATTAGCATGTAGCTTGAATCACGAGGATTTATATCCCTTCTAAAATACACACACACACACACACACACACACACACACACTATTTTATATTATATAGTACAGAGGAACCTGGGAACTTTCATGCTATGGCAGTTCTATAAATGAGCACAGTGGCAGTGAGACACCTCATAATGAGTAGGCATTCTGGCTAGGGAAACCCTGGGATTCCATAGCAATCACATGCTAGGTATGAAGGGCTTTTCTTCCCCAGCATGCTGTCCCTAGGGAACTCCAGAGCTTCCCTGGATAGTATGCTAAGAATTATGGGACATCTTTGTTCCTGTGTCCATTTGCTAAGCCGCTGCTAAAGAATGCGTTTCCTCTTTCCCCCACCTTATTACATGAGGGTAGAGGGTGAATCCTGTTCCCCCTGAACATACTTTTGGATTAGAGGAGGCAGTGATCCATTATGGAGAGGGCAAGGGCTGGCTGCATTTGTAACATACACCTGAACCATTTGCGAACCTGGGTTGAAGTTTGCACATACAACATTAAACTGCACCCACCCTGAGTTAGGGTAGGTTTCAGGTTCTGTAATATGAACTGTTCACAAATCCCTAGGTATTAATATTTCAGGCTTGATTCACTTGCTCTACACATCTGCGCATAGGGTGTGAGGGATATGGTCTTTTATTTCTCAAGAATTAGATGGATAACGTGAACCATTATTTCTGATGGTCGACTTAAATATTTTCACTTTGCAGCAAATGTTTTAAAAATATCTTCAGATACTGTTACTTGTTCAAAGTTTAATTGACAAATTAAGAATTTTAATTCTAGACATTTTAAAAATCAATGATCACAATATTTGACATTAATTAACATTTCAGTTAAAATATCTTGAAGCATCACAAAATACTGAATTCTTTCTTCTAAATGTTCATACATACAAGAAACTTTTCTTAGTCGCTGAATGAGAAACTATGGTAACCACTGAGATTTTAAACACTTTCCAGTTATACTCCTTCTTTACAAAAATATCTTATCTTTGCCATTCATAGTCTTTAGAGACAGAGATGGTAACCCTTTATCCTTTCCCATTAAACGCACAGACTACAGATGAAACATTAAAAAGAAGCACTTATGGTGACAGCAAAAACCTGAGTTAAAATTTAAAAGACTGATCCAAAACCCACTGATTTCGATGGAATCAATGAAATCAAGCCCTATGTGAGGATGATGTGGTTTCCAAACAAAATAATCAGAAATTGATTGGAAGGAAATATCCTGCCTCCCTGCAATATTTACAAGGTATGGCGGTAGCCACATTCTGTTACTGGTAACACCAGTTAACATCATGGAAGCCTCCTGGGGTTGCACTGGAGCGACTGAGAACAGATTCTGTCCCATGTGCGGGAAGGGAGAGGGGGTAAGCTCTTCAAGCTATTGATTTCTGACTGTATAATTTTTAATCATCCTTCATCTTCCTTTTATATAGGTGCTGAAGTACTGATTTTCTTCTATGGTCAGCAGATTACTCTACCTTTTGAAAGTTCTCTAAGGACAATATTGTGACAACTGCATAAGTGGATGGATAGCTTGATGGGGTACACATACTCTCCCTGCCAGCATATGGCCTGCGAAAGGACCTATCATACTTGCAGTCCCTGCACAAAGAAGAATGAAGGGCTTGCTCACCTGATGTACCTCAGAGGAGATGGGATGGCTCAAGGAGGAGACACAGCCATAGCCTTATCAGCTATACCACACAGGTCTAAGGAGCACTTGGCCACTCATGTAGGGATTATGGCTCCCAGAAACTCGTTCCTTTCTCCAGCTCTCCATGTGGCTTTGCAGCTCTCTATCTGATATTATGTCCATTATGTCCCATGTCACAATTCAAAGAGACACACTGGGATGTGTTACTTGGCTGGAATGATTCTCTCTCTGGACTCTGACATCGTTGGTGCTGTGCCTGCATGCACTGCACAACAACTGTGCTTCCATCTCCAGTATTCAATTGCTATTAGGCTGTCCTTGCTGAGTGCATCAAGAGACATGGAAATGACAAAATTGTACTTAAATGCTTCTGCCTTACAAGCCAAAAATGTGCAGAATGTTATTGTCACTAGAACTGAGTGACATCTCATCCTTGAAGAATGAATCCAGTACTTTGTAGCTGGCAAAGAGAATTTAGCCCCCAGAGTCTAGCACAAACATTGCAGACTAGTGTTTGATGCACTATATTGGTGCTGCTATCGTGCTTCCTTTTTTTGTCCACATGTAAACCTGAGGGATTTTTCCCAGAGTAGCAGAGAGGAAAGATACATTTCAATGTGGCTCACCAATTTCCCTCACATGCAAACATCAGAAATAGATTTGTTTTCTTCCTTCGAGTTGTCTGCACCAATTTCAATAACACATTGTCAGTGTGTCTGGAGGACTGTTACTACTTCAAGCCAGAAAAACCAGCATGATAGCACACAGAAGGAGTCACAAGTTCGCACACTTGCTCACAAACACTTTTCTTCTTGGCATGCCTGAACAACTGGAAAATGAACTACAAATTCATCATCATGGTTCTTACTCATTTTGGTTGAATTGCATGATCAATGCTACACACAACCGACAGGAAATGTCTGGGATTTGCAGCAGATGTTGATACACTTCTAGAAAGTCCTTTACTAAGTAGTTCGTGCATATTGGAGGCCAAGTGTTAGGACCTTGTCTGGGTGTCAGACACAACTGCAGTCCTCCCTTGAACATGTGGGGCAAAATCCTTGCTCCACTGTAGTCAACAGCAAAACTTCCATTGACCTCAGTGGGGCCAGGATTTCACCCCTGGCTTACTAGAACTGCTAGCTGACCCCCAAAGTAGCAGAGTGGTGGCAGAGCCATGGCTCCAACTCCATTCTGCACCAGCCAGCAAAGCTGGTTGGGATCAGCACATGCTGTGCCATCTGGAAATGTAGTACAGTAGCTTTCCGAGTTCCCGGTGGGGCTGTGTACTGCTTTCAGTGCAGATCTATGGCTTCAAGGCACAACTGAACCAAGCAAAACCGATGATGATAGACACACTGTTTCCCCATGTCAGCTTGGCTTCTCGCAACACATCTTGATTCCATACTGGCATGATGCCCGGAAGAACGACACATGATTTCAAGAGAATTATGTTCACCGCTGTTTCCCCCCCCCCCCCAGTTAGAACAGAGTAAGGATATTAATTGCCAGTTGCTCCACCAGTTCTGGGGTCTTATCAATTACTAAAGAAAATAGTTCACCATACAAAAAATCCTGAATGTCTTATTGATGGTGATCAAAAGCTTCAGGCAGCTATTTCTCTTGCAATTAATGACATACTGGGCATGCATGCACTGCCTGGGCAATTGCAAAGCAGAGCTAATAAGAAGCTGTACCCATAAACAACATTTACTGGAACTGCCTCAATGCATAAAATGTGTGCCAGGGTGTGTGGGCAGCTAGTGGCTTCTTCCTTCTATTATTTCATTCCTCTAGACATACCCCTGTTGAAGCCTGGGTCAACTCGGTTTGATTTTCTTTCCCTTTGAATTAATGCCAATTGTTCATGTGTTCAGCAGAATGGGATTTGCCAGCCAGGAGTTTTACAATCTTTGCTGCACAAAACTGTCTCCCCCCACCTCGCTCGCCCTTTTCCCGTTTTTATTTTAAGATCAGTATTCTTCCGGGGACATTTTGGGGATGTCAAGATAAGAGTATTTACCCTGATCCATGAGCACTTCTGCTCTGGAAGTGAATCAGATGCCTGTATAATGTATGCACACTACCACACAGCCACATCCTGGATGAAATCAAAGGGCATATCTGTACTGATCACATGTATGTTTTATACACAACACGTTTTTTAAAAATTACTTTCCTTCTCTGACTGTTCTATTCAGCTTTTGGTGGAGGGAAAAATTGACAGTTACTAACATTTACCGATTAAAAACAAATCCTTCTATAGCTTATACACACAAATTCAATTAGTGGCCTCTGTCTGGTTTCTACTGAATAAGTGTCCTCAACAGCATAACTGGATGGCACCAGTTTATAAGTATTGGCAGCCACAGCAGAGAGGTCATCGTTTATTATGCCATAATGATCACCTGTACCTATGCATAGTAAATGTCTTTGTGGATAACATACTCATACACTAATTGTTGGAAAACAGGTTAATGTATGCACCATTCCCAATAGCCATGTGCCTTCTTTTAGATGGCAAAATGAATGCCGAAAGCATGAGAGTCATTACATGATTTTATTAATTTCCAGCTGAGGAAATTAATAAAATCACACCCCATTCTCCTGATGCTCCACAATTCCATGGCAACTACTGTGGTTGCCTCCAAAACAAACAACATACTCCATTTTAAAAACCGTGTTTATGGGGGAACTGGATGGGCCAGGAGATTGGCAATGGGGTTCAGAAGTCTTCATCTAGGTTTGAATCTGGGCTAAATGGACAGTGACAGAATTTTCACCATCTAAATACATTGTCTCTCTGAAAGAATTTGATGGTGTTAGTACTGTTCCGAGTGAAGAAGTTTCAACACCACGTGTAGGCAGTCTCAGTAGAGAGATAAGGGATTCCCTCCGCTGTGAAGAGTGTCCCTCCAGCACATGGCTGGGCCAGGTGAACAACAAGGGCTACAAAATGTCCAACACCACATGGATATGCAGCGAAATTTATAGAATGCAAAGTGACTTTTTATTATAGGTATAGCCATACTGAACCAATGGAAAATTAAACAAACCTTTCAACTGCTGACCCCAATGCAGGGTTTCCTTTTCTAATACAGGAAGTGACTATTTAAAAAGTTTTCAGGCATTCATTGGTAGCATCTTTTACACAAGTTTGTGTTGCTGCTGCCTGTGCTTTACCTATTCTGTAATAAATTAAGGATTTATGCCTCCAGGGCTATCCATCCAAACTTTGGAATTAGCACTAAATTCACTAGCAAAAGCCAGCCTTCTGACTTTTTAACGTGGTTTGGCCAAGCAATGGAAAGATGTATGAGAGGGTTGTGTGTGTGTGTCCATCCATATCCACACACCCATCTCTCTCCAAGTGCATATCTGTTGAAGAGATGGGTTGTGAGGATCACTGTTAAAAGGTAACAGTTTCACACAGCTCAAATTCTGCCTTTTAACATATCCCACTAAGGAGCCATATTTTCAAAGTGTCAGAGGTTTAGGACTGTGTGGACTTTGTGCAAGGAATCATATGTCTGATTGGTAAAGATGTTTACTGAGGTTACATGTACAAATTGTTTATTTGCATGTGTAAATGGTCAGATGTATTAGTGATCATTAGCATAGATATGCACAAAATTTACACACCCATTCAAGGTAACTGTATATGCAAATTAGATGCATAACTGCAGGCACATTTTGGATTGGTTTGGGACCAACAGAAAAAAAAAAAAAAAAAAGCTTGTTTTTGCCAAAGTTCGGAGTATTTGCAAATTGCATACTGAGCATGCACAGCAGGTGCGCACTTCTAGTCTTCTGATATTCTGAAAATATAGCTGTTGGGTTCCTCCCATGTGAAAGCACTAGGACAAACCTGGATTCTCAATGTATGGGGGCCAATAACTGTTGTCTCCTAACCTGTTTGGAAATGTGCAGGAAATTGCACACAGACAGAGTTAATGAAAATATCAACTGCTCATGATCAGTATGAAATTTGCAAGTTCTCTTATCTTTGGTAAATGACAAAAAAAAAAAAAATTTCAAACAGTCCTAAATGGGCATGCTTTTTTTTTTTCCCCTCAAACCTTCCAAACATTTGCCTGCCCATAATTTAATATGTCTGAAATGTTTCTTTCAAGTGGCTTAAGAACTACATCCATCAGGTTCTGAATAAATAAATACAATTTCAGCACCAGATGGACCATTTTGCAAAAGCTAAGAAGGCATTTGTAGTGTTTTTCTCCTAAAGAAAGTGAGAGCAGGGCAACTGCTCTGATCACGTTTCTTCTTTAGACAACTTATTTTGATCTGCCCTTTGAAAAGATACATCAAATAATTCATAATACTCGAGAACCTGAAATACCATTATCATTGATTTTTATTCAGCTAGTCAGGAACACAAAATAGGATCTTCTAAATATGCTCTATTTCATGTAACAGTTTTTGAAGAGGTTGGCATATATTACTCTGAATTATTGCATTCATTCCACTATTACAACAAAGTATCAACTATCTATTTTTTCTATAGATTTTGTAAATACAGGGAAATAACCATTCTTTTTATAAGAACTTTAATATTCAGCTTTGAACACACTGAAGTTATTTCAAATGTGTTGCATTATTAACTATTTTGCCAAGCTGGAGACATGCAACCAGTCTGATGACAAAATAGGTCTTTAAGAATGGTGACTAAAATCTACTGTAAATTAATCTTTTTTATTATTATCTGGTAAATCTCTGGTCTGAAAACATCTCTCTCCTACTCTCACAGACACACATCTAATATCAGAGAGAGAGAGAGAGAGAGAGAACGTTTACATTAAAGTATTTCCTTTTTTTGTTCAAATTTAATTTGTTTCGAGAAGCACTTTTCTCTGATAATGCTCAAAAGAATTAGAGCAGCTGAAAGCCAGATTACATTAGTCTTACAAGAAAGCCTTAGAGTAGGAGTGCCTTCTTTGGTAATATTATGTCTCTTTAAAATAAAATAAATAAAATTAAATAAATAAGTGTAATGCATTAAAAGAATCTACCAAAAATACACAGTAAAGATAGGCAAGTTAGCAATTGCACTGTTATATTTCCAGCTAATATAAACCATGGTTTACAGAAAACATTTTTCATAAATTATGACCTATGAATAAAAATAAAAGTAACTATACATAAGGCACTGAATTCAAAATGCAGCCTATGTTACTTTAATGTATGAAGGACTTGATCTTTGGCAATTATCAATATATCAGCATTTCAACGAACACCAGGAGCACAAGAAATTAGACCTCAGAGCGATTAAACACAACTAAATCTAACTGAATCAGCAATCGTGCTGCATCCCTAGATTTTTCAAGGTCTTCTATTCTTCTGTCAACAATACGCCTACATATTGCAGAAACAACAATTGCCAACGTTACATACCACTGCCACGTAAACAATATTTTAACACAGTTTGAAAATGTATTGACACGGAATGTGTTAAAAGTGTAACATTTATTGTAAAAAAAATAAAATAAAAGTGTGTGTATGGGGGTGGGGAGCAGTTATTAAGAAGGGTATAAACTGGGCATCTCAGAGAAAGGAAAACTGCCAAAACTACAGAATTGCCAAGAACGGATGGATTTAAGTGTCTACTTATTTTATATAATTTCTTAGAGCTTATCAAGAAGTTTCATTTTCTGTAACTAAGTAACTCTTTATCTTCCTGTTATCTCACGAATTAACTTTTAGACTGATGGACAGACATAAAACTATTTCAGTTCATTCATCTGTCTCCTGGACGAAAACAATGAATGAAAGATTGTTAGTGTCAATGTAGTACCCCTAGGACAAAAGATGTTCTTGCCCCAAATTAGTATGCACCTCTGAAATTCATTTGGATGCTCTCTTCAGTGCATTCTTCAGCAAAGATTATCCTTAAGGTCGTTACAGGAAAGAGGCTATATAATGGAAAATAAAAAACCCAAAAAGTACAAATATAAAATCTAATAAGCAAATATACAGATTTATATTAAGAGTTTAGCTTCGTTAAGATTGCTTTTTGTTTACTTACCTGTTTTAGGAAAAATTCAACCAAAGTTCAAAGGATTCTGCTTCCACAAAGCAAGCGATTACATCTACAGCTGTTGTCTGTTGGGAAATGAACATCTCTCTCTCTCACACACACCCACACCCCCCAATAAAATAACCCCAAACTGCCTGTTGTTCCAAGATATGTTCAGAACCACCTACCACCATCAATGTCTTCTTCACAATGCTGTACTTGCATATGTAGCCTCCTCTCACCCCCACACTTCTGTAACATTACATAATACTGAAATATCCCTACAACTGTACTTCCATACAAATGCATCAAACTAGCATACATAGATATGTGAGACAAAGAAAAAAACAAAACAAAAGCAGATACTATACCTTCGGAGGTTGCACTATTTTCTTCCACTAGCTTTTATTAGGAGTGCCTATTGTTTATATGGTGAACAGTCCTACATCAAAAACAGAAACCACTTCTTTTTGTTCCCAATCACCAAACATGCACAATGAGGCTACTTTCTAACTTGCTGTCTTTAAAAATCCTACATGTATTAGAAACATCGAGAGGGTCGTACAAAGAGCTGTGACAGTAATAGGTACCCTCCAACCGAAAGAAGGCAATCAATTAAAAACCATTTGCAGAAATTGTAGGGCTGTCAAAGACTCGTTTACAGCTGTGGTTCATCAAATCAAACTGCATCTGATTGCCAAGCCATTTTTTCCACTGCATCTAGAAAGCCAGGACACCCTCCGTTAACTCTTAAAAATAACGTTCGCATTACTGTATTCCAATCAAAGAGCCCAACTGCAATATGGTCTGGGAAATAACTTAACACATTATGCACCGGTATAACTGGTAGAGATTTTAGGAAAGAGAGTCACCAGGGAGCAAACCTGTCTGATCCCTTCCCGTTCTTTTGGAATTAGCAGTGGTACATAATTTAGAAGCTCACAGTAGCTTATCCCATCCAATAACTGCTATAAATGAATTGCGCTCTGTGTATCAGTATCCTGCTGAACTCTCTTTAATTTCCCATTTTCTGGCGTATTTTAAAAAGACATCAGGAATGATTTTGACAAACAAGTCTGTTCCTTTCCTGTTGGCAGCTAAACGTTTCTTACAAAGCAAAAGTACAAAAATGTCTTCCTTCAAGCAGACTGTGATCTGATTTGCATGCATCTCTGCACTATTCCAGAACCGTTGTTCTCCCTCCTCTCACACACACTCCTTGGGCAAGATTACAGCGGATGGGTATGCAAGGAGAAGTGGGAGAGGGGCACAAAGAGCCTCTCTGAGTAGAAGACTGCATCGGACTATCGGTGCCCAGGGCAAGAGCCTCGCCTCTCCTAGATAGGCATGAAGGCTGGATTCAGACAGCAGCATACAATAAATCTTCACAAAGGACATAGCAGTTGCTTTGATCCCCAAAGCACAATGTATCCCAATGCTCCTAGCAGGATAGTACACCTCCACATTGCCCCAAGTGAGGCAACAATGTGTTTTAAGGGGCAAATCCAGACCCAGGTTTCATGAACCTTGAGGGCTCAAGACTTAGTGGTGAGACCTCATCTGGAATACTGTGTGCAGTTCTGGTCTCCCATGTATAAGAAAGATTAATTCAAACTGGAACAGGTGCAGAGAAGGGTTACTAGGCCGGTGAGCCTTGCCAACATGCTCAGGGTTAGCTGATCGCCATATTTGGGGTCAGGAAGGAATTTTCCTCCAGAGCAGATTGGCAGAGGCCCTAGGGGTTTTTCGCCTTCCTCTGCAGCGTGGGGCACGGGTCACTTGCTGGAGGATTCTCTGCACCTTGAAGTCTTTAAACCATGATTTGAGGACTTTAATAGCTCAGACATAGGTTAGGGGATTGTTACAGGAGTGGGTGGGTGAGATTCCGTGGCCTGCGTTGTGCAGGAGGTCAGACTATACGATCATAATGGTCCCTTCTGACCTTAAAGTCTATGATTCTAAAAATCAGACCCCATGTATCCCTTTTGGCTGGGCAGCCAAAAAAAAAAAAAAAAAAAGGAGGCACTTAGAGGCACTTAGAACTAGTGGCCTCTTCTACAGTGGCTTAAGTAACTGTTGCTATGGTCACCTCAACCCTAAAAAGTCATAAAACTATTTGGAACAACAGCACAAAGAATAAGAATGCTAACAGACATTTAGAGAACAGCTAACTAACTTAGAAGGCATAGACGGTGCAGTGATTAGCATGCTAAGTTATCTTCTCTTGAGCCTTAGGGTATGTCTACACCCAGCCGCTAGTTCGGCGGCTGGCAACAAGTTCTGGGTTCGACTTATCGCGTCTTGTCTGGACGCGATAAGTCGAACCAGGAAGTGCTCGCCGTCGACTGCGGTACTCCAGCTAGATGAGAGGAGTACCGCGGAGTCGACGGGGGAGCCTGCCTGCCGCGTGTGGACCGAGGTAAGATCGAACTAAGGTACTTCGAACTTCAGCTACGTTATTCACGTAGCTGAAGTTGCGTACCTTAGTTTGATTTGGGGGGTGAGTGTAGACCAAGCCTTAGGCTCAAACCCCACCTTTAGGTGACTTGCAAAGAGGAATTTGGTGAACTCTGCCTTATTCCCATTTGTCCACATGGCAATACCATTAGAGATACAGCAGCTATGCCCCTGGGATGTTACAGGTCAAGGCTGGCCTCAAGCAAATACTATTAGTCCTTCAGGGTCATAAGCAATACATTCATTTACTAAGAAGAAGATATATAAATAAACTGGTATATAATCAACCCCCATTTTCTGCAAGCTGCAGAGTGTCATCTTAAAATGACCCCAATTTGTTTGTTTATTATAGCTACATCTAGGATATGCTCTTACCCTGAAAGGTGGGTCAGTCTTCTGCCTGTGTGGCACTTGGTCCAAAGTGCCATCAGTACTGCTCCTCTTCAGACCAGCGGTGACATCAGGCACATTGCTAAAATCTGCATTTAAAAAACAAAACAAAACACCACCACAGTTTAGAGAGTTACACATGATGAAAGGGAGAAGAATCAATTTGTTTTCATTTGTAAATGCTCTCTGCTCGTAGTCAGGTCATTTTGGGGGCGGGGATAACACAGTAGCTTTCCCTGTACATAACAACGAAAGAGGAAAAAAGAAATGGACAAACTTCAAAATGGAAGCTCTGCTTTTAAAAATGCAGCTGGGTAAGAAAGAACCATCTGAAGTAACATACATATTCAATCTACAAAAATAAATCTCTTAGTTCTTGCTAACGGCATGCTTCCTAAAGTAGACTCATCAGTCTACAATGCAGCAGTCTGTACCAGTTGATGGGGATGACCAGTCAAAATGATTAAATGTACAAAACCATTCTCTTTGGATGAACACGCCATTCTAGGACATGACTTGGTTTTAAATTCCTTAATGGGCCAAAAAGAGAATCTCATCTTAGAATAAGTATCAGAGGGGTAGCCGTGTTAGTCTGGATCTGTAAAAGCAGCAAAGAGTCCTGTGGCACCTTATAGACTAACAGACATATTGGAGCATGAGCTTTCGTGGGTGAATACCCATGCATCCGACGAAGTGGGTATTCACCCACGAAAGCTCATGCTCCAATACGTCTGTTAGTCTATGTGCCATAGGACTCTTTGATGATCTTAGAATAAGTAACTTCTCATGGCCTTTGGCTCCCTCAACATTTTAACCACTTGTGTTATGCTGAATGTATACATAGCATCTGTGGGAATACAAAACACACACCACGTATGGCCCTAATACTTGCTGGTCTACAGTAAGGGCTTGTCTACACTTAAAGGGTGGCAGCAACGCAGCTACACTGATGCAGCAGCAGCAGCACCACCACTATAGGCTTCAGAGAAAATCCCACTTAAACCCTTGGGCAGGCTTCCCTGTCAGCATAGGTACTTCACCTCTGCGAGAAGCAGTAGCTAGGTCGACAGGAGAAGCCCTCACGTTGACATGGTGCCATCTACATCAGGAGTTAGGTCGGTATAAGTGTCACTCAGGGGTGTGAAAAATCCACACCCCAGAGCGACGTAGTTATACTGACATAAATTGCTAGTGTAGACCAAGCCTTAAGCAGGGAAGCAACTAAAACATCCCTATATGCACACCAGACTGGAGGGGAATTCTGCATGGGTGGGGCCAGATGCCTTTGCAGGATCAGGGCCTCTGCTAATTACCTGCTGAGGGGAGGGACTGTCCCCTTAATTGCTGTATAAAATGCTCATTATACTAATTGCTGCTGTACAGAAACGGTAAATAGAATACCTCAGGCAAATAATAAAGGAAGAAAGAACTATAAAAAAATTAAGTAAGATAAAATTAAATGAGAGACAGCTAAAATTAACAGAACAAATACATAGGCAAGGATCAAAACTCCCACCAAAAAATACAGGAAAAGACAAGGAAAATAGAGCAGTCAGGCATGAAGTAGAAACATAAATCCCATGAAACAGTTCACATGGCACTGTTGTAGCCGGCATCGCAAGATTAATGCATCTGGCATGTAAATATCTTGCGATGCTGGCTACAACAGTGCCATGCGAACACCTGTTCTCACTTTCAGGTGACATCGTAAATACGAAGCAGTCAGCAGTATCTCCCGTAAATGTAAACAAACTTGTTTGTCTTAGCAATTGGATGAACAAGAAGTAGGACTGAGTGGACTTGTAGGATCTAAAGTTTTTAATTGTTTTGTTTTTGAATGGAGTTATATAACCAAAAAAAAAAAATCTACATTTGTAAGTTACACTTTCACGATAAAGAGATTGCATTACAGTACCTGTATGAGGTTAATTGAAAAATTCTATTTCTTTTGTTTATCATTTTTACAGTGCAAATATTTGTAATAAAAATAATAATATAAAGTGAGCACAGTATACTTTGTATTCTGTGTTGTAATAAAAACCAATATATTTGAAAATGTAGAAAAACATCCAAAATATATAATAAATTTCAATTTATATTCTATTGTTTAACAGTGCGATTAATCATAATTAATTTTTTTAATCGCAGGTAATTTTTTTGAGTTAATCACGTGAGTTAACTACGATTAATCAACAGCCCTAGTTACAATAAAGTTTAAGGGAAGGAGCCCATTTTGAGAATATTACATCCAGCTAAAAGTTGGATACCATACAAACACTGGAAAGGAAGGATATGGCCTGCCAACTGGTCTGGAATTTGTATCCTCTTATTTCTTCCTTTTGTGATGAAAGCAAAACATCCTTTGATTGTGCTCCTGTGTGCCATCAGAACTGGTCCCAAAAGTCAGATAAGCAGTAAGAACAGTCACATGGCTAAAAGCCGCACACCCCTCTCCCTCCTGACCCCCAAAATAAAAGAAAATTCTCTTTCAGAATGTCACATTTACAGATGAGAAGAGTTTTAATATTCAAGCTATCTCCACTTGCAGAAACTTTTTCTGCATCAAATGGAACCTGAAGTCAACAATGAAACACAAACTATACAACCT
The DNA here is from genome assembly GCF_028017835.1 of Emys orbicularis. Lineage (NCBI taxonomy): Eukaryota > Metazoa > Chordata > Testudines > Emydidae > Emys > Emys orbicularis. Next base: position 120,401,647 of record NC_088685.1, on the reverse strand, counting down.
AAAATGTGTACTGAGCAGCTCTCAGCACCCATAATTACCAACAACTCCAATGGGAGCTATGGGTGCTCAGCACATCTTGGGATTTGGCCCAATGTGCACAAATGTTTTGATAAGCTCCCTTCCTAATTACATTACTTATGCTATGTTTTGTCAAACTGGCAGGCAGATACATGACTCACCATCATTCAAGAGAAATGATAATGTAACCACCACTAGAATTGAAAAGAAAATATGCTTCCTAAGTCAGCTATTTACTGTTAATTATTCAATTAAAGCAGGGCAGATATTGACTATCCCATCTGTGCACTGAGAAAGGCAAATACATGTGGAGTGTCCAAGAATACCACACATGTAAGGAAATCTCAGTCCTTGCATCTCTGCAGTTATACACGCACAAGTCAATATGGAAGTTATTCAAAAGATTGTGAATTAAAATACAATGGAAACGTATCCCATGCAGACATCTGAGGCAGCAACATTCTTATGCTACATTCCTAGTCAGGAAACCAAAGGAAATCAACTTGAATATGTCAACATCAGCCATCCGGCAAGCGACTTCATTTACCACAAAGAAACCATCAACCAATGCAGCAAATGTCACGAATCTCCTTTGTCCATTTAATTAACAAAGAAGTCTTAATTGCATTCCAGTCAGTGCTTTTTTTACCAATTCATCCTCCCACTGCAAGTTATCAAGGGAAGCAAGTAGTAACAGGGAACCTTGTCTCTAACTATCAGCCTGTTAGAATCTTTTTTCACAACACTTCACGTCTTGTTATATTTTAATTTTTCTGACCAATTTGAAAAATTGGTAACACTCATTGTCAGCACATCAAGTATTACCAAACGTCAAGAATCTTGTAGCTGGGGAAGCCTCCCCCTATCCCAAGGGGAAAATAGAAGGCGGCGTATTTCAACCTGCCACTCTATTATAGACAACAGCCAAATGGTGAAAAACTTCAACAAACTCCATATAAAAAAGAACAGATGGCACAGCAAAATTAGATGTACCCAGTCTGACTCTCCGAAGAGGCTCAGAGTGCTGTGGAGACAGCATGCTCAGCTTTGGGGAGTGGGAGAGGTTCTCTGCATCGCTTCACACTAGCCTTCTGTCAGGTTAAGAAGCAGTCCTGATAGACTTCAAAGGCAGTCCTGGCAAGAATGTGGTGACTGCAATGAAAAATGCCTCAGTAATGGAGGGTGTAAATAGGAGAAATGGGGGTGTTTGGAAGGGAGGGCTGCAGAAGACTCCTTCCCAGGGAAAAGGAGTAGATAGAACAGTCTTCATCAAACTTGGTACAAGGTTAACAAGCTCTTACGCTCTTAAAAATAAATGATAAAATACTTAAAAGATTTTTAAAGGAAATTATTTAACTCTTCAAACACTCTTGAACAATAATCATCATTTTCAGTGCTTTCTGCTAATAGATTTTGTAGCTAAGCAAATTTTGGTCCCCCTTCTCCTCTTATATCTCCTCTCCAACAAGAATCCAGTCTTCCTCCCTGCTGGTGGAAGGGGAGGTAAAGAACAAGCAAACAAAAATACATACACCTACCCCTAAACAAACCCTCATCTACTGTGGAAGGGAGAAGAGCAGAAGACTCATGAAACAGACTGGGAACCTCACCATGAAGACTTGATTTATCTGAGGAGCACTTAGACCAGGGGTTCTCAACCTATTTACCATTGTGGGCCTCAGATGTAGCTCTCTCTGTGTTATGTAGGCCACATCCGCACAATATATATACACAACCTAAATGGCCCTGAGGATGTCAGGTGTGCTGATCAGGTCGCAAGTGGCCCAGGGGCTGCGGTTGAGAACCACTGACTTAGACACTATGGTGACAGGTGCTATGGAAAACCCTAAGATAGTCTGCTTGTTTGTACTGAAGCCTTTCATCACTTGCGCATTACTTAGGACTAAAGAAGTTAAAAAACTTACTGAGACCAAAGGGCCTGATTGTCCTCTTTCACTGATTTTACATGGGTGTAACTAACGCTGGAGTTACTCTGATTTGTACTGGAATGAGAAGAAAATGGATGCTTTAGACAAGTTAGAAAAGTTTACAAGTGACAGATAGAACCAACTGTGATGGACTCAGTCTAGTTCCTCCATGGCAGATAGCCAGATCTCATTAACTAGTTGTAGTGTGATAGGCTGTTTGCAGAAATATATTTGTTGCCTCATGAAATGCTACTATGCTTGCTCATTTGAATCCAGTCCAGTTCTATAGTACCTGAAGAAAATTTGGTGGCCTATCTAAAATGAGATGGTGGTCCCAGTCCAGTTCCTAGCAGACCAAGTAAAATCATTATCACAGTTGGTACTAATTTGCACCAGTCAGTGGTAGTCTCAGCAGAGAAGTCAAGGTGCGAACAGGCATGGGGACTGAAACATCCACTCACCCTTACAGATGATGGCTTAGATCTTTGGCTGTAGTACACAATACAACTCATGAGGGGACTAGGAGTACAAAGAGAGTCATTGTGCTTCCCTGACTTTGGGCTAGCTGGGTGACCAGCCAGTTCCTCGGCATAAATTAGAGCAGCCCATGAGCTGCTTAAAGTTACACTGGCTGCCAGGAGACCCAAGCTACTGATACAGTAGCCTGGAATCTGCAGAAAGCATGGGCATCCCAACCATGCTTTGGCCCCATCCCACACTCTCAGCAGAGAGGGTGAAAGAAGAGTGGTGTAATAATTACTACATGAGCTCTATTGCACTACAGGATCCCCGGGGTGATGGGATCATGGACAGTAACACATCCCTATGGCCAGATACTGCTGCTAGCACAAAGCAAAAGAGCTGCACTGCACCAGAGTATCTGAGCTGGTTTCTAGGAGACACATGAGACACGGTAGGGCAATATGTCTACATAATGGCATTGTTTAGAGGCACAGAATAGATAAACTTGCTGTAACCACATTTCAGCTAATTTTTATTTGCAACTTGGCAAAATTATTATATTGTAATATATATTAAGAATTAGTAGCCCAAGTCTGTTGTGCAGGAAACAATCAATTCAATGAGTTTCTTGAATGATTGTGCATCCTTTAGACACTACTTGTAACACAGCCAAATATTTAGCATAGGATTCGTTCCTTCTCTGTGGCCTGATCTATGACACAGACTTTCCATAACATGGAAATTAGAAACTGCTTTTGTGTAAAGACACTAATTCAGGCATATGAAAAGCAGCTTTTTTTGTTTTGTTTTGTTGTTATTCTCAAGAATGGCCAGTTATGAAAGCCTGCAGTTCCTCTTATTCGTCTAGCAAATGTTACTGCCAAGAGAAAGGCAAGGTTCCAGAAGCCTGGAAAGAATGTTTCCAAAGTCTCTGGTAAAAGTCATTGTATGGCCTTAGCCAAATCTCAGGAAGGTGTAAAGCCGTGGTGGTCTTAGTGCCTCAATATCTACTGAAATATCAGGGAGTGGTAGATGAAGCATTCCACCATAGCTTGGAGAGCAGAAATATCAATGTGGTGAACTCTAACAATGCTCCCTTGGACAGCAGAATTCATAACTTCAAATTAAATAGTTCAGCCTGGCAGATAACTGCATCGTATTCTACTGAAAAGTAAAACTATTTCATATTTTCAACAGTAGATACTATTTTGCAATAAAATTACAAGAACTTAAGAGAGCATATTTACTTTTGATTAAAGCATGTATCTTCTTATCCTCCTTCCTTCCAAATTATAACCCTGTCACATACCTGAATCTGCATTTAAATGGAAGGATGCGCGAAGGTGTTGTTCGATCCAGAAAAATGTCTTATAGAGTAATTTACTAGAGAAACTTTTTAGTTTTCTTAAAGAAGATATTTGAGTTTAACAAATATTCACTAAAATACTTAGCTCTGATGCAAGCAAAACTCACTAAAATTAATGAGTTTTATCTACATCAGGCCTGAAGAATAAAGCCTTTAACTTCTTTGGTCAGGGCCGGCTCCAGGCACCACCCCAGCAAGCAGGTGCTTGGGGCGGCCAACAGAGAGGGGCGGCACGTCCGGCTCTTCGGCGGCTGGTCCCTCACTCCCTCTCGGAGCGAAGGACCAGCCGCCAAATTCTGAAGCAGCGGCAGTAGAGCCGAAGTGCCGCAGATCGCGATCACTGCTTTTTTTTTTTTTTTTTTTTTGCTGCTGCTTGGGGCGGCAAAAACCCTGGAGCCGGCCCTGTCCTTGGTCCATATCATTTTCCCGGTTATCTTCATGAAGAGGGCATTTTGCATGGTTTCGCCCATCCTGCCTACAGTCAGTCATCTCTACATCATACTGCCTAGGGGACAGAGAGCCTTCTATGAAAATTGTGATTGCAGCTGGGAAGGGGTGGGAAAGAGAAGGCAAGGATCTGGGGGAGGCAAAGCACACCTGTGGAAAATTCAGCAGACAGCTAAGCCGTAGCCCTCCTCTATGCTGGGAAATCCCCTTGCAGGAGGGAGATGTCCAGAAACTGTAATGATTGGGGAATTCTCGGTAATGAGGTTTCAATGGAGCTTTGCTGCAACAGAATCAGACAGGAGGCAGACGGCCCCAGTGGTTTACACAGAAGCACAGAGCTTCCATCTGGATGCCACTCAAATCTTTTGTCAACCCCAAGGGATCCACTGAGTTTGGGAGCAGAATCTGTGGGAGTCATGTCTGTTTGTGGGCAGAGATGGGGCACATCCTGTTCCCTGAAGGAAAGATCTCCTGCTGAGGTGGTCCTCTCCTACAGAAGAGAGGGTGATCAGGTTCTTTGTGAAGTCAAGCCAGATAGAAAAATTGCATAACCTGCAACACAAGTAGTTATGAACTAAATGGAGAGAGAAGGGGAAGCCTAGATTCCCCTAGAAAACTGAACATTAAAGATATTACTTCAACCCAAGTCATTATCCTTATTTCCATATGAAGAATTCTTACTCTGAGTGATAGCTGCTCATGATGTAAACTAACAACTTTGAGAAGAGATTTAAAACACAGTTCAGACAAGGCACCTCCTGAACAGGTTTCTAACTTGGAGCCAAATCCTGAGAGTCTTTGGGCTCTCTCTTGACTTCAAGATAAGTTGCAGGAGCTCAGCAAAAACTTAACAATTCTCAGGTATGAGGAGAACAAGTTATAAAAACACAATAGGTAAGTCATTTAATTAACCCAGTTACTTTGCAACTAAGTTTTTCACTGTTCTTTGGATTGGAGTTTCTTAAAGTATAGTCTGGAGAATTATTATAAATGTATGAGTTGTACTAGCCAAAATAACTTTCAAAGCAGATAAAAAATTACAGAAGCCAAAATAAAGATGGTTAGATGAGAAGGTTCACAATGTCAAAAACTAAACTCAACATGGGATGTTACATTTTTCAAGAGATAATAAATCAGTTCAGTTAATTCCAGGTTTTCTTACAACCTTTTTACAAATGCAAAATTTTATCCTAGGTCTACAATTATGTGGGCAAGTGAGTATGTTAACAGCAAGGAATGATGGATTCTTAAATGTAGATCCTTATTAATCTCCTATCAAGTTTATCTGCTAATAGAATTATAGAACTGCTCACATTAGTTCAACAAAAACAATTGTAAGCAGAATTCAGAAATTAGACAGATTACTTAATTATCAAAGTATTGTCAATTCAGTCCAAAATTATCTTGCCAAGGTGATACTCACAGCCAAGCTTTGCCACTTATACATGCACAAAACTATCAACACATTACACGCAGAACATAATACGCAAATAATAATCTTGAAGATATTCTAATTTCTCTGGAATTTCAATTCAGTAGGCTCTCATGTTACTTTAACCAAAGATTCAAAGAGTGGCAAACCTGTAGCTTACAAGCCAATTCAAAGATTCTTCCTCCTTTTGTCTAACAAGCTGTCTGTTCTGTTGACCACAATATCTGTGTGGTTTCTGGGTTGAACTCTGAAACAGTCAGCGTTTCTCACGGCTAACTTTTGCTGTGGGGAAGCCCAGTCCCCTGATACAAACAGCACTAGGCTTAGTTAGTGTAATGAGTTTCTCCACCCTCAACTACTCATTAAGCTGGCATACCTTCTAGACAACTAAAATTAAACTTGTTAGTGTAACAAGTGCATGTAAGAGATTTTAGTCATTCAGCGGGTTTTAAGTCAGGAACATACTTTCTGAGACGCATTTAGCCTCGCATAACAAAACTGTCAGCTGGGTAAACACTACATGTATAAAAGTCATTCTCTACTTATCAGCTGGAGCTGGCATGAAGGCAAGTTCTCTAGCTCAACTTCACAGTTGCAATGACTGGTTACTCAAAATAGAAAGTTCATTCAGGTAATTCACTCCAGGTGTTATGACAGCTATATTCCTATTCTCTTTCCAGATTTCACAGTTGTTTCCCTAGATAGGCGTTTAAAAGAAAGAGTTCACGGGCTGTTTGTTAGCGACAAGACTTTAGCTATTACCAAACAGAGGGTGCTCTTGCAGGCCGGACGGTGAAAGTCCTGCTCACAGTCTCTCTCATTCAGACGTTTTGGCTTCAGGAAGCAACAAGTTGAACATGTTGGGTATTTTATATATTTTCTATTGGTGGCGTGGCCTGGTTCCTCTTCTTGGCAAAGCTAGTAAGGACGAATCAGAAAGTAACTGAGGCTTCTTCTGATGAAGATTTGAAAGGCTTAAAAGAGACACAGCTTGTATCCTGGCTAATCATCCAATGAGAAAACAAGGTGTCCTTTATGGCTTCTTGCAACATTGTGTCTGCAAAATTTTTGTGCAAAACATCTTGTGTCATACCAGTTTATGTAAGATGTGTTGGCCCATACGTTGAACGCCTACTGGCTTTGCTCCAGTCAGCAACCTACTTCAGCAAGTTATTTTCTGTGGCTCCTTTGCAGTGTGTTCCAACTTTGCATGACTCCATGCTTTTTTTTTTTTTAAACCAGCATGTTCAACTTTCTGCAAAAATGTTCATTTTCAAGTTAGAACAGAGTCTTTACGTAAAGTCTTTTCACACTCCTTGATGGTTCTATCTTTATTTAATGCAGCAACATGAAGTCATTTGATTCATTTCCTTGGGCAATCACCAATATGTGATAATTAATGAAATCATACAAAACAGTTGTATACACCTCTGTAACAGTACCTGATGAGTCCCTACACCTCAGTGACAAGGTTAGTCGGATCACTTCACATGTGAAACTTTCTCTGTGCAACTGCCAACCATAAGATAATCAGTCCTTATGGTCATTTAAGTCTAATACTATTTTGATTGGTTTACCTTAAAGATTGGCTTCTCAACATGCCTTTTGGATGTATCAGCATCTTCAATACAAAACAAATAACTTGTGAGATATACCTTTTTTTAAAGAAGAGTTGTATCTGTCTATATCTATATATCTTACTGATCACATTTCTATTTAAAATAGGCAGCATGGTCCAAACTATTTACAATATATTGTCATCAAGCTGCTTAGGCAACAAAACTTCCTCAAACTGAAGGGGTCTGTTACTTAATGCTTTAAATGGCTTTATAGTTTTCTGACTGGCAAGGCAAAATGAAGCACTATACTCAACTTGACGGCATTTCTCGGTTTGTCTGTCTGTAACACAGTAAATTTTGAATACTACATCCAATCAGTTCCAACAATTTGGGAATATTCTAGGCAACAATGGGCAAAACCCTATTGATTTTGGTAAAAACTAGAAACTGGAAAAGCCACTAGCACTTAAAAAAGGTTGCAACCTTCCTATGAAAGCCACCTAATACAGCTGAGGGGCAGTTGCTTAACCAGCAGGGGGAGGCAGAGAGAGAGGAGCGTGAAGGAGACTTCATTTCTTCCTTACTCCATGCATCCTGCTTCCCCAAAGCCTATTCCATGGATGGGGGAGAAAGGGCACCAGCCATCTGCCCATCCCTTTGAATCTAAGAGGGTAGAAAGATACTTAAAGGGGGGGAGGGAAAAAAGGAGAGATCCCCTATGCCAGGGGCTGTGTGTGACTGTGGAATCCTGAGCTGAGGAGGGAGGGAAATAGGGGAACACACACAGCCCTCGGAATGGGGTGGGGGGACAGCAGGAATGGGGTGGGGGGACAGCAGGAATGGGGAGACGCATGGAAACAATAGACAGTCATCAGGAGCCCACTGGCTAAAAGGAGAACTAAGATGAGAGTGTGTTGTTAGCCTGGAAGGTTTTAATGACTGCAATCTGGGATAGACTTCATCCATTCTGAAAAGGCATTTGCACTGAAAAATGTGGGTAACTCACTGAGCTTGGCCTATGTGAAAAGGTAGTGCATGACCCTCTAATGATATTCTATCAAATATTATAGCATGATCTACTATATCTCTACTATGAATTTACAGATGCTCCCTGGGTTATGCAAACCCGACTTATGGAAATCTGGAGTTACGGAAAAAGTTCCGTAAGTTCCGTAAGCTTTTTTTTGGGGGGGGGGAGGGGTGCGTAATTGTCGGAGATACGTTCCCAACTTACGCAAGGCGTTCCGGAACGGAACGCTTGCGTAAATCAGGGAGCTTCTGTATGGCCATAAAGCATATAAAATAGGGGGGAAAAGATAGGAAGTTACTTCACACTTTAGCAAGAATCTGTGGTTAAGCCTGGACAGTCAGCTGTTGTAGTTACTCAACCTACATACAGTTCCTCTGAATGAAACACAGAACTGCTGCTGCTTGACATATTTTAAAAGTTTAGGCCTAAATTATGGCAAGGATTCTGGCCTATGTCTGGATATATGTAACATAGTTATAAGCAGCTCCATATATTCTGTATCATTACTACACAGGATTTGGTAGTGTCCAAGAACTGGCCTGTATGCCCCATGCAGTCCCATTGGGCCAAATTAACTCCTAGTGTAATTCCATTTATTTGAACGACATTATATCAGGAATTAATAATTTGGCCCATTGTCTTTGCTGGGGGTAAATCAGGGAGCAGTTGTTGTAAATGAACAGAGTTATCTTACAAAAGAAAAGTTCAACAGAGTTGAAGGCCTGAACTGATTTACAGTATAAACAATCTTTTAATGTACACAGCACATATTTAACAAGAAGTTAACAAGACAGTTTGTCTAGTGCCAGCAGGAACTCATTAAACCACTACTCATGGGAGCTGAAAAACCCCCTGCATTACAACCTATGCACTAGGCAACAAGTGCTTCTATTAACCCATTTTATGAGAGGCAAATGAAAGTATACACTTCCTTGGAATTAATGTTTACCACCCTATACTACATGCCACTTCATTGTCATAGGCTAAAACTATCACACGACATCTAGAAGGGTACAAAATTAAGACATCTGTGTGAACCGGTTAAAGAAAGTTCAGGATGGGCAGCTGGTGCAATGCACACTGTTCTCTAAAAGAACAGTTGATACATATATTAAGTCTGTATACTCCTCTGACAAGAGGCCATAATGCTTATTGTCACATTTGAAAAGCTTGTCTATGAAGCATATGGAGAAGGAATTAAAGTGGACAAAAAGACTGATCCTCTATATTGTCTCCTCTATATAGTCATGCCAAAAAGAGAAGGACATTTTTCTATTTAGTTGCCTCCCTCTTGGTGTGAAGCCACCAAATGCCTGTTAGAAGCAGGCAGGCAGTAGACAGCAATATGTATATGCTTGTGAAACTAAACTCCTCCGCAGACAGCGGGGCCCTAATCCAAAAGGAATCTTGGGATTCTCATGATTAAAAAAAAAGAAGTTACTCACTTTGTGCAGTACGATGGTTCAAAAAAAGAAGACGTTACACTTCGTGCAGTATGATGATTCTTCGAGATGTGTGTCCCTATGGGTGCTCCATTGTAGGTGACACCCGAGCAGTACCCCTTCTGAAGGGTCTGGACTTCGGAGTCAGTTGTAAGCACCATGCTGCCGAAGATGACATCGGAGATGCAGTGCCCATTGATTGCATAGTGTTCTGTGAAAGTGAGGACTGACGCCCATGTTGCCGCTCTACAGATCTCGGAGATAGGGACATCCTTGAAGAAGGCGATGGATGAGGAGATTGACCTTGTGGAGTGTATACAAATGGCATCTGGAGGGGTCACATTACAAACTTGGTAACAATGTCTGATACAGTTCGAGTCCCACTTGGAAAGTCTTGGGGCTGATATTGCTGAACCCTTTGATCTTTTCACCAGAGAAAAAAGCCTAGGGGACTTCCTGAAGGTCTTTTTCCTGTCCAGGTAGAAGGCCAAGGCTCTCTGGACAAGCAGGGTATGCAATATAGCCTCCCTGATGTCTTGGTGAAACTTTGGGTAGAAGATTGGAAGGTGAATCAACTGATTCATGTGAAAGTGAGAGGTTACCTAGGGATACATTTTGGATGCGGTCTGAGTGTAACCTTGTCCGGAAAAAATACCATGTAGGGAGGATGCACCATCAGAGTTGCTGTCTCTCCTATTCTCCTGGCTGTTTTCATAGATAGGTATGTTAGTGAACAGGTGACCCTGGGTTTGAAGGGGGGCCTAGTCAGTCCTTTCAGTACAAGGTTCAGATCCTATGTGGGGGTAGGAAGTCGAGGTTGAGGGAAGAGGTTTACTATGCCCTTGAGGAACTTTTTTGTTGTAGGGTGTGACAGTACTGAATACCCCTCTACAAGTTGGTGGAAGGCTGTAATAGCCACTAGGTGGACCCTGAGAGAGCTTAGAGATAGTCCAGACTGTTTTAGGATTAAAGCATAGTCTAGGGTATGTGGAAGAGTCATGGATGCTGGGGAGATTTGTTGGGACAAGCACCAAACCTGAACCATTTCTGCAGGTAAGTTCATCATATTGAGGACTTTCTGCTATGTAACAGAACCTCTTGTACCTCTCTTGAACTGGAGCTTTCTAGGTGTTGGAATCAAACAGGAGCCATGCCTTGAGGCGGAAAATCCCCAGGCTGGGGTGTAGGGTACGTCCTCTGTTCTGTGAGAGAAGAAGTGGAACGCCCTGGAGAACGATTGGCAGACACGTCTCAAGCTGTGACAGGTATGGTTACCACGTCTGTCTTGGCCAAGTAGGAGATATCAGAATGATATGAGCACCATCCCTTTTTATTTTCAGCAGGACCTGCAACAACCGGGGAAACTGAGGGAAGGCGTAGAGAAGGTCCCCGTCCCAGGGGAGGAGGAAGCATCACATAAAGAAAGAGTGTTGTCCGATCCCTGGTCTGGAGTAGTAGCATTGACACTTTTTGTTCACATGAATGGCAAATAGATTTGTAGACAGTGTCCCCCATCATCTGAATGGGTCGCGAAGTACTGACAGGTGCATCTCCCATTTGTGGTTGTGTGGGAATTTGTGACTGAGACTGCCCGCTATCAAGTTTTGTGTACCTGGGAGGAATGCCATGGACAGTATAACATTGTGGGAGATGCACCAATTCCATAATCTCATTGCTTGTGCTCATAGGGAGGGGGATCTGGCTCCCCCCGCCAATTGATGTAGTACATACAAGCAATGTTGTCTGTCAGGATCGTTGTGTGTGATCCTGTGATAAGTGGGAGGAAATAGGCACAGGCATTCCTGACTGCTCTCAGCTCGAGACTGATGTGGAGGGATATCTAGGCAGGTGACCATTTGCCTTGCGTCATGAGGCCAATTAGATGCGCACCCCACCTTATGAGTGATGCGTCGGTGGTGAGGAGCAATAACAGTGATGTTTGTGAGAAGGGGATCCCTTTGTAAACATTAGCTGGGACCTTTCACCAGTTTAAGGAGTTTTTCATCCTGGTGGGTAGTGACAGCAGTTTATCCAACTTGTCCCTGTTCAGTCTATAAACCGAGCCGAACCATATTTGGAGACATTGTATGTGGAGCCTGACATGAGGTATCACTGCCACGCCCACTGCATATGTCCCGGGGGCAAAGCCTGGCCGGTATTTGTAGGCCGCTTTCTACGGTGTCTATGAGTGTGACTAAAGATAGGAACCTGTGTGGAGATAAGAGGGCTTTGGCCTGTAATGCATCGAGGCAGCCCCTACGAATTCCTGGCATTGCACTGGAATGGGAGTTGACTTCTTGTATCGTAGTGTCAGTGACTTGGCGAGCCTCCCAGAGAGATCGGGCTCTGAGGAGACAATCGTCCAGGTATGGGTAAATCGTTATCTCTTGAAAGTGTAAATGAGCGGCCACCACTGAGAGAACCTTGGAAAATACCCTCGGGGCCGATAATAGCCCAAAGGGGAGCACTCTGTATTGGTGGTGGTTGTGTCCCAGAGTGAATCTGAGGAATCATTTGTGAGCTGGTAGGATCGAGCTCTGAAAATAGGAGGTCCTGGAGGTCGAGGGCTGAAAACCAGTTTCCCTGTTCCAGTGCTGGAATGATCGTCGATAAGGTGACCATCTTGAATTTTTGAGTCTTGACAAACTTGTTGAGAGCTCTGAGGTCTAGTATTGGTCTCCAACCTCCCTTCTTTTGGGATATTAGGAAATGATGACAGTAGAACCCTTGCCTCATAGATGTTGAGATATTGGTTCTATGGTGCCTAGCTGGAGGAGGCGATCTACCTCATGTAGTAGTAAACTCTCATGAGAAAGGTCCCTGAAGAGGGAGGAGAAGGGTATTGTGGAGGGGGTAGGGAGATAAACTGAATGGAGTATCCAGTTTGGACAATCTCTAGGATCCATCGGTCCGATCTTATGTGTTCCCAGGTACTGCGGAACGCTGCCAGTGGTGGCCAAAAGGGGGTGGAACAATGGTCAGCTGTGACAGTTGGAGGGGGGAGTGGTCTAACAGTGCCTTGACCTGCCCATCAAAGTGGTGTTTAGGTGTAGAGGGCTGAGATGAAGATTGTGTGCCAGATGGTTTTCATTTATGGAATTTCCCTTTCTTTCTCTGTGGCTCGTAGCGGCGCTGAGGTTGGTACTGAGGCGCATGTGGTCTATGCTGGAATTGGGGACTAAATCATCTCTTTTGTCCTGGTGTATAGATACCCAGTCACCCAAATGTAGCCCTTGAATCTTTCAAGGTATGAAGGGAGGAATCAGTTTTCTTGGCAAAGAACTTTATGCCCTGAAAGGGAAGGTCCTCAACCACGGACTGCATCTCTTTTGGGAATCCCAACAAATGAAGCCATGATGCTCATCGCATCACCACAGCCGTGGAGATAGACCTAGCTGCCGTGTCAGCTGAATCAAGGGAAGATTGCAGTGATGTCTTTGCCACTAATTGGCCCTCCTGGATAATGGCCTTGAATGAGTCACGATGCGTTTCTGGCATCTTTTCAATAATGTCATTCAGCTTTGAGTAATTTATGTAATTGTATTTTGCCGTGAAGGCCTGGTAGTTGGTGATATGAAATTGTAGAGTGGCTGAGGAGTATGCTTTTCTGCCTAACAGATCAAGGAGCTTGCAGTCTCTGTCAGAGGGAGAGGCCCTTGACGGTGGTGGTGTTGACTGAAAGAGTTGACAGCATCCACCACAATGGAGTTGGGTGGTGGGTAGGAGAATAGGAATTCAGATTCCTTAGTGGGGACATGGTATTTTTTGTCTGTCTGCTTGCAGGTTAGGGCCACTGATGCCGGGGTTTGCCACATAGTCTTTGCCAGGTCTAAAATGACCTCATTAATTGGGAGGGCAATCTTTGAGGAGGCTGAAGAATAGAGGATATCAAGGAGTCGATGGTAGGTATTATTGACTTCCTCCAATGAATCTGGAGAGTACCTGCCACCCTCTTTGCCAGTTTCTGAAAGAGAACAAAATCATCCACCAAAGATGGTGGAGAAGGCACAATGGCTTCATCTGAAGAGGAGGAGGATATGGTCCTCGGAGTCTCTTTCTCCTCAGTACCAGCTTCCTGTTCCTCTAAATCTCGAGGTGGTTCCGAAGTGAGTGTGCCTCAAAAGTTCTTGGGCAAGGCTCAGAATTCAAGAGGCACTTTTTTTTTTAATTTTTAAGGGTAAAAATAAAGAAAGGGGGAAAACTACAGCTAGAAATACTATTCTACAACTAGGAGACTAAGTAACTATAGGTGAGAAGATTAAGATGATAGTCTTAACAGACTGCTAATGGCTTCGTCTCTAGCCAAGGGTGGTCAAGAATAAGCTGAGGATGGTTAGCCCACGTGCACTGGCTAGCCTCGTGGCGCTGCCCGAGGGGAGACAGCACATGTGGGGGCCCAACAGACATTGCTACCAAAGTTCTCTGATCAGCAGCGCAGGGACGCAGGCAGACCTACAGTGAAGCACCCATAGAGACACTACTCGAAGAATAAACAACATTCAAATGCATGAAACACAAACAAAAGACACAGGAGCAAGGTAATTTCTTCAGGAAGAACTACATTATGTGAATAGCAACAAAGAGTCCTGTGGCACCTTATAGACTAACAGATGTATCGGAGCATAAGCTTTCATGGGTGAATACCCACTTCGTCAGACGCATGTTAACTTTGGGGTAATTTTATATATTTTCACCTCAAGGCAGTGTTTTACAAAAAGTCATTAGTGTAAGTGAGGAATATTTCACATATTTACTGAAAGCTCTGAATCAACAGATGGAGGGAGACAGAAAGAGACGTGGGCTGCTGTGAAACTGGCAAAAGCCAGTGCTTCAGTCAGGGTCTGCTACCGGAAGCAATGAGTTTACCAGCTTGAAGTTCTTCCAACTCTTTGTCTCTCTTTTTCTCTATGCTGTTATAATGTGAGACATACAAGACTGAGAATGAGAAATGCTTTGGATCAGGTGAGGTTTCTGTAAGGGTTACTAGATAGCCATCTTGGTTTATCCCCCTGTCAATCACTCTGAGTTTTCCCCATTTCCTCCCAAACACCCATGAGCTGGACTCAAATGATCTTTCTGGTGGAAGTTCAATAGGAGCAGGGCTACCTGATCTTTATTAGAGAAGAATAATTAGCCTCTGAAGAAGTCAAGAGGGGGACATCCCTCTTGAAGGTATTTATCTGTCTAGGCTAGGGTGAACAGATGTCCCAATTTTATAGGAACAATCCCTATATTCGGGGCTTTGTCTTATATAGGTGCCTATTACCCTTCAATCCCGGTCCAAATTTTTCACACTTGCTTTCTGGTCACCCTAGTCTAGGCATTTATGCTACACCTTGTTATCTGAGTGTCTGTATGGCAAACTTGAATTTGAGGTAATGAAGATCTTGAGATATTGTAACAACAAATCATTTCCTGAAAACTGCTGTGCAATAGAGATTTAAACCTATTCAAATCAACCTCTGTTTGTAGCTCATACTTCAAATGTCAGCAGAAGAGTCATAATTACAAAAATAGACACACTAAACACTAGCATACATAGTATTCAATTCTTGTCATTAACTCTGCTGTTTATTTCTCCAACATCTACACCATGTTGAAATGGAAAAAGTCTATATTTTCCAAGATAGGAAAAATTCCATCCTAATTCCCTCATTTTTATTACTTCTTTACAAATATTTGTTTAACTTCCTTAGGACAGAGAACTAGGTGCAAATTTAGTTGCTCAGCTAATTGGGTTTTCAGTGTTTCATTTGATTTCTTTTCCAGTATAAACAGGTGGCTCAGCAGCAAGTGCATGCTGCCACATGGGAAGTCAGATTATAGGATTGGAGAGGCTGTATACACTGCCACAGCCGAGTTCTGGTCTCCTGAAGGAAACGAATCACTCTTATAGAAAACTGAACTCCCAATGACTGTTTTTTAGCAGTGGAAAACCAATCACTTATCTTCCCTTTGCTAAGAGTTGCCAGATTTTGACATAAGGTAAAAATGACATGTCTGCAATGCAAGGGATTAGGTAGGAAACTGCATTCATCATAAAGACACTAAGGAATTACAAGCATAAAAATGCAAACTCAGACAAACCCTTATCACTAAAGCTCTATGAAGTTAGTGTTTTTCAAAAGATTACTTTATAGTAACTTCTGCTTCATTATAGGCCAGATGTTGATACCCAGCATGACTAAAGGTAGGTCTACACTTACAGCAGTGTGTAGAGGATAGGCACTGCACACCCAGCTAGCACGGGTATAAATAGGAGTGTAGGCAGTGAGGCGCCGTACACACCTGAACTTCCAGGTCAGACGCCTTACCTACCTGAGCACTGCCTCCCACATCTCCTTGGTTTTAACTCTGGCTCTGATACTGTTAGCCTGGGTGATATTAATTGAGTCACTTAGACCACAGTTTTCCAAGGTGGCTTCTGATTTTTGATGCCTCGATACTATAAAGGAGTCTCTGGCACCCAAGCCTGGGTTCAGACTATTACACCCAAGTTATTTTTAAATAAAAAGAGAATACAAGGATGAAACCCATTAAGATTACCTGTTAAGTCAAAGTAGTGCCACTTTCTTTTGTTTCCACATGAACTGAATTAGATGACAGACTTTCTCACAGAGCTTGAGTTAGAACCATTTCTCCTTCTCTCCCCCCTCCCCCCATTTCAAGGTAAACGAGTCTGCCTTAACTGCTTTCTTAATCAGATAAGTATATACATTTTAGTGCCTATACTCTAGCAATATCTTATTATAATGGAATATCTTGAGATTAACAGAAGTTGCAAATTTGTCTCTGAGAAATAATGAATCTGGTGAATGGACACATACGTTTATTATATTGAATACTCCAGGTAATGCTGGCCGTAATATCAAACCAACAAGCTGAGTGATGGCCCTAACATAACTAATTAATTAGTTCCATCATAATTTTTGTTTTATGACACTAACTTTTATATGCCAGTAGTAAATTTAATGGTATTTTAAATTGAACTACGGCCCCTGAGAGATGCTACTGACGGTATCGCAAATCTTGTAATCATATATTTTTTTTAATTTCAAAGATGACCTAATAAAGTTACTTTATAATTAAATCAATCCTATCAACTTCTCCTTTGTGATTTTTTTATTCTTTTTTTAAATCATGCCAAGATTAAAGATCAGAAAACACTTGCCACCACAATTAAGCACAAAGATGACTTCCTCTCCCTCATGCAGCAATGAACCTGATCTAGGTTTCCTGTGGAATTTTAATAGCATCCTCCAGAGGTATAAAGAGGGAATTGCACCTTTTTTTCCCCACCATTCATGATACACTGAGTTAAATCTGCTTATATCTTACACACACAATTTTCCAGGGGAGAAAATTTCCCCGAACTGCTTGAAATATAATCTTAAAACCATGTTGACATCACAAAACACATTTCTTCCAACACAGCAGGGCAGTCTCAAAACACAGTGACGTTTATATTGCTTGTTTGTGATGTGGCATTTGATAGAATGGGTCAGTTCACAAAATGCCAAGTCCTGCAGTGCCCACTCACTCCTATTTAGACAAAAAAGTCCATGAGATGATAGGTAAAACTGCCATTGGCCTGCCACGGACAATGGGGGTGGGGGGAAGAGAATGCTTGACAGAGCTCAATAGTGCTCTAGGGGCATGATCCAGCTCCCAGTGAATCAATGGAAAGGCTCCCATTGACTTCTATAGGCACTGGCTCAGACCCAAGGGGAGTGTGCCCACTGCTACAACCCTTGAGGGTGTGCAGCATGTACGAGCTGCCTTCTACTAGCTGGTATGGCAGAAAACAGGATCATACACTCACCTCCTTCCTGTCCATTTATGGGTGTCCATGATGCTGGCCAGGAGCAGTCCTAGCACTAAGGATCTTTGCACTCTCCCAATCTTGTTCACCCATGCAGAATACAGCCACAATCTCACCCTCACCCCATACATTTAGCATACTTCCTATATCTGATAGTTAGTATGACAATAAGATTGAGAAATTCAAAGAGAAGGTAGCTGGAGAATCACATTGAAAGTGTCTCAAGGTAAAAGATACATTTATATCAAGTGGATACCTGTATTCTACTGGAATGCATTAAAGAAAACACTGATTGGTGGGGAAGGCTGCTGTAAAATGTCTCCATTTTCAGCTGATTACTGTTATTATTTTCATAGTGCCCTAAATGTACATGGTAAGTTGCGCAAATGAAGTATATTAAAACATACAGCAAAACTCCTGCCCCTAAAAGCGACACCATTTCAACTTTTGATGCTCACATATGGTTATAATGGGTAGCCTTGACACTGCAAAACATAATTACTGGGATGATTCAGTGGAACAGGTTAAAAGAACATAATTTTCCTGCAGAAATGAGCATTTTCTGTTTCATTGCTACTCTCAGGAAATCACTATAATTACAGAAATGCATGAAATTTAAATGGATTTTACACAGTTTGTATCTGGATTTTTCTCTTGTAGCATGAGGATAATTTTTTTAAATGGATAAAAAAAGAAAAACTAGTTTTAAAATAACTGTCTGGCCGGGGAAAAAGTAATACAATCATCATCATCATCTCCTCACCATTTGCAGTGTTCTTTTTGAAATTATCCAGAAATTCTTCCAAGAGCTGTGACTGGTTAGGAGGGGGTAACAAGCTTTTCGGGTCCCTGGAAATGTCACCATCTGACCACGACGTACATAATGCTCGCTTAGGGCCATAATGACTTGCTCTCACCGTGAGCGTGACACTTCTCTCAGAAAACAATAACTCCATCTGCCTGAGGTCAAGATCAGAGACAGCCTCTCCGTTTATCATCAAGATTTCATTGCCCACTCTCAACCCTAGGAGAATGAGAAAGGAAAGAAAATAAGAAGGGAATTCTGGAGCGCTGATGAACAGGGCTACAAAATAAATTATATTGCATTTTGATTATATATATTTTTATACAAATGACCTAATCCTGCAGTTATCCCACTGGAGTCATAGGGAGTTTTGTGTGTGTGCCATGACTGCAGGATTGGCTATTTGTTTTGCCACCTATAACATGGCTGTTTCTACTCAAAGGCTAAAGCAGGATGACTCTGACATGCAACTTTAGAAAAGGGTATGATAGAAGAATCAAACAGACTCTCAGACCACGAGTTCATTTTAAGGTGGCTCTCAACATCCTGAAAAGCCTATAGGCAAAATAACTCTTATTTTAGGATCCCAGTTCAGGAAACACAAGGAGCTTTATCAGGCTGATTTGTTCATTCTTGCAAAATTGCAACAGGGAAATCTAACAAGTAAGGTTTTTATGGGAGAGTTCAGTTAGATCCAAATAGTGGCAACTTGTACATTTTAGGATCAGCAACAACCAGTTGGCCACTGCACTCCAGATGACTAAAGGAACAATTCTCCCCTTCCTTTGCAGATGGTCCCAAACACAGCAGAATTGATGTGGTTCAGCAGTGTGGAGGGGAAGGTGAGATCTTAAGAGGCTGATGAGAAGACGTATAATCCATGAGCACCACAAAGTAGAGAACTTCAGTGATACCCTGCAATGTAATGCAGAAGGTAGTTCTTTGGGAGCCAGCCTTTTGCATACCACTGCTTGTTGCAGGCAAATGGGAAGCTAAAAGCCGTGGAGGTTAATTCAGCCATGGAGGTTCCACCGTGTGAGGTGGAGAATTTCTCTCTTCTGTCCCTGTACAGATCCCAACATTTAGTGTGGGGGCTAGGAGCAGATTTTGCCCCAAGTGTAGACAAGCATTCTTTTCACTTCACCTCTCGTTAGAAGGGTTCCTCAGCCACTTTTTGTAAATTATCTTACCTAGCATCATCTACTGTACATGGCGATCAAGCAAGAAGACCAAGGGTAGTAGAAGCAACGAACCATTTTCAGGCCATTTTAAAGCTCCCTAAAGTTTGCTACTTAATAAAAAGTAATTAAAAACGTAACAGTGGTTAGTACAGCCATGACACAAACCTTCTTTGTAAGCCAGTCCATCTGGAAGGACATCACTTATGAATATATGAGTAAGATGCTGGTTTTCAACAACTTGAGCTGTGACTGCAAACCCTGGAATTAAGAAGAAAGATGGTTTTACCCTTACCACTTGGTCTGCTTAAAACAACAATCAGGTGAATTTCTGGTCAGGTATTTCTCATTTAGTTTTGTATGTTCAGTAGATTTAATCTACATAATCAAAGGGAGGTGACATTCTCACTCCCAACTTGTATATACACACGCCTATGCAGACCCACACCCTAAGGACAAATTCTCTCATGTAAATTTCTTTACTCTTAAAAGCAATGTAAATAGTTATTATGAGATATTTTATTGTTTTTCCAAGTAAGCCTGATATAGCTTTTCAATAACACAGATCACCAGATCCAGTGAAGGTCTATAAAATACTTTGACAAATATTGTGAGGATTTTATATGATTTCTTGTAAAAACTGGGAGAGAACAGTGTCTGAAGACATGCAAAAATTATGTGTGTTTATAACCCATTTTTGTGTACAACTGACACAATCAGGATCAGGCCCCCATTCTGATGGATGCTGTACAAACATTAAAAAAAGAAAAGAAAATAAGTCCTTGCCCCGAAGAACTGCCCCTCAGCCGCTGTTTCCTTTCTCTAGCTGAGAATGCTTGACACAAAGAGGTGGATGAGATCAGAAGTCAGCATGATGGAAAAGGAGTTCTTCTGCAATACCATGAGAATTCTCCATTTTGTTCCTCACACACAGATTTCTGGTCTCAGTCCCTGACTCAAAGAGACTATAATCTCAGACCCAATCCAACTCACATTAGAGATTATCTACATGGTGTGTTAGTCCACACTAGAGGGTCATAAATTCTAGTGTGCACTAGCATGTTGTATGTTAATTAGACCCTGTGGATTCTGCTAGCACAGACTAAAAATTCCCTAGTGAGTGTTACTGTAATACTTTTTGAAACAAGACTACATTTACAGGCACACTGGAACTTTTAGTGAGAACCAGCAGGGTCCGCCCAGGCCAATTAGTGTGCAACACACTACTACATGCTAGAATTTACACCTCTCTGATGCAAACTAATGCACCATGGTGACATGCCCTTAAAATCAATGGAAAGACTACCTTAGTGGGAATGAATTGACCTGAATGGGAGTGAATCAGGACCCCAATTTTATTTTTTCTGTTCCAATTTTCCTTCTACAGTATTATCTTCCTTCCTTTTTTCTCCACTGCCTTGCTCATTCTTGTTAATTGAATGACTAAAGTCCACATTTCACAATGAGCAAACATAAGGATATTCTTTGGCGTTACCTCCCACCGGGAAAAGAAGCCAGTTAAAATTTCTGTCGAGTTACAGCCTGTTGGCACAGGGTCAAGAGAATGTTTTGCTGCCAAAAAGGAAATCATATTTTGAGAGTAGAGGCTGGGTATTTCTGTTTAGTTGAGCATGAGAAAGTTGCCTGCCAACTCTTCAGCAGCTCTTTTACTGGCTGGTCAATGAAGTGGCAGGGGGAAGTAAGCCTTTCACTTGCCCCCCCCAAATGCAGGAGTAAAAAAAAAAAAGTCAGCAATTCTCGGGTCTTATTTAAAGTGCTAACTTGTGCACTTTGCAGACTTGTCATACTGAACAGGTACTGAACCAAAAGTTGCCGTCAAAGAGAAAGCACGTGGAAGGAAAAATTAAGCTTCAAAAAGAACAAAGAAAATAAAAGGAAAATCATTGGGAGGGATTTTACTAAAACTTACCAAAATCAGGTATATTCTCAGTCTTAGTAAGATGTACATGGTAAACATTTAAAGGAAAAATTTCTATTTCATCGTATATCTGTTAGAGAGAAAACATCACAAGTTGTTAAACTGTGAAACTGTAGGACTGCAAAAGCCAAAGGTTCAATATTTCATGGAAATCAGTATCATTTTAATTATTAAAAAAAAATAAGCTGCATTGTTAAATAATCCATTAACAAAGGGCCAGATTCTGCTACCTTTACTCACATTAGAGAAGTGTGTTATGCTGCAAGTATCACTGAACTCAGTGGGACTAACTGTGGAATAAGGTATTACCTAATGGGTGAAATTCACCCATGTGCAGAGCACCAGCACTAGGCCTAGGCACCATTAAGTCCCACTTAAACCCTCAAAATAGTGCTTAAACCAAGGCTTAAGTGATGCCCTAGATCTCTAGTTCTGTGCACATGGGCGAGTTTAACTCACTGTGAGTAAGGGTAGCAGAATACAGTCTGTGATAGTGATCTAATCTAAAAATCCCATTTTGTATCTAATTCACAAACATTTATAGAGTATAATTTAGCTGTGGCTACAAATATCAAGAAGTTCTTATCTAAAATTAGTCAAACTTGCCTGATCTTGTATGTATTCATATGCTTCAGGAATACAATACTCAATGTTTTCATCAACTAATCTTCTAAGTTGTAGACCGTAGTGTCTTGGTTCCAGCTGCCTCATCTAAGGGATGAAAAGAACATATTTGAAATTCATGATTTATTAACAGAATCCCAGATGTCAAAGAAGCCACACACACACAGCCTTTAGAAGTTAAGCAAAGGCAATCTTCAACAAGTTATTTTCTAAATGGTTTTGTGGTGTATTGTCTGTATTGCCTAGATGATACGGTTCCAGCTCACATCAGTGTGATTTTCAGTTTCTTGTAAGGATACTCAGGAAACACTTGCATTAACATTACATCTTGGCTGTTAGATTAACCAAGCATCATTATGTGTTTTCAAATAAACTTAGAACTCTGTTCTGTCCTTTTGAACTTGCACACATCTTCATCATTTTCTATGGCTCTTCTGCGCGGCTCAGTTCTGCGCATAAAACAGATGTGGAAAACATAAAACTGATGTGGAAAATGCATATGCATATACAGGCTCTTAGGAGAGAGGGATTTCCTAAGGGATTGCTTTTATTGCACTTTTTACTGCCAGGTTTCATCTATCATCAGTGAGTAACACCTACTTTTCACCATATGTAGTCGAAGTGAAAACCTAATATCTGCAGGAAGTCAAAGGGGAATGGGAATATTCCCTAAGGATACTAGCCTAAAAGAGATGAGCCACTGGTGAGTCAGTCTCTTAAATTTAGCTCGCTGCTGAGACTACTGCAACAAATCTTGCATTTCAGAATTAATAGAGCAATGTTTCAGAACAGAAGGCATCTCTGCATCCATTAAGGTCATTTCACCTCTCTGTTTAACAAGCCTCTGAAGCTTGTGAAATCTTAATCCACCGAGGAAGGATTGTTTAGCTGAACATTTCATTATGTGTAACAGAATGTATAGGTAATGTGTGCACTGTATTCTAAATAATTATATTAAAATGTATATTCTCACTCGGTGTGTTATGCAAAGTTTTAGGTATGCAGAATACAAATGAGTGAAAACCATCAAAATATGGTTGAGAAAAAAAATTAATAAATCAGACGTTACCCCCAAACCCAGACTTTTAAACAATGTGTTGTGTTGTGTTAAAGAATGAAGATTCCTTACCCTCACCAGAATGGAATGGCAATGTAAGAAGGAGAGAGTGACAGAAAAGATGTAGCAGAAAGGAGTCAGTGTTAGACTTCTTATGAAAAAGTTTACATACAGAATAGAAAGAAAAGATAAAACAGAAAAAGGTTTAATTAAAAGAAAACATTAAAATAAAGTAACTTACTATTAGACTACTGAAGTGATACAGGCATAACAAAACAGCATTTTCTACAGACAGACAAACATTTTGGAGCAGTGTAGTGAGAAACACAAGTAATTTACTTTTAAACTTGATTTTATAGATCTATATCTCTGTTTCTTTTAGCAGGGCTTCTATGTGTTACATTATCAATCCATTTCCAAATGTTTCAGTTCTGTCTTGCCATCTGGTGGTCACACCAAAGTCTTGTAGGATAATAGCCTAGCCCTTCTTTCCTAAAATGTAGCTCTTTTGCAAATGGTGGGGATTTTTAAAATGAGAGTTTTTCCCCAAAATTTATTGTTTTATTCCATTATAATTTGAAAATGGTTTGATTCACAAATTCAGAGAGTCAAGTTCAATCTGTTGGCACAAGTGATGATTAACACCCTACATTATTTTTGGTGTTGTGAAGGCTCTGGTCATGGCTCCACAGTTAATGCAGAGTTCTATTTTGCCTTTAAGCAGTGATTCAAACTCTTTGTTTTGCATGAAAACTACAGCGTATCCTCCCCAAACTTACAGCACCTACTCTGAGAATTTTTTGAGAATGTATAAGTAAATCCATTAGTTAGTTTATTAATTAAAAACACTAGGTCCTTTAAGAAATTAACGTCTGTGTCAGTCTTTTCTTTGTCCCAAATAATCTTATCAATGGAATATTGCAGACACTTCAAACTTTCCATATAGTTTAAAAGAACTAAAATCTTACAGAGTCTCTATTTGAAGAAATTAGGTTCCAATTAAGCAAAGTTATTAATGATTATTGTCTCTAATTGTTATGATTATATAGGCTATAGAATAAGCTCAAGGGAACAGTGTAAGTAACTCTTAAGTGGGGCCATTGTGACATCAGAGGTAACTCAACCAGTTACCACCCTTCCTCTACAGCTAATTTCCATGCAACAATTCTATTCATTGTAACGACTCAGTGATATAAGGCAGACTGGACATATGTCAAGAGTTCCCCTGGGTAGTTTAACATGTGCAGCTGTTATTGCTCTTTCAAGATTCTTGACTGCATGCTAGCTTAGGCATCAAAGAATGCCCATTCCACCATTTGAAAGGCCCCCATGACACTGCTGCTTTGGTTCCACTGAGCCTTAAACAGAACTGCCAGAAGTACAGGAAGAACCCTTAAATTACAGGGACACTGGGACTCAGAGACTGGGCTCTCCCTGCTTCAGCATCAGAATAATTAATACACAAGTATAAGTGGTGGCCTTTTAAAGCACACAAGCTGCTTTCAGGTGTGAGAACTCTGTACCTTGCATGCCGAAGACAAAACATCTTCCACTCTGTGTTCTGGCTTGAGAGTTAACGTGACTCCTGGCCTATCACAGAAATGAACATATGTTTGGATTTCCCAAGCGCTCTCTTTCTGGCCACTTTCTGATGCAGAGCAGTAGCTGTTTAAAAATTCATCAACTTGCTGCTGAAAATACGGGAAAAAATTGACAGTACATGGAGATATGGCAATATCAATAATATATTATACTGGAGGTTTGCTACTGGTATGTACTATGTGCATTTAGCAAAGGTATCACAATAAGCTCTTTCCTGTCATAGAAGAACAAATTACGTTACCAGTTCTCATATAATATCACTGACTTTAGTCCAGATTTTGTCTAGAGAATTGATTTCATTATTTCTCTTGCATTCAAATGACACTATTTCACTCACCTATCTCATGTTACTAGTTCAAATTAACTCCTAAGGTGGCAAGATTATACATATATGCACAAATGGAAAAAGGTCTTAAACAGGATTACACAATTATGCCTATGTAAACAAATGAAAAAAGCCTTAAACAGGATTAAACAATTAGTACCGTATTTTATCAAAGACTTTGAATAGATCACTATACAGTAGAACCTCAGAGTTACAAACACCTCGGAAATGGAGGTTGTTCATAACTCTGAAATGTTTGTAACTCTGAACAAAACAGTATGGTTATTCTTTCAAAAGTTTACAACTGAACTTTGACTTAATACTGCTTTGAAACATTACTATGCAGAAGAAAAATGCTGCTTTCCTTTTTTTTTTTTTTTTTTTTTTTTTTTTTAAAAGTACACCTCTACCCTGATATAACGCTGTCCTCGGGAGCCAAAAAAATCTTACTGCATTATAGGTGAAACCGCGTTATATCGAACTTGCTTTGATCTGCCGGAAGTGCGCAGCCCCGCTCCTCCCGGAGCACTGCTTTACCGCGTTATATCCAAATTCGTGTTATATCGGGTCACGTTATATTGGGGTAGAGGTGTAGTTTACGTTTAACACAGTACTTTACTGTATTTGCGGTTTTTTGGGGTTTTTTTTTGGTCTCTGCTGCTGCCTGATTGTGTACTTCTGGTTCCAAATGGAGGTGTACGTGGTTGACTGGCCAGTTCGTAACTCTGGTGTTCGTAACTCTGAGGTTCTACTGTATTTCTAATGAGAAAAGAGGATAATCTAGTCGTCTTCCAGCAGAGGGCACTATGGAGCAAGAAACATCACAGACAACATAGCAGAGGCATAAACTACTCTTGCTATACCCAGTTTAAGATTATATTGTTTGTTAGACAGTGAAGAGTGTGATCTTTCACTACTTAGGCTCAAATTGAAGCTCAATCCAACTTTAAACATGAAATACATCTGGCAAATCACAACCAACTTTCATGTGGAGGTAATCCATAACACAAAGCCATTTTGTATACATTTATACAACCGTTTGATTCATCTTAAATATCCCTTTACTATCTTGCTCATCTTTGCCCTTTCTTCTGTGCCACAATTTATGATTCAAAAGTAACCCACTGAAGGAGAAGAAAAATACACCTACAGCTGCACTGTGTTGAGACTAGACCTTCAACCACTGTATTAGGTGTCAGAACTCTGAGCCAGATTGTGGCTGGCCTCTGCACATGTAAACAATAGAGGGGATTTGTGAGGGAGCACAAGAAAAAGAACCCAACCACAAACAGAGCTTCCAGGACTCTTCTGAGTGCAGGATCTGCTCCATGGTGTGAGCCACATCAAAGTAGGAGGGGAAGCAGAGGTGAGGCCATGACCCTGTCCACTCCCCACCAGCTAGCAAAGCCAGCCATCTATGCAGGGGAGGGGTAACAGTGTGTGCACACCTTTTGTACACTTGGAAACCTGGGAGATGCAATTCTGCCTGGAGCACCTGCAGGGGCCGTGCAGCCCCAGGGGCCCAGTGCAGGGCTGTGATTAAAAGCCACAATGGAATCCTTATAGTGGAGCTGCCTTGGGCAGGGACTGCGTTTCCCTCTCTATTGGCACAGCACCAAACATAATGGCCACACTCAACAAATAATAACAATGTCATTGTTATTCTTGACATGCATGACAATCACGGCAGTAAAAATGGCATATCAAACAGCCACATCAGTGTATTTACCACATTACCCATAAATATAAGTTCCAGCCAGATTAGAAGCCTGAAGCAGGAATTATTTTATAAAGAGCCACATTTTGATGACTTTCAAAAATCATACTTTCCTAGTGGCAAACTACCAGCTAGAAAAATGATACTAAGGGCAGAGTCTCAGCTGGTGTCAATTGTCATGGCTTTACTGTAGACAATGGAACTATGACAATTTATATCTGCTGAGATTCTCCCTCATTGATTGTTGTACCATAATTTGTACAGAACAGTTGCTATATTATAGGATGATAATTCCTCTAGAACTATACTCACATCAGAAAGCACCGAGAAGCCAAGAAGATAGGAATCAACTATGAGCTTCTACAACTGTACAAATGATGAAAAAGAGATAAAGCAAGAAAGACAAATTGCAAGAATTAAGAATCCTGATATCATGTATCAAACTGTTAATTCTCAGTGTGCTTCCTGGAGAGAAAGGTGAAGCAACCCTTTATGTCAACTCAGAGATGCTACTAGCAATTCAATGGTTTGTAATTATCAATTGGATTATTGAAGGGAAATCAGCCCTTCAGTCTGCCCATTATAAATCAATCTCACTACAATCATTGGTGGAGAAAAATTCAACAGAGGAGCAAGATGGGGGAAAACATTATTTAAAGGCATCTTCCCCCGCCCCAACACAATCCCCTTTAAATTATATGATTCAGAGTTTTATTAGCCAACATAAACTGCTAGGGATCCAAAATAATCTGTTTACCATGTATACTGATGCTCAAACATAAGCATTACTAAGGGCCTGATGTGAGGAAAACTTAAGTCTTTCTATATTAAACTACAAACATATTCCTTAGCTGTGGTCAAGATACTGTTGCTTCACCCAAATTTTCCATCTCAGAAACTCTGACATAAAATGAGATTTTTTTTCTGTTATGCCTGCAGTGACTAATACTACAATACTTCATTCATTCCTTGCCACGTAAAGCTACAACAACCCATCCAGTTTTCCAGCAACACGTGCCAGGACTTTCAGACTGTCATACACTATGCCACAGTGTTGCTTGAGGAGCAGTAGGATACTTCATGATTTTCCCATCTTTCTCTGTTTGTTGTCACCATCTTCATAAGCAACACCTCAGAAAAGCTGCCAGGAACACTTCACTACTTGTATTTCACTGCATTCGCCAGGAAGCATCTTATGAAAGGTTTTGATTGTTTTTGAAATTGGCTAATGAAACTGGGTTGACTCCAACCTTAACGGTTTTGAGAGTTATGATGACTCACTTCTGAATTGTAGTACAATTCATCAAAATATCGGGATCTTAAAAAAATGCATAGGCCATATTTTGAACCCTTAAAAAGTCTAGAAACAAATGCCCCACTTTTGCATATTTAGCAGCCATAGGTCTAGATTTGTTATCCCTCTGCTGCCATGAGTAGAAAGGACTCAGATGTAGTGAAGGTAGGTAGCATCAAAGGGCAAAGAAAGACCATAGATTATTCCTTCCTTCCCTGCAACCCCTTCAAAAACCCCTCCATGGGGGCTCAGCATGTTTCAGGTTCTGCCTGTTTGGAGGAGAGGGGCAAGTGGTGCAAGGATATGGCAGGGGGTGTCTGCTGTCTCTCCCTCCCAGCCCTGTGAGAGTATTGTAACCGCATGCGTTTTATTCAGTTTTGGGTTATTCAATGTAGCCCATGGCAGAGTGAATCCCCTGGCCTTGGAGTGGGAAGAGGGGCTAGAGTCAGTGGCTGGCATGAAGGCCATGGCAACATTACTCTTTCAGGAGACATGCTGTCAGGGAGACCTGAGGGAACCAGGAGGCTCAGGTTTAGAGGCCAGAATCCTGTTGTGTCTGGTTTCTATAGCACAGATTTGTTACAATCAATTCTGTGGGATGTGGGGAAGGAGGCAAACCTCACACCACACCCAATGGAATAATTCAGAGGGAATTGTGAGTTCTCTATAGGGGATGATTTGACCCAGAAATCCCATATTATTACAATGTATCGTATGTATACTGCCTATTGAAAAGAAAGGGGTGACTTTCTATAAATATTCCCCCTCCTCCCACAGTATTCAGCAAATAACAGGCATTACACAGCTGAAAGAACAGTTGTTTTTATTGATTTTTTTCATCAAAGAACACATAATGAGTTAGAGATGATTTTCATAGGCACAACAACACTCTAGGGTTTGGTACCATCATTGGGAAAATTCTGTGGTATAACTTTTGCATAATTCTACGGAAATCTATATTTATATTTCTTTATTATCTTGCCACTAAATGAATACTCACAAGAGGGAAGTAAACCATACAGCTCATCATAACTGGAAATTACAGCATAAAAAGCCATGAGCTATAACAAACTTTTCCCAAGTCTCAAATGTTATGTAGCATCAAGAGTTGCATTACAGCTTTTCATTATAGTCATTTCTAAGTGCAATGTTTCATTCTAAATGCAGATTTCATCTAATACTAGGTAGACAAATTCATAGGGAGCATAGTTCTGTGGCATAATTTCTTCTTAGCTCTTTAAAACTTAAAATTACATTAGGGGATGACCTGGTCCAGGGAATGAGAGTGAGTGAAAGGGTAAAGTGGAGAGAAACTATGACTTTTAGTCCAGAGGGATACTCAAGGGAACCAAACTATGCTCTAATCAAAATTAAGCCCTAGAATCCTGATCCTTAGTACTGCAAACCCTCAGAAGGGTTGCACCAGGCATGATTCCTGTGGCTTATACTACTATTACAGCAATCCGTCAACAAATCTGCCTCAATTCTACCAATTGGTTTGGCCCTACATCCTGCTCACACAAAAGCAAGTTTGCATGGAGAGGGCTTTTTCTGTCTGGACTACAAATCCATAAAAAATGGGTTAGCATGGCCAAGCCGCATGGTGCAGCCCCAGACCCCGCTCCCCAACGGGAGCTCGTGGGCTTAAAACGGCCGGATCCAGCCCACAGGCTGTAGTTTGCCCACGCCTGTTCTAACCACTTGGATCAACCTAGTTTACTGACCAAAGGCTAGTCCTGCCCTCTCTCTTTTAAACCAATGAGAACTTCCTTGCCATGCATAGCAGGAGGGGAGTTATAGCAAACAAAGGTCTGCAGCTTGAAAGAATACGAGTCATTTGCTGCCAGTGATTTTAGGCACGCAAATGAATGATAGGCCAGAAGAGTAATTAAGATGTTTTGTAAAAATCTCTGCTTAACAGATGAGAATTAAAAGTATAAGATCACAGAAACAAGCCATGCAAAAACTAAATGTGATCATCTTAATTAGAGGGGAATATTTGTACAAGCCTAAGAAGGGAGAGGAGCTGGAAAGCCCACAAAATGACCCTGATGCCATCCAGATTCTACAGTACATTTTAAGTCCTCATTGTACCTGCAAATACAACTAACATTGAAACAGTAAGGACTGAATTGTGTCAGTTATGCAGTGTACTGCTCTGCTTCAGGGGCAGTGCAGAGCGACGTCACCTCAGAGGAAGAGGGGGGACCGTGCTCTTTTCTGCTCCTAGACAATTGTGCGGCCAGGGTAGAGGTCAGTTCCCCATAACCCTATCTCCTCCCTTCTCCTTTAGAGTGGCTTGCATCCCAGCAGGCACTAAGGAGGAGGATTGTGACTGTGACCAGCCACTACGCAGGCTACTGCAAGTGGGAGAGGGTTCTACTGCCCTCCACCACATCCCCTCCCACATGTACGCTGGGCCAGGCATATTTGGTTCTGTGTCTTTCTACCTGAAAATACAGGCTCTGTAATATTACAGTTTCTTAATCTTTAAATATACAGGTTCTGTCAAACTAATTCTTGGCAAATGGCGAGCAAAAATCCAGTAATAACTTGGTCTAGGCTATCCTATAAAAGCAATGAATACTTCCAAATTAATTAATTGCTGATTCTCTCTTGCATTCGTGCGCTCTCTCTCTCTCTCTCTCTCTCTCTCACACACACACACACACACACACACACACACACACACACACGTACGTACGTAGCAGTGGGGATCAGGATGATATAGGAAGTTTTAGTTAAGGGAAAAGTCTACCTTACACATTTAAAAACCCATGTCGGAGTGGTTTCCCCTAACAGATTATAAATCAAATTGTGGTTCTGTCAACTAATACCAGATGATATTCAATAAAGTTTCTGAAGTAGCTTTTTTCATATACTTATGTGACATCCCTTCAGAACTTTAAAAGTAAATTTAACGATGCAGTACAAAGACTAGCTCATCTTACCTCAGTAGAGTTGGATGATTTCTGGAGTAGCTGTGTGCCTGCAAATCCATTTCCCCCAGTTGAATCAAAAATCTAAATTAAAACAAATGCACAGATAAATAATCAAACAAACAAAGTGCTATGTAACATATAAGGTTAGTTTCCAATACAGCT
Source organism: Emys orbicularis (assembly GCF_028017835.1). Classification (NCBI taxonomy): domain Eukaryota; kingdom Metazoa; phylum Chordata; order Testudines; family Emydidae; genus Emys; species Emys orbicularis. The sequence continues at coordinate 120,370,496 of NC_088685.1, read as the reverse complement.
AAATCTCTTGTGCTTAAACAAAGATGAAAGGTAACAAAATATCATTCCATCAACCAACCAACCTGAGAATAGATTATTTTTGCGACACGTTACCATTTTATTTTGACTAAGAGAATATATTATAACAACATCCATGCTCTCTCCATAGTGAACGCTGCAGCAAGACTCCTCTTATAAGGCCACACACACATTCACGCTCCCTCACTCTTATCTATCTATATATGCTGCTTATATCCACATGATAAGTTGCATTCATCTAGTATCTTCAAGTGGCAAACTAACCCTCTGGCCAACAGTTTCCAGTCCTGGTAGCCTGTGAAATACCACATCATGTCAAATCATGTCACTATTATTTATAGAAACGCTATTCTAAATAAATGTTGTGGTTTTCTAAAACACATTAACTTGGACTCATGGTTGTAAGAGAAGTCTATCTTTATAGAAAGAAGGCTAAACAAGTACCAATAACAAGCAATGGTAGCTGAGTATTATCCACACGTTAGAGATGGGAAACTGAGGCATGGTGAAATTAAGGCTAAAGTTCTCAAAGTGGGGATAAAGCTTACCTAACTCACAGGTGCTGGAAGGCTAAAAAAAAGCCATTCATGATTATGGATACACTCAGTTGCTATGGTGATTAGTGTCATATAGTATCTAGATAGATAGACCTGCATACTTCATTCATGGCTTGTGAGTAATAGGACCAACCCCTGAAAAGGCATATGTAAACAAAACGTAATTTTTAGCTCACTTCTGATATCAGCAAAGTAGGACAATATCAGACACTAACTTTGTTGTTAGAAAGTGTTGGTTTTTGGGTCATCCCCGTTAAATGTCTTAAAATACAGAAGACAATCCCAAACTCTCTTCTCTTGACATGTACACATGATGCAGTATTGAAATGTGACTAAACAGCAACACTTATGAACTTCCTTTCCCATGTTCCACTCAGAGCTCTAATCAAGGTATCTTATTTGTATGACTTTTTGAAATAGTTTGCAATTTAGAATCAAAGAAAAACTGTTTCAGAGACCAGGGATAATGTGAATCTTGATATCACCCATCTGCCAGGATTCAGTTTCCATAACTGATTGGTTTCTAAATAATGGAGGAACAAAATACTAACTCCTTCATTCAATTTTATATTGGAAATCTTCCCAGGGTGGACTTTAAATTAATACCATAAAATAAAATTGGGCTGAAGATAAAAAAAGACTTTAAAAGGTTTGAGAGTATGCTATCTGACTTTCTGCTTAAAGTATTTTGAACAACCACACTCAATTTGAATTAAATCAATGAAAACAAGGAGATTCAGAGTCAAGGCTGACATCCTCTTCTTAACTCACAATCTGATGATTAGGAACCACAGCACTGTGAACACAGCACTCACTCATGCCTTCCCTGCTCATCCCAAATTCCTACTGGATTCAACAGGTACACAAGGAAGGCAGGATTGGGCCCTGAATAGCTCTATCTATATGGCTATGCAACTCTATGGCACACTGTGAGGGTCAGTGGGTCAAAATTTCAGCCATCATTCTTAAATTCTTCACTTTTATGGACATGAGTCAGAGCCCTAGTATTACTGACACACAGTACTTAGTGTTTACTTTTCCTTAGTTTTACAGTAGGATTTTAAATAAAAAGTGAAGTAAATTAAAAAAAAAAACCCAAAAGTCTATGAAAACTGAGATTTATTTGGGGCCAGCTTGTTCCAGCCCTTGGTGCTAATTCCCTGCAGTGAGGGTAATGAAAGGAGCATTTTGCCCAGATTGTTGTCTGCAAATCTGAGCGTGGAGGCTCCCTCCTCTCCATGTTTAGATTTCCCCCCTTCCGCTCAAAAAAGGAGGGATATAGCTGCCTTGGTGACACAATCCCCACTCTGAACTCTGTGGAGGCCTCTCCACAGGGTCTGGGGCATGAAGGGGAGTCATATAGAGTCAGGATAGGGAGGGATAGTGGGCAGGGGATGCACTGTCTCTCTTCCCAGCCCTGTAGATATTAGCCAGGGGCTCAGTCAGGCTTGGGTCTCACAGTCATTTATTACCTACGTTCATCATGAAAGCACATCTCTCTAATATGCTGAAATATGTCACTACCCAATAGACTACACCCTTAGTCTAGCATGTAGATAAATATTTACCCATTCAGAATATGAACTGCTAGACTATAAAACTCAGACACATTAATGTGCAATATTAAATCTATTACATCAGCTCTCGGGCTATTGTGATATGAATATGGATGGGCATGTTTTAAAAGTCTGAAAGCAAATTACTGGTGTATTTGCAGCAGCCGATTTTCAAATGTTACATGATCTGGGATTTTTGTTTAATAAAAGTAAAATGCAAGACCGGGGGAATAACAGAAGAATAAGATGGACTAATGAATGACCCACATAGCTGGTTTTACAAAATGAGCCCTACTGACACGGTAGGCATGCAGAAAGCTACGGAAAACAGTAGCATTCTGAATGTGTGCATGAGCCTGCCTCCCTTATGACAGTTAAACAAAAGTTTCTATCTGGGTTTTTGGGGATACCCCCACTCCCTCTCTCCTTTCCTTTACTGCCTGTACAATTCAGAAAAACCCTGCCAGATCCTCATCTGGTGCAAACTGAAGTAACTCCACTGAAGTCAGTGGAGCTGTGCAGATTTATGCCAGCTGAAAATCTAGCCCCCTAGGTCATCACATCCTTCCCTCTCTGGCTGAAGGAGCACCGGAGCCTAAGCTCTCCTCAATACCCAGCAGGGCTGCTTTGCATGTCCGCCACAGGAGGTGACTCCAAAGTATTGCTGCAGGCATCTCCACCTCCCCTTGCAGAATGCACTGCCCTCACAACACCCTCAGGCCCTGCTTGTCTAGAGCCACTGACTTTCTACTCCTGTGGGTCAGAATCTCTCTTATTCAGCAATGTACACACAGCAATAGGAGCTTAATTTTACAGTACTGTCATTTACAAGCCTTTTAATAATTTTAAACGGGCATTTACCTGAGTTACTGAAGGTCGTTTTTCTTTCCCTTTTCTTGCCAAAGTGTCTAGCCCTTTGAGTGAGGAAAATAAGCCCTTCTTACTTCGTACCCTCTGTGACAGAGACAGGGTTCGTTTCCTGAGAGCAGCCTCATCCCTGGAGCAGATCTATTAAACATACATACAAGCCTCCACATCTCGATCACATAACAGCAAGATAAATCCAAAGTAATTATAATGAGACATCAAATGAGGGTTATTTCAGTTTATCTCAACATGGTCCCAAACCTTCTGCACCGCTGCTCCTTTTTTAATTAATACAAAGTGACAATTGAAGAAATATGATGTAAAAAAGTCAAGGTAGGGAAGATACTGAGAAAATATTGCTCTGCCCCACAACAAGCTAGTGCTAGTACAAGGCCATAAACTGTGCGACTGAAGAAGTTATTGCAAAGATCCTGAGGAAGAATGATCAGAATGATCAGAATGATCGCTTGTGCGCGGCTTTATAAAGCCGCGCACAAGCGACCAGGGAGCTTTGCGACCAGGGGCTGCTAACAGGGAGTTTCGCAAGGGAGTTTAGAAGGGGAGTGGGAAGGGAGTGGGAGTCCCTCGCCAGCCATAACCCCATCCCCGTGGCCCCCCCCTAAAACCTATAAACCAAACCACATTCCAAAACTTCCTTCTGTAAACCACCCTTTCACTAACTAGGATACAATGCAGGCAGAAGCCCAGCAGCAGAGTGGGGGCTATCCAGTTTATTGCACCGACTGTTGCATGTATGATTACCTGCCCTGTGGGCGGGTGGCGTATGTGTGCAGTCGGTGCAAGGAGCTCCTGGCCCTCAGAGACCATGTACGGACTTTGGAGGCCAGGGTGGCGGAACTGGAGGAGCTGAGAGAGGCAGAGAGGTATGTTGATGAGGCTTTCCGGGACACTGTAGAATTGTCCCACCTCCGCTTAGACAGCACCTGTGCTGTTAAGGAGGAAGAAGGGCCCAGGGAAGTAGAGCAGTAAATGGGAGCAGAGGGAAACTTTCCCGTAGTTGGGACCCTCCTTCCAGATGGTTCTGGGGTTGCCTCTCGCACTGAGGTTGCCTCTCCGGGGGAGGGAACTCCAGTTTCTAGGAAAAGGCAGGTGTTAGTAATGGGAGATTCGATTATTAGAAATGTAGATAGCTGGGTCTGTGATGACCGGGAGAACCGTATGGTGACTTGCCTGCCTGGTGCGAAGGTTGCGGATCTCTCGAGGCATCTAGATAGACTTATGTGTAGTGCTGGGGAGGAGCCGGTGGTCGTGGTACATGTAGGTACCAATGACATAGGGAAGGGTAGGAGAGATGTCCTGGAAGCCAAATTTAGGCTGCTAGGGAAGAGACTGAAATCCAGGACCTCTATGGTGGCATTTTCAGAAATGCTCCCAGTTCCACGCGCAGGGCCAGGTAGGCAGGCAGAGCTTCAGAGTCTCAATGCGTGGATGAGACGAGGGTGTAGAGAGGAGGGATTCACGTTCATTAGGAACTGGGGAAACTTCTGGGATGGGAGGAGCCTATACAGGAGAGATGGGCTCCACCTAAACCAAAGTGGAACCAGACTGCTGGCACTAAACATTAAAAAGGTTGTAGAGCAGTTTTTAAACTAGGAGATGGGGGAAAGCCGACTGCTGCAGAGGAGCGTGTGGATCGGACACAGACTTCCCTTAGGGGAGAGTCTGATGATAGAGAATCTCCAGGTTATAGTCAGGAGCAGAGGACTGAAAAGTATAATGTAAGGGCTGGATCAGATGATAAACAGCCACATAAAAAAGAATCTGGCACATCAGAAAAAGACAGGCTAATAAACAGGGACAAGTTTTTAAAGTGCTTGTACACAAATGCCAGAAGTCTAAATAATAAGATGGGTGAACTAGAGTGCCTTGTGATAAAGGAGGATATAGATATAATAGGCATCACAGAAACCTGGTGGACTGAGAGCAATCAATGGGACACAATCATTCCAGGGTACAAAATATATCGGAAGGACAGAACAGGCCGTGCAGGGGGAGGAGTGGCACTATATGTTAAAGAAAGTGTAGATTCAAATGAAGTAAAAATCTTAAGCGAATCCACAGGTTCCATAGAGTCTCTATGGATAGAAATTTCATGCTCTAGTAAAAATATAACATTAGGGATCTATTATCGACCACCTGACCAGGACAGTAATAGTGATGATGAAATGCTAAGGGAAATTAGAGAGGCTATCAAAATTAAGAACCCAATAATAGTGGGGGATTTCAATTATCCCCATATTGACTGGGAACATTTCACTTCAGGACGAAATGCAGAGATAAAATTTCTCAACACTTTAAATGACTGCTTCATGGAGCAGCTAGTACGGGAACCCACAAGGGGAGAGGCGACTCTAGATTTAATCCTGAGTGGAGCGCAGGAGCTGGTCCAAGAGGTAACTATAGCGGGACCGCTTGGAAATAGTGACCATAATACAATAGCATTCAACATCCCTGTGGTGGGAAGAACACCTCAACTGCCCAACACTGTGGCCTTTAATTTCAAAAGGGGGAACTATACAAAAATGAGGGGGTTAGTTAGACAAAAGTTAAAAGGTTCAGTGACTAAAGTGAAATCCCTGCAAGTTGCGTGGGCCCTTTTTAAAGACACCATAATAGAGGCTCAACTTCAATGTATACCCCAAATTAAGAAAAACAGTAAAAGAACTAAAAAAGAGCCACCGTGGCTTAACAACCATGTAAAAGAAGCAGTGAGAGATAAAAAGACTTCCTTTAAAAAGTGGAAGTCAAATCCTAGTGAGGCAAATAGAAAGGAGCACAAACACTGCCAACTTAAGTGCAAGAGTGTAATAAGAAAAGCCAAAGAGGAGTTTGAAGAACGGCTAGCCAAAAACTCCAAAGGTAATAACAAAATGTTTTTTAAGTACATCAGAAGCAGGAAGCCTGCTAAACAACCAGTGGGGCCCCTTGACGATGAAAATACAAAAGGAGCGCTTAAAGATGATAAAGTCATTGCGGAGAAACTAAATGGATTCTTTGCTTCAGTCTTCACGGCTGAGGATGTTAGGGAGATTCCCAAACCTGAGCTGGCTTTTGTAGGTGACAAATCTGAGGAACTGTCACAGATTGAAGTATCACTAGAGGAGGTTTTGGAATTAATTGATAAACTCAACATTAACAAGTCACCGGGACCAGATGGCATTCACCCAAGAGTTCTGAAAGAACTCAAATGTGAAGTTGCGGAACTATTAACTAAGGTTTGTAACCTGTCCTTTAAATCGGCTTCGGTACCCAATGACTGGAAGTTAGCTAATGTAACGCCAATATTTAAAAAGGGCTCTAGGGGTGATCCCGGCAATTACAGACCGGTAAGTCTAACGTCGGTACCGGGCAAATTAGTTGAAACAATAGTAAAGAACAAAATTGTCAGACACATAGAAAAACATAAACTCTTGAGCAATAGTCAACATGGTTTCTGTAAAGGGAAATCGTGTCTTACTAATCTATTAGAGTTCTTTGAAGGGGTCAACAAACATGTGGACAAGGGGGATCCGGTGGACATAGTGTACTTAGATTTCCAGAAAGCCTTTGACAAGGTCCCTCACCAAAGGCTCTTACGTAAATTAAGCTGTCATGGGATAAAAGGGAAGGTCCTTTCATGGATTGAGAACTGGTTAAAGGACAGGGAACAAAGGGTAGGAATTAATGGTAAATTCTCAGAATGGAGAGGGGTAACTAGTGGTGTTCCCCAAGGGTCAGTCCTAGGACCTAACCTATTCAATTTATTCATAAATGATCTGGAGAAAGGGGTAAACAGTGAGGTGGCAAAGTTTGCAGATGATACTAAACTACTCAAGATAGTTAAGACCAAAGCAGATTGTGAAGAACTTCAAAAAGATCTCACAAAACTAAGTGATTGGGCAACAAAATGGCAAATGAAATTTAATGTGGATAAATGTAAAGTAATGCACATTGGAAAAAATAACCCCAACTATACATACAACATGATGGGGGCTAATTTAGCTACAACGAGTCAGGAAAAAGATCTTGGCGTCATCGTGGATAGTTCTCTAAAGATGTCCACGCAGTGTGCAGAGGCGGTCAAAAAAGCAAACAGGATGTTAGGAATCATTAAAAAGGGGATAGAGAATAAGACTGAGAATATATTATTGCCCTTATATAAATCCATGGTTCGCCCACATCTCGAATACTGTGTACAGATGTGGTCTCCTCACCTCAAAAAAGATATTCTAGCACTAGAAAAGGTTCAGAAAAGAGCAACTAAAATGATTAAGGGTTTAGAGAGGGTCCCATATGAGGAAAGATTAAAGAGGCTAGGACTCTTCAGTTTGGAAAAGAGAAGACTAAGGGGGGACATGATAGAGGTATATAAAATCATGAGTGATGTTGAGAAAGTGGATAAGGAAAAGTTATTTACTTATTCCCATAATACAAGAACTAGGGGTCACCAAAAGAAATTAATAGGCAGCAGGTTTAAAACAAATAAAAGGAAGTTCTTCTTCACGCAGCGCACAGTCAACTTGTGGAACTCCTTACCTGAGGAGGTTGTGAAGGCTAGGACTATAACAATGTTTAAAAGGGGACTGGATAAATTCATGGTGGCTAAGTCCATAAATGGCTATTAGCCACGATGGGTAAGAATGGTGTCCCTAGCCTCTGTTCGTCAGAGGATGGAGATGGATGGCAGGAGAGAGATCACTTGATCATTGCCTGTTAGGTTCACTCCCTCTGGGGCACCTGGCATTGGCCACTGTCGGTAGACAGATACTGGGCTAGATGGACCTTTGGTCTGACCCAGTACGGCCTTTCTTATGTTCTTATGTTCTTATGTTCTTATGATCAGCCATGATTTAGATGTTAAATTCCTCAAGGAAGGAAGGCACACAAAAGTCTCAAGCATGCAAGATAACAGCATATTGTCACACCGCACGATTAGCAAACAATAACTCTAGCTACACGGGCAAAAAGAGAGAGAGAGAGAGAGAGAGAGAGAGCGCGCGCACACAGGTGCGAGAGAGAAATATAGTCCCTGTCTGTGACAAAGCTTGCCTTAATATTTCAAGGTGGACCTTCAAAACTCTTTCACCCTCATTCTCTACCACACCAAATGTGCTCCAGTCCTGCTCATTGTGATCAGCCTTAGGATTTTTGGCAAGGGTTAGAGAGATGGGGGAAGATTCTCAGCTGGTGCAAAACTATGGTAGGTCTGTTGAAAGGTATGACAGCGTACAACAGCTAAGGATCCGCTCTATTATTCTTTGCAGACTGACAACAAGATTTTCAAAAGCGTCTAATGATTTTGGATACCCCCCCCCACACTTTTGGGGGCACAACTTGACACTGTAAAGAGGCCTGACTTTCAGATGGAGGGTGCTTGGCACATTCTGAAAATCAGGCTCTTTTAAGCTGTTTTAAGATGAGCAGCTCAACACTGATGGGCCCAAAATCATTAGCCACTTTTAAAAATATTGACTCCAGCCCTCACCCCAATTTAATGTATTTAATTTATATAAAAGTTGATCTGTGAAGTTAAGGGAGAAAAAAAATCACTGTGGCAAACCTTCCACAATGATAAGTTGCCATTTTCAAGCCCATCTCTGCAAAGAAGAGGGTCAGAAACTTACATGGTGGTCTTTTTGTTTTAAATGAAAGCTGAGATAAGCCTCAACATTTCGGAGTCCCCAAATTTGGGGCGAAAGAAAGCATGGCCCAATGCTTCCAGGTCCCAAAGTCTGTCTCTGGGCAAGATAATTCCTAAACATTTAGAGTCCGCGAACTAACAGGGTTTCTTTGGCAGCTGGTGGGTTTGGCGCTGTGTGTGAGCGTGTCTGTGTGAGTTTCCCTGGCTTTACTCTTCATACAACTAAATCACTAGTGATAAGGTAACCAAACCTTCCTATAACACAGTCACATAAAGTGCAGTCACACTCACCAGTGCATGGAAGGAGGAGACTGAGAAGATGCCCAGTCTCCCCAGTGCCAGTTTTGAAGGACGGCTGGTGGCAGCCAGAAGGCTCTTAGGGTTTGGTAACTCCCCACCTTGTAGACTCGCCAGGTAGCAGCGCATCCTGAAGAGGTCCATGTTAAATTTCTCTAGATTCTGCTCCCATTGCTGGATCTATTTAGATATGAAGAGGGACAATTAGAGGAAAAAATGTTTTTGTGGGTCTCGTTGAAAATGTGAGCTCTTCCACAAACTTCTAGTAAATTACTTTCATCTGGAGATATATGGATTGGATTAGTTTTCCCCCTGCCAAAACACATTCAGTCATATTGTGTTACAACAACTCAAAAAATGGCTTGAAATAAAACAAAGCTGGTGGTCCTAAATATATACTGACAAGATGAATGTATCATGGGTAGCCTGATTCCCACAGAAGCAATTACATAAAAACAAATCCTTGTGGTTCATGAAGTTTCAAGAAAATTGATTAATTTTGTTTCCTACATTTTTATGAGCTTAGATTCTATGTTTGGTTGCCTAAAAGCAAAGCTGCATGACTCAGCTAAATCAATCATCCAAGTAGCAATGTTGAGGGGCTTTGCTGGTCTTTTAGTGCTCTTCCTTTTGAATTCCCCATTCCTAAAGAAGCGGTAGCAACTGGTAACACCAGCATGTCTGGGTCTTACTCCTATTAACAGTTAAACCATTTCCTATACCTAATCATACTGTAAATGTGAATTAAATACATTATAAGCCTTATATATAATATAGAACCTGCTGCAATGAAGAGTGTGTTTGCTTAATACAATATAAACGTATTTAAATATTTAAATACACATATACACGCTTGCTGAGAGTCCAATTTTTAAACTAAATTAGGCACCCAAATCCTAACCTGAGGAGTTCAAAGGTGAATAAATGTTCATTTAAGGTGTGAACTTATATGAATAAATTTCAAACTGAAGATCCAAATGCTGGACTGGATACTGAACACTGAACATAAGTACCCAAACTTGAAGCCTGGGCTTTTGTGTGTGTCTATATGTGCACAAGCACAGACATTTACATAATGTAGGTGGGCCAGATTTTGCCCTTAGTTACACTCGTGTAAATTCCTTGATTTAGAGAGGTGTAAGTGCAGGTAGAATCAGGCTGACTATGTGTGTATTATATATTACATTACATTACATGACTCAACAGAAAAGAGCAGCTGTATTTTGCAAGTTAACCATGGCCACACTTAGGCTTAGTCTATACTAGAAAATTGGTCAGGGATGTGAAAAATCCACCCCCTTGAGCAGCATAGTTATGTTGACCTTAGTCCCCATGCTGATAGCGCTAGGTCAGCGGAAGAATTCTTCCATCGACCTACTGACTGCCTCTTGGGGAGGTAGATTACCTACACTGATGGGAGAATCAACTGGTGTAGGCAGTGTCTACACTGAAGCACTATAGTGGCGCAGCTGTGCCGCTGTAGCATTTTACGTGTAGACATGCCCTTAGAAAAATGCTATCATCTGAATTCTAGAACTATTAAAAATTCAGTCTGGATAAGTACCTTTCAATCATTTATTGCCCACAGGACAAGCTGATCACATGGGTATAAAAATTCTAGGTGCACCGATTGACTAATACATTTGGCTTGAAGCGAAATCAGATAAGTTTCCTTGTCATGTCACCAAATATCAGAAAGAAATGAATGACTTCCTTGCCTAGTTTGTTACACTGCTAAATTCTGCTGGCTCCTTCTGAATGCTGCTCTCCCCAATGCACTTCAGGAAGAATGCACATAGGTAGTTAAGTATGGCTTCAGGAAAATACTGGAACAACCATATTTTCTCGATAGACAACTCAATTTAATTTCAAGGTCATCCACAGAAAAGTCACCCTTTCCTAGTCCTTAATGCTTTATGAGTGACACAACCACAAGCAATGTAACCAAGGAAATGATTCAATAATAAAAAATAAAACAGATAATTCTGGATAAGCTACGCAATATCCTAATTTTTGCAATCGATTTTTCATTTCTGCTTTAACTTGCTAATAGCTCTCTGAGTTGTGAGACTGCTTTTCTCCTGCCCCGCTGCCTTATTTCTTATACATTTCTTAGGGCTCATCTACATCACTAATTTTTGCAATGGCGTTTGAAAGCACAATAAGTGCTGTTGGTATAAACCCTGCTTTACAATAGTGTAGCATGACACCTGCATGGGGGGAGTGTAGCTTCACCAGCGCAAAAATACTTCAGGTAGACAAGTCTTGAGTTGCCAGCTACATACTGGCGTGAGACACCAGAGGTTCCAAATACATTATTCATTCTGAAGATGTGGGATATGTTGTGGCATGTTTGATGCACACCCCTTTTTGTTTTCTCCAAATGTTTGTTTTAAAGTCTGTGCTCCATTGAACAGGAAAATGACCATTTCCCACGGTAATGGATTTTTTTTTTTTAATTCTCTTTCTTGCTATTGCAATTATTCCATAAGTAGAGGTACCATAGAAAGTCTCCTGTAACAGAGCTACCAGTGTTTGGGAGTACTGTCTTTTTTTCATCTCCTGCAGACAACAGAAATGGCTCAATTCACCACTGCATTGTTTTAGTTTTATGCTGGTACAACTCTGTTAATTTCATGGGTGAAAAAATGGAGTAATGCAGGGGTAAATCAGGCTTCTTATCATAAAGAAAGATGAGTGATGGCGGTGGTAGGAGCTGTACTGCAACTGAGTGAGGAGCCACTAAATGTTCTGGATTCACTTTGAGTTCCTCATTTATTGTTCCTCCACTCCTCCCCTGACACACGTGTTCACAAACAAAGTTGGCACCATTATTACACAGGTCAGAGTTATCTGCTTCTCGGGCTCTTTAGAAAAAGAGCCAAAAAGAGAACCTCCAATTTTTCTGTGACATACCATCTCAGAGTATCCTTGATCAGAAAAACTTTATGTTCTGTAAATCCAGAAAGAAAAAAACTTTGAGGAGTGTTCTTCTCTTAAAAATGTAGTTTTAGGTCACAAAAAAGAGATACACAAATGTACACACAAAAAAGACAGAGAGATACGCTTCACATAAGGAAAATACCTAGTGCAGTCTCACCAGAAACAACTTTTAAACACATGTATGTATGCTTGTGCATAAATCCTTCAAGGAACTCTTCCCCTCACCACTCACCCTGGATTTATTTTATGATTGTTCTTTATTTTAAGCTTCCCTTTACTTCAACTCCTTTCACCAGACACCCTTAATATGACACTTTTCCATCTACCTCTACTTCATGGATGGGGTAATATAGTATGTGGTTCAACAATAGTCTTCCCTCTCCATACACTGCTGTCCACAGAATGAAAGTGTGTTGCAAGCTTTCCACAACAATAAAAAGCTCAGGTCTCTCTTTTCACGTAGGGTATGTCTACACTGCAGCTGAAAGGTGTGACTCCCAGCTTGGGTAGAAGTACATGCATAAGCTTTGCTCAAAATAGCACTGGCACAGACAGCAGCTTGGGCTAGCCTCCAAAGCGCATACGTGGGGTCTTGGACAGGCTTGTACTTGAGCGATTAGCCCAAGCTGCAGCACGAGCTGCTGCAGTCACACTGCTATTTTTAGCATGCTACCTTGAGCAGAGTTAGCCTGTGTAAGTCTACACCCGCTGGAAATTACACCTCCCAGCTGCAGTGCAGACACAGCCTTAGAATGGAATTTTCAAAAACGTTCAGCTGTTGCCAATGTCAGCTCCCACGGTAGTGATGGGAGTTTTCAAAGGAGGCAAAGTTAGGCTGAGTCTGAATATATTTGAAAATCCCACATTTAACAAACAGAGTTGGGATTTTCCTGGACACTCAGGGAGTTAGGCCCACCAACTCTCAGAAAATCATGGAGTTTAGGCACCAAAGTTCCTTAAACTCCTTTGAAAATCCCACATAAGCTTTTCTACAGAAATGTATTTTAAATAAATATAAGCTAAAATTGGGGAGGGACAGGAAGAGATGATGCAAGGATCTTCTGGAGAAAGGATTACATGACTGTGTTTTATCAGCCACGCAGGATGCTAGCTAATCAACTCCAAAAGCACCAGTAATCATGATGTTACGTTTAATGGCATTAGCAAAAGCTGTGGGCAGGGAATTTCAGGGATTGTCTTGTAGTCTTATCAAAACCAAGGATGTCTGGAACCAATTGGAGACTGTGAACCAATACCAGCTGCTACTTGTCTAAACCTTTTAAACTACGATAATTCTCCCTGCCCATGATTTATACACTTGAAGACTAAAGGGGAAAACTTACAATCTAAAAAGCAACAACTTCAAAGTAAAACACATCCTGGTCCAACATGTTAATTACAATCCATGGGCTAGCAGCTACAATCCTTACTCTGCTTTTAACTTGAATGAGGCAAATATCCCATTGATTTCAGCCTGAGTTAAGACTAGAGGATTTAACCCCATGATGCACATACACAATAGCCCCTACTTCTAATTTAAGACAAGAGGTAAAAAAAAGTCAATGCAACAAACAATAGCAGGGAATGGAAGGAGGAGAAGAATGATAATGGGTACGGTAGGTGGTTACATGTATGATAGGCTAGCTAAACAGACTTGATGGTTTTGAGACATTAAAAAAAAAAAACCCATACACAACACAACAGAAAACACTTCTGGCCATCCACCCAGCCATTATCAATTGTAGGTAGGAGAAAGGAGAGGGCAGTCAGATTGCCTGGCCACATGGCAAGCTAGAATTCTTCCAAGTAACTGCAAGTATTTTGTTCATAATAGTAAATGTTTTGATTGATAGACGGAGATCTGCAAAGCCAACTAGGGGGGGGTTGGATGCTCAATTCCCATCAATGGCATCCAAGTCCCATTGGTTTTAAAATCTCAGCCAGAGGTTATAAATCTCCTTGAAGAAGTAGGTTTTGGAAAGGGAGTTAAAAGAGGACAGGGATTGGCATTGTATACATTATGGTCAGAAACAGAGGTCCAGTTTTAGAGAGGTGGGCATGGGAGAAAAACAAAGGGAGCATCCACGTAAGTGCCTTGAGAGAGAAAAAAATGAGACAAAGGCAGAAAGATAGAAATGAGATAAATTGTGGCAGATCTTGAAGACATGGATGAGGTACTTGAATGATTTAGGCTGAGGGCCGCTAGAGGAATTGTAGAGTGGTTGAACATGGTTAGAGTGCTAGGCAAGATGGATTATTTTTGCAGCAGATACCTGGACTGGGGAGGAAGAAGCTTCAATAGCTGAGGTGCAAGAGGAAGGAGGCTTGGAAAGGATTTGGGAAGCAAGGATTGCTCTTAGATCACTAGGAGAAATGGCTCCTAGGTCAGAGAAAAATCTATTAAGAAATTGGAAAACAACTGGAAAACAACTAAAGGGTAAAATATATGACACCCTTATAGCATGTGATGAGCTAAGATGCTTGCACTGTTCGTATCTGTGCTAATTTATCAACCTATAGGATCTGCTACAGGACTGAAATATATGTAAATAGTTAACAGATAAGGGCCTAAAGTGACATTGAAAGGTATTTAGATGCCAACTCTCACTGATTTCTGTGGGAGTTAGGTGCCTAAATACCTTTGAGGATCTGGACCAAAATACCAGGCAATGTTGGTCACGAATATGTTGCATTATTCCTGGCTTCTTGAATGCAGCTCTTTACATGGAGCTCTGAGAAGGATCATTTTAGGTAGGGAAAGCCCAGTGTAACAAAAACCATCTCCACACAAATGGTTGAAATGGGGTGACAGAAGTAAGAGGTGACTCATATGAAAAGGGGACAAATATAGACAAAACACACTTAAAGATTGCTCTAAATACTCTCACATGAAAAAGCTTTGTGCTCACACAGACTGAGCCAGAGTTACAAAAAGAATAAAAATCCTTGACACATGATATGATTTTAAAACAAATTCTTCCCATTGCACCAAACAAAGCAAAAGGAGCCCAGGTAAAGGTGAGGAGAAGGAAAAGATTTGTCCAACACTTTAAACTGATGTGATTTTTTCCCCCATACACAAAACACTGTGCTCCTTGCTAACAGAAATGACTGCAACAGGACTACTTGCATGAGTAAGTAGTGCAGGATTTTGCCCCGAGACTTTTTTCCAGACAGAATGTATCCTTAGAAGCTGATCTGGGGAACCTACTGTGGCCCCATGGATTTAAAAGAAAAAATCCCTGCTGTTTTATAGAAACAGCTTTTCGACCACATTACAAACAACACAAAAAACTCTTTGCATTCCATTCCTCAGTTCTCAGACACAATCCATATTGCACCCATCTGGATGAATGAGTCACTCACTATCAGGGGACTGTGAAAAGATCTTTTTATTTTGTCATGTGTTCCTACAGAGAACTTAAAGCAGCAACTATGGCACTCTTCCAGGAATTTGTATAACATAAGGGTTACTTCAGCTATCACTAGATCTTTGAAATCAAAGAGATGAAAAACAACATTAATGTAAAATCAATAGTATCCTTTATTTACCATTCTGTCTAATAAGTTAAGAAACATTAAAGAAAATATCATGAAATAACAAAAAGAATACAAAGGGAGAAAAAACGACAGACCGTTAGCTTTTTCCAATCAATGTCACTTTCTTATCGCTGGAAGTAAAAATGTACAGAATATTTACCATATTGACCACAGTATGGAAAGGAGTCATCATTTCAGGGTCATGGCACCAGCGTCAAGGCCCTGATTCTGTAAGGCACTAGGCATGTGCTTAACTTCAGGCAAGTGAGTAGCCCCATTGGACTATTCACATGCTTCAAGTTAGGCATATGCTTAAGAAACTTGCTGAATTGGGGCCCAAACTTATTAGGCAACCTGCCTTCTGCAAAGAAGAATTAGCCTGCAGCCCATAATCTCCAGCCTCCAACACGGTTTCTCCAAATGCAGAGATGCTCTACATCTTAAGTTTAAAGAAAATATTTTATTCAAAACCTTGGTTGATTTCCTTTCTTGATTCAGGATCCGCAAAATGGCAAATGCACCAGTGTGACGATCAGAACAACATTTCCCTAACTTCTCTCCCTGCCTATTTACTTCTTTCCATAGTGGTGAGCTATCACTAAAATGGAAGCATTTTACTGAGGATGGAGAGAAGGACAATTTTACACAGTAAAAAATAATGGGCTAGAACCTCAGCTGGTGCTGAGTGTAGGTCTATTGTACTCAATGAAGTGACACTGATTTACACCACCTGATGCTCTGGCCCAATAAATCTAGATATCAATTGTTAGTCCCCGAGTGCGCCAATTTTAAAAAAAGTAACTGGATCGATTGCAACTAAAGCTGTATTTCTCTTGCAGCAAAAACAGCAAGGATCCAGCAAAGTGCTTTTGAAAAGATTTCCTTGGATAATGGGTACTGTGACTTTTTACTCATGTATGTTATTATCTAACAGTATTAAATTTCATTCTTTAAAAAAAATTATGAAAAGTTGGAGCTTGGGAGGTCAGTTTGCACAATAAAATAGCTTGAAACTAAAGTCATGATCTTATAAATGTTTGTTACTGAAGGAGAAATCTATTACATGTTAAACAGAAAAATAATCTGTTAAATGTTAAACAAACCATGTAATGCATTGCCCTCTAAGTGGCAATGAGAGAGAGGACAGTAGAGGCAGGCGAAGGGGAACTAGTACAGTATATTTCAAGATGACTGTCGGTGAGCAGAATGCAGTCCTACTGATCTTGCTATTTTGGCTTTTATGGTGACAGACAAAATACACTTAGCTAAAGGAAACCTAGGAAAACTCCCAGGAAAGTAATTCCAAGCACGTGTCTGCTTTTCCCATCAACGTTTCATTGTTTTAGTGCCTGCTAATAAAAAGAAGATACCTCTCCTCACAACCATCTGACAAGTGAGTTAAGTATACTGTCCACAGCAAATGTGAATCATGTCAGCTACGTCAAAATTATTCAAAAAACATGATTATGCTGCCATTTTAGAACCTGCAGAAAGAAACCCAGAATGCATTCAAGCCGATATTACTCGAAGTTATTCCATACGATTCTTTCTTTTAAAAGAAATTCATAACAAAACGAAGAGGAACAGGGAGGGAAACAGCCATGTGATTGAAAAGTAGCAAATACATTAATAAAAACATTAAGAGATACATACTGCCTTCTGTCCACAGTGGACTTTCCATTCATGCTGATAGACGTTCCCCATGTGCACAGATGCAGGCCCCTACTTTTGATTTATTTTGCAATATTCTTTTCAAAATAATTCTATTTAAAGATCTCCTGGACATGCACCTGACCCCACTTCCATTGAAGTCAAAGGGAGTGTTTTCATGGCCTTTAACGATAGTTAAACTGGGCCCCATGATTGTAGCATATATTATGATTTATTTGCCTACTACACAACCGTACACATGTTTAACAATTAAGTGAGCCAAAGTGGTTAAATGTGGGTGCCTAAGCTGTGCCTGAAGATAAGTGTATATGCACCCACTTCATGTACAGACCCTCATGTACAAAAAATGTGCACTTACAATGTTTGGTGGCAAAATGCTACTGCAGCTCCAGAACAAAAGTAACTGTACTAGTGCTGTTAGTTCTGAGAAGGGTATGAACTGAGATGTTTAGTATGGGATTTTCAGAAGCACTCTACTTTGTCCTATCTCCCTTCCCATGTAACTCAGTGGGAGTTTTACTATTGACTCCAATGGGAAAAGAGTTAGTCCAAGGTGGAGTGCTTTTGAAAATCCCACCCATAAAGTATTTATGATATACGTAGACAAAGACAAATATATCACAGCTCCCAGATCCGCAAGATGGCATAAACAGATTTCAGACTCACAGCTAATCCATTAGATATGGCCCCTCCCAAGACCTTTGTATCTGTAGTTACAGCAGACTCTTTGTGGGTTTCCCCCATACAATGGATTTAATTCTTTTAAAGCCTATGCAGTGGGTCACCATTCTTTGTAAGAGGGCTCTAAGTCTGCTATTACTGGACTGGGGTCCCATATGGCTCTAAAAACACTACATCTACTGATGGAGGCAGTCCCTGATCTAGGAGATACTTTGGCTACCTGTCTGGCAGCCGAAATATCAACAAGCCCCGAGGCAGAGAGTTATAAAAATAACAGCTTCTTCTTCTTGGTGGTTTTTTTGGGGGGAGGGGGCAACTATTATTTTAAGCTTTACTATTCTTTGGATTGCCAAATGTTAGAAATGCAATCATTCTTTATCAAATGCTAGCAATCAAACCCACCAAATTTCAAACCTAATACTATTAAACTCCCCAAACTCCTAAATACCTGAAAGTTAAAAAACATATGTACACACATTTAAATACAGTATGTACACATACTTAAAAATTCACATGTACAGATTCCCATACTGTAACCCCTTTTCAGAGGCTGGTGAATGGTGTGACAAGAACCACATGCTGCAGGGATGTAGATATCTCCCACTGCCTAAACTCCCCTCCCGCCAAAGCAGATGCATTCAGTATCTTGCTTTTTAACAACACAGATGTTGAGGAAGATAGAAGCTGTAAGTCTTGGGGAGTTGTAGGTTCCTATAGTAGAATTTTCCCTTGGATGGTACTAATCCCAGAGATTTTACAAAGTGCAGGACTGGGCCCTAAATTTAACCACTTAGTGTGAAATCTTAGCCCAATGACGTCAATAACAAAATTCCCATGGACATCACTGGGGTCAAGATTTCACACATGAAGTTCTACGGAAGAGTAACTAAAATCATTATTAATAAATAGAGCACCAGCCTACATTGTTATATATTAGATACATAGGAAAACTGAGGGAGAGGCACAGTGATATATACACATGACTCCCATTTATATAGACTGAAGCTATACGATCAAATTCCCATGTGTCAGACTAAAGAATTGCCCCATAATCTATAGCGCCACAGTTCACGAAACTGGGTAAAAACAAACTAAACTACACAGAATTAAAGCATAGGAATGTGATTTCAAAATCATTAATTTTAAAATTATATTTTAAGGTCTTTTTAATGCGTCCTATGCTGTGACTTCTGAATTAAGAGTTTAGAAAGTAAGGTTATCTATTGCCTTCTCACCCATGTGACATGGCCAACAAACATTTAGCAGTTGCAATAAGAGATCATATAGCAATCAGTGAGATAAAAGCCAGAGAAAAGTCTCATTATGAATTCATTGTGCGCAAACTATGCGCTGTTTGTGACTGATCCAACTCACTCTTTGCGTCATTCACCTGACCTTGCGAGAAATTCTTAAACAGAAGTTTAACGGGAATGAATCTTCTGCAGTGCCAGTGATGGATTTTAATTGCAAAAGACTACAGCCCATTTTTTCAGTGAACCAGACTGGGAAACAATGGAGATATTCAAGCCTTGGACTATGTAATTAGGAGAAATTAATATGCCCTCATTAAGGCTGTATCCATGAATCACACTAAACTGTTAAAGTCTGTTCCTTTAAATGGATGGGTAAATAAGTAAATATTTACCTGCATTACTTCTATTATTGAATTGCAGGTTATAAAGTAGTATAGTACAATAGATTCTCCCCTCTGGAAATCATGGCTTCATATCTGAGTTTAGGTCACAAGCCTGAGGGCCTGACCCAAACCCCACTTCAATCAAAGGAAGTTTTTTTATTCACTTCATTGGCTTTGGATCCTCGGTCTTTACCCAGGCAGAACTGGCCCTAGGCGCTAGATTCACAAAGGAATCTAGGTGTGGTGATGCTGAGCATTGCCACCCTTAACTTTTAGGGGGGGGGGGGGAAGTCACTGGGATCCACACTTTTGATTTGTTTTGCAAAATTCTGGACCAGGAGCCTCCTACGCCTGAGGTGAGAAACCTAGCCACTAAGCTAAAAGTTATGAGGAAGGTCCTCCTCCCGCACACCCAGCGTTTTGTGTAAGCATGGCTATAGGGGTCCAATAGGGTAGGCAAAGTCTGAACATGCTTACTGGATCAGGCCCCGCAGGCAAGTTAGGCAGAGAAATGCCTATCTTCCCCTGGTTTGTGCATTGCTTTGGGGCTTAGGCATCCAGACACCTGGCATGGGGCTGCTGTGCTGAGAGGCAGAAACATAGGCAGATCAGGAACTTTTACTGCCAACATTAGTATTGGGCACCGAGCAACTTTAGGTGCCTACAGAGTTCGGGGGGTAGATTGAGGTTCCTAAAGTGACAGTTAGGTGCTTAAGTCCTTTTGTGTAGCTAGCCTTGGAAGTCTTGTGTAAAGAGACTGGAGGATTTCGCCCTAAACATTAAGAATTCAGATTCCACAACTGTCTCCTGGTTTTGTTCCATATGTTAATGCTGTTTCATTCTTAATTCTTAATGAGCAGTTAATAAACTATAAGCAACAAGAGCAGAAGACGGGAATGTCTGGCAATTCACCCAACACAAGTATAACATAGACCTTGTTTGACTTTTGCAGCATGCTACAGAAATATCCATTTCCATATGTGGAAACCTGATTAGTTGTCCTTACAGGCAAAGTTGTAGTAGTTAGCTTCTATAACCACGGGCTAGGTCTTTTGTATGGCATTGTACAGCTGCCAGTGATTTCCCTGTTTTGAAGTGTGAATCCATAGGGACACTTGTTCTCCAAGCCTGGGAAACATTAACAAAATCTGAGCCCAGAGCAGGTGAGCCTTTGTAGTCGAGCCTGTGTAACAAAACTCAGTAGTAGAAATTAATACATTATTAGTAGTACCTGATTCTCTATGGCCTTCCTGTTTTTTGGATCGCTGACAATTGAGAGCTGTAATTCTGCCATCTTTTTCATCTTGCTATCCATGTCAATCTTCTGGATAAGGCTCTTGGTCTGGTTTTTCAAAAGCCTGACAGTGTCCTCTTTCCCAAGTTTCTTTGCAAAGAGGGAAGCACAAGCCGAGTGTATTGCTGTAATCCAGTTTTCCAGGTCCGTCTGGCTTGTTGCCTACATAACAGATCAAGAAAGCAACATTATAATCAAAGAGGACTTAGGTGATACTAAAAAGTTTTTGTCAGGTGCTTTGATTTTTAAGAGCTTGATACTTTAAATTATGCATGTGTGTAGAGTTATGTTAAGTAGGTTGCTGCTAGCCTTTTCTCCACTGTCTCATGGGGTATGTCTACACTGTGATATGAAAAAACCCAGGCATGGCTGCGGCTGGCCCAGGTCAGCTGACTTGGGCCGTGGGACTATAAAATTTCAGTGTAGATGTTCAGGTTCAGTGTGGAGCCCAGGCTCCATGACCCCGTGAGGTAGGAAGGTCCCAGAACCTGAGCTCCAGTCTGAGCCCTAATGTCTACTTTGCAATTTTTAGCCCCGCAGCCTGAGCCCTGCAAGCCCGAGTCAACTGACCCAGGCTCTGAGACTCAATGTGATGGGTTTTTTATTGCAATGTAGATGTACCCCATGATTGCTACACCCAACCTTTCACTTGTGAGTCCTGCCAGGCCTGTGAGTGCCGTAGAATCAGCAAGCACAAGAGCATTTCTGAGAGTTGTGGAGGTGAAGCTCAACCCTCCAGCCAGTTAAGAAGTAAAACTGACAGGCTATGAAGGTAAGTTTCCTCCAATCTGATTTGGTCACAGGGATGGTGGCCACAAAACTGATTTCCAAGGATAGGGGTCTGCATAGTTAAACAAGCACAAATTAGTGGAGGGAGCACAGAAGGACAAGGGAGGATGCATTTTTATGAAGTGTCTGCAAACATCAATTTAAAAAAATACAGCTTTGCAGCAATGTATTTTTCCTTAGGAGGATGGCTCGACGTTATGAACCTCTCAAATAATATAGACAAGTGGTTAGTTTCCTTAGATTATTAACTACTTTTTTGGGTTCCAAACGTCAACGTTTAGCGGAAGCAAAATTCCCTTTGAGGCTAATGGAGTCAGGGGTGGGTCCATCCGTATAGAACTGTGGAGTGCTAATAGATGCCTTACAGCATAAGTTACACTCTGCTTATTTTAACCCCATCCATTCCAGCCCCTCCATTATTTCTGTAGCTCTGGCTGGCTGAGTTCACTGATGAAGTATCATGCACCTGAATGGACCAGTGACAGACCTGGAGAAGCTCTCAAATCATGACAGCAGCAACAGTTATCACAGTTAAGTATTGTTTTAATTTCATGCCTGCAGCCCTCCTCCTTGTCAGGACCAGACATTTCTCAATCTCTTTTGTCCTCTATCTGAACATCATTGTTCTACTGTTACACAGTACACTGCTCACCTTACGCTCACATGACATTTGGCTGTCTAATTCTCATCGTTTCTGTGTCTCTTGACTGACTCTGATCCTCTCCTCTGCTTCTCATCTGGGTTACACTCCCTGTTCCCACCTCTTCTTACGTACCCCTTACCTTTCCCTTCCCCAACCAGCAAAAAACAGCGTTAATGGAGTAGAGAACATGGCCTTGGTTTTCACTCAGTCCTCCCTCTGGCAAAAATCCCCATTCACATCAATGAAAGTTTTGCTTGAAGATAGGATTGAGTGAAAGTCTGAGGTACAGGCTAAGATTTGTCTTAAAAACAAACAGATGTAGATAACACACACATTAGCACAGATAGATAGCTTACTGCTATTAATCATGTTTATTACAAGGGCCAACCAAGAATGGGGCCCCATTGTGCTAGGCACTATACAAATATAGAGCAGCTGACTGTCCTGTCCCTACCCTGAAGGGCTTACTATCTAAATAGATGGGACCGACACAGGGTGGTAAAGGAGTAGAACACACAGGGAGTGTGAACAAAGTGATTGCAGCAAACAGCATGTTAGTTCCACAATTTCTGGGGGCAGAAGGGAGGGGATCAGATAAATGGAAAGAAAAAAGGGAAAGGAAAGGGAGTGACAGAGACAGGGCAGTGGAGGAGAGGGTAAGAGGGATAGCTGTGGAATGAAACTAAGGTGAAGAGACTGTAAAGGAGCAGGAGGGGGAGGATTGTTTCATAGAATGTCAGGGTTGGAAGGGATCTCAGGTGGTCATCTAGTCCAACCCCCTGCTCAAAGCAGGACCAATCCCCAGACAAATTTTTGCCCCAGATCCCTAAATGGCCCCCTCAAGGATTGAACTCACAACCCTGGATTTAGCAGACCACTGTTCAAACCACTGAGCTA
Organism: Emys orbicularis; assembly: GCF_028017835.1. NCBI lineage: Eukaryota > Metazoa > Chordata > Testudines > Emydidae > Emys > Emys orbicularis. Next base: position 120,347,466 of record NC_088685.1, on the reverse strand, counting down.
TGGAGCAAACAGTCAATCAGCACAGGGCACATTACTAATTATATGATATAAAAAGACAAATTAAAAATATTATCATTACCTGAAATAGATACACATCTCCAAAAGAATTGCTGAGGCAAAACACATTTTCCTTCTTGGGATGTTCAGGGACAGACTGCACTATGCTGTCCTCTGCAAACAGAGCATATCTTGGTGAATTGCTCTGTTCCATGGAATTCCTGCCATAAGTCTCATAAAACAGCAGGGTACAACCTTTGAAAAAAAGAGAAACAAAGTGAGCTTCCAAAGTTCTTTTACTCTACATGCTGTAGGAATAAAGAATTAAGATGCAAGACACACTGCTGTCCACCATTGGAGTTTGAAAGAGAAGTATTACTAAACCAAGAGAAAGGCAAAGGTTAATGGTGGCTTTGTCAATAAGAAGGGAAAACTGATAACTAATAAACAGGAAAAATGTTTTCTGAAAGACAGACTTGGGCTGAAAAAATAAATTATAGCTTAGTCAACTTAGAATGTCAAAATGCTAGAGCAGTGGTTCCCAACCAGGGACCTGGGGTCCCTCAGGCAGCCGTGAACAGGTTTCAGGGGGTCTGCCAACCAGGGCCAGAATTAGACTCACTGGGGCCCAGGGCAGAAAGCTGAAGCCTCACCACATGAGGCTGAAGCCTGGGACTCTGAGCCCCACCACCTGGGACTGAAGCTGAAGCCTGAACAATGTACCTTTGTGGGGGCCCCTGTGGCATGGGGCTCCAGGCAACTGCCTTAATGCTGGCTGTGGCTTTTGTATGCAGAAAAGTAGTTGCTGTGGCACTGGTGGGCCCTAGAGTTTTTATTGCACGTTGGGGTGGGGGTGGGGGTGGGTTCAGAAAGAAAAAGGTTGAAAACCTCTGTGCTAGAGCACATAGAAAGGCTGCTCAGCTGAAGAAGTTGTTGTGTTTATTTAATCATTTATGGAGCCAGTTTTCTCTCACCCAGTCACCTGGGAAACCTTAATATTTGCTAAAGGGGATTAGCAGACGCTCAGTACTTTTGATCTTCAAATACTGTAGAAAATGAGTAAGCATCTCTGGAGATTAACTTTGGTTCCCTTGTTTCTATCTGCAAATTCTGTAGTAAGACACTGATCACTATCCAAATAACTTGGATGTTTTAAAGGATTTCCCTTTCTTGGACTGCATTCTCAGTTTTTCAGATAGAATGACATGCCAGATAGCAGATTGCCACATCTGCATCCTGGAACTAAAACTCAGTAACTAAGCTGATAATCATATATATATATATATATATATATATATATATATATATAACAAAGAGATGGTTAGGGGTGACCTGATTGCAGTCTATAAGTACCTACATGGTGAAGAGAAATTTGATAATAGAAAGGTCTTCAGTCTAGCAGACAAAGGGTATAACAAGATCCAATACCTGGAAGTTGAAGCTACACTAATTCAGACTAGAAATTAGGTGCAAATTTTTAACAGTGAGGGTAATTAACCACTGGAACTATTTACCAAGGATTGTGGTGGATTATCCATCACTGGCAATTTTAAAATCAAAGTTGAATGTTTGTTCTAAAAGATATGCTCTAATTTAAACAGGAATTAATTCAGGGAATTCCTATGGCTTGTGTTATACAGGAGGTCAGACTAGGTGATCACAATGGTCCCTTCTGGCTTTTTAATCTATGAATATATATATCTGTCCTGAACTATAGAAATATACTGTAAAGGGTTTGAAACTGAGACCCACAAGAATTAACATTCTACCTTTTTCCACCATTTTTCAAATTAGAAGGCACTGTAATGCAGTTTAGGGCCAAAATTTAAGTTTTGCTATAAAGTGGTGATTGTGAGAATAGTGGTGCGTCTCTATGTGTGTGCGTGCGCGTGTGTGCACGCTCTTATGATGGTGTGTGATGGGGATGTTATACAACATAAAATACAAATAGAAATGTTTCCGTTTTACACATTCTTTTAAAAAAAAATTAATTGAAAATAGATTTCCTCCCCCATTTTTAATGTTCCCCTGACTAGTGTTGGAAATCCAAAAATCACAGTGTTCTAGTTCATGAGAACTGGAGGTGCAACCTAGGTCACCAAGTTTAGATGTAAAACCGGCTCCAGCTTCAAATGTTCTCACAATTCAGGGTTGTTTGGATTCTGCTCTCCAGTTTAACCCATTATAGAGATAGGTGCATGCTGGCTGTTAAGGACTTATGGAGTTTGGCGCCAATGTTCTGGTTGTGACCCATCTCTATAGAGAATTAAGAGAAACAAAAGTGAATCTGACCAGTCTCATTTCATTCTCTAGTGTGAATTAAATGTAAACAGTAAATTCAGAAATTAGCACCCAGGTGGCCTGAGTGCTAGATTGATACTCAGAGGAAAGAATTCTCTCCCTAGTATACCCCACTGAGGTCACTGCAGTCCAATAGCTGGAGCAGCCTACACAGACATTTATGTGCCCTTCGCTACAAACACATACACACCTAGGGTGTCTGACATAACTGGCCAGTGTAGCCACAGCTTTGTCCCCAGCCTGCTATGCTCTGCTTCCCCATACAATAGAGCCACACTAAGGGCTCTGTGCAGATGCAGTGACAGGGGCATGATTTGCTCTGAAATAAGAGGCATTGCGCCTAGTGTAGTCACTTATAGCTCAGCAGAGCGGGCGTAGCAGTACCAAATCCAAATTCTGCACTTGCATACATCAGCAGCAGCGTTTTACAGCCACTATGCACACACACCTTGCACAGACATAACTGGATTATGAGGTTATGCACAGACTGGGTTAGAGGTTTAGAATTCAAGCCTAGTTTTAATGGGTTGGTGCTTTGTTCTTGTATATATTTCCCAGTTTTCTTCAGTCAGAGAGCACTGTACCATCTCAAAGTATTTTTGACTTATCCGGATTTACTGTTCTGTTTATAAAAAGTGTAAATTACATTATTTTTAAATTCTTTCTAATATCCTCAAGGTGTTATAAGAACATAAGGAAGGGTATTTTAATACATATTTTTATCCTGGTAGTTTTCCACTAATATTAAGTTTTTTTAGAGGAGCAGGGCATGTTTTAGAGTTCAGCCAAATAACAGCAGAACTATGATCCTTATAAATAGATAGGTCCACACATTCTCCCTATTCCTGATGCTGCACTGGAACTGATTATAGTCTATGTGTTTTGATCAAAGCTTGTACTGAGGGGGAATTGGTGGGAAAGCAATTTCCCTTGTTAAAATAAATTAATTAGAGGGGACAGATGGGAAGGAGAGTTCCCCTTGTTAAAGGTTTACTATTCAAGCTCAGGTCTTGTCAGCATACTAAGTAAAGTGGAGGCCTCAGGACACTGATAAATCCAAGTTTGGTAGGTAACCAGAAGGTTGTAAGCCTTTTGCATATTTATAATTAAACACATATCAACAGAATGCAGAGAAACATGCTGTTCTCATTCACATACATGGCTCTTTTAAAAATGTATTTATATCTTGGTTATTTAAATTTCCAGAACCAATTAAACCAAGATTTGATCAAAATCTACACAAGGAGTTCTGAAGCAAGTTTATTGATCTTAATATAGTATGCTATATAAATAAATACATTAAATTAAAATAAAAGAAGGAGGCCTTGAAATCCACAGACACGTTTATTTTGGCAACAAAAATCTTTGTAAGACAAGTAAATTGTATGTATGATCAAGGAAATGAAGGAAATGTCTATTTATGAACAACTAACAAAGACAAAAAGATCCAGCACCAGGAAGGTAACTATAACACTAATCCCATGTGAAAAGCATTCAAGAGACACTTGGTTTGTGTGAGTCTTATTATGTAACATATTTAGCATAAGGTGTTTTGTTGGTACTTTAAGAAATCTTTCAAAAGACAGATTAAACTCATATTTACACTTCAGTGTCTAAACAAAGGTGAGGAAAGGGTGGTATTCAGATATTGCTTTTTCTCTTTACATATGCTATTTGCAGGCATGATTCATTTTACTGCCTCAGTCTAGTGATAAGGAAAAGTGATTTAACCTGTTAATTAAGGCTTTGTCTACACTGGACTTTCATGGGTAAAACTTTTGTCATTCAGGGGTGTGAAAAAAAAACAAAAAACCACCCCGAATGACAAAAGTTTTACTGACGAAAAGTGCCGGTGTGAACAGCGCTTTGTCGGCAGGAGAGCTCAACCACCGATAAAACTACCGCCTCCCGTTGGGGGTGGAATTTTTTTTTATTTTTATTTTTTTGTCGGTGGGAGAGCTCTCTCCTGCCGACAAAGAGCAGCTACACTGCGCACCTTTTAGCGGCTCGGCTGTAGCAGCACAGCTGTGTCGCTAAAAGGTACATCGTGTAGACACAGCCTCAGTCTGACTGCATTTTGTTCGCTTAACAGATCTCAGAATTATCGTGCAGAATTACTGTATTTATTTCGTTCCTGCTGGTTTACTTTGTATGAGTTGACATTGCAACATTTTGAACATCGCCAATACTTACAGCACGGTATTTATTTTTCTTCAGGTCTAGACCCATGCATGAGTCAGGTAATAATTTTGAAAAGTGAAACCTGTGGGAAGATTATATTATTCTCTCCTCCAGTCTCAAATATGCTAGGAAACTATTTACTTTGACTATTTCCTTACTTATTAATTTAGCATTATATTAACTAAAAGGCAATTCCCAGCGGTGTAATCTATACAATTTAGGAAATCACCTGTTAAATTCCTCCACCTCCCCACAACAAATTGTATGTTGATTTTCCTCCACATATTTGCTGACACCCATCCGCTGCTGGTAACACACCTACTTCCTCCATTACACTCAGCAGCAAACATGCAACCTTAGCTCCGACACAACAGTCATCCACCAACCCACAAACAGCTTCCCCCTCCCCCCCAACAGATTGACTCCACACTGTGCTGTTTCATGGCAAGGGAAGCAGGGGGAAGAAGAGTGGGGAGGAGTGTAGATCAGTGGTTCTCAACCAGCAGTCCGGGAGCTCCTGATGGGCTGCAAGCAGGTGTCAGGGAGTCCACCAAGTAGGGCCAGCGTTAGACTCGCTGGGGCCCAGGGCAGAAAGCCAAAGCCCCACCACATGGGGCTGAAGCCCAGGGTCCTGAGCCCCACCATCTGGGGCTGAAGCCAAAGCCTGAGCAATGCAACTTTGCAGCGGGGTGGCCCTGTGGCATGGGGCCCCAGGCAATTGCCCTGCTTGCTGTCCCCTAATGCCAGCCCTGGCTTTTGTATGCAGAAAACCAGTTATTGGGCACAGGTGGGCCATGGAGTTTTTATAGCATGTTGGGAGGGGGGGGCGGTTCCTCGGAAAGAAAAAGGTTGAGAACCCCTGGTGTAGAGGGCAGCGGTGATGTGGGACAGCAACGGGTGGGGAGGAATCGGTGGGATGTGAGGTGCCATAGGAGAGAAGAGAGTTTTGTGCCGTGGACATGGAGCCATGGCTGGACTGGGGAGTACCAGGGCTCTAGGGCGAAAGGGAATCCAGTGCCCCTCTGTTGAGATTTAGGTGCTAGAAGGGTTTCCTCTGCCACTACTGCCTTAACCCCCTCAGCACAGAAGGCAGCAGCACTATGGGATGCCCTTTACGTGTCAGTGCTGCAGCACAGAGGCACGTGGCTCTCCATGACATGCTTACGTGGTGCACAGGACAGCCAGGGCCATGATGCTGGGGAACTGACTGTCTGTGTTGACACATCAAGGCTTCAAGAGATCTCAGTGCACCACACAGCAGCACCACGGGGAACTGTCTGTGCCACAGCATCAGTGCATCAAGGGCTACCTTTGACCCATATATTAAGTCAATTTATACCCACTTACAGATGTGAGTAGGGTGACCAGATGTCCCAATTTTATAGGGACAGTCCCGATTTTTGGGTCTTTTTCTTATATAGGCTCCTATTACCCCCCACCCCCGTCCCAATTTTTCACATTTGCTGTCTGGTCACCCTAGTAAACTCCGAATTCAACGCCTCAGCTAACCCAGGGAAATGTCCATGGCCCCCCATTCAGCTGTGCATTTTCTAACCCATAATGCTTCTTGGCTTGCTCTGAACCTTTGAGACCGGGGGTTGGAGTAACCTAAGCTGTGGGCTGGACCACATGCAAGTGAATGGACGATGACAGGAGTAATACACTGGCACTAGCACCGATGCTCATCATTAGTGAAGGAAGATTAGTAGGAGGATCTGTCACAAAAGCCTGAAATACCGTTGTGGACACCAGAGGTGGGGAACCACCAGTCTAGTGTGTTTATAAGTGAAAAGAGGAATGTAGAAGTATTAAAAATAAAAGTGTTTTTGGCTTTCCAGTACATGAATTCATAGTCATTTAGTGGCTCAAAAAGTATCCCCAAAAATAAGAGTAAATTTTTGCTCAGGAACAGGTAATTAGTCAGTATTGTTCTAATAAATAAAAAGGACAAATTTAAAAAAACTTGAAACTTTTCTGCCCCACCAAAATGCACAGGTGAGGAAATTGTGAACACAAGCACCCATCGGTGTGCTAAGTAGTCATTTCTATGTCCAACTACAGACACTCCAATTTTTAAGGTCAGACCATCTTGATTACCTAACCTGACTTCTTGCATAATACAGGCCATAGAATTTCATTAAGAATAACATCTGGTTGAACCAGAGCATATCGTTTAGAAAGACACCCAATCTTAGATGCACACATGAACAATTTTGTGGCTGCAAGTGGGATTCCACTTTTTAATAATCTGGCCCTGCCACACAGTATCCCCAGTATTGACAACTCTCATGATTATTACTTTTTTTTAGAGCAATGGGATTTCAGAGAGTGCTGGAGCACGACTTGTGATGATACGAGAAACTCCAGTACCACTGCGAAATTGAGCCAGAAGCCAGCAGAATCTCTCCCCTATGATCACCTTTCTCACAGGGGAGGAGGGGGGAGCAAAGAGCTTAGCAGCTCAGCTCAACTCTGCTCTCTCCCCCCCACCCCCCCACCTTTAAAAACACGGACAAGACAGTGATGTTGCTCCTCTTTCCCCCAAACTGCAGCATCCATCCTGGGAAGGGGCAGAGGGGGGTGAAGAGCCCCCAGAGGTGCCCCACCCTCAGCTTGAAAAGGGGGAGTGGGGACCCCATTACAGCCCTCCCAGGCCTGGGAGAAGGGTGAAGAATGCCAGGAGGTGCAGTGGTGAGGCTTGGGGGAGGCTGGGGGGAATCTGAATTGATGGGGGGCTGGGGGCAGTTGAACCGAAGGGGGCTGAACTGATGGTGAGGGCAAGATGAATTGCTGGATAGGGACATGCAAAGGTGCGAGAGTCCTGCATCAGAGGCACCAAAACACCTTACCCAACACATTGGAGAGAGAGTTGGCAACACTGCAGGGGCAGTTCAACAATCAAAAAACAGACTGAAAAAACACTATTTTTTTAAATCTCATGATTGTTTGGGGCAGTCGTATGATTTCTGGGGATCCAACTCATGATTTTTGACCTCTTGAGGTTGGCAATACTGCGTCCCCTCCTGGACGGTCCCAGCCCTGCAAGCATGCTGTACCTCAGTTTGCTTACTTGTTCCCCAGTCTGCTTACTTGTTCCCCAGTCTGTCCCAACTCCCAAACCCAGGACAGATGCCACACCTCAAGTTCTGCTCGACACCTTTTTCCTCAGGCTGTCCTTTTATGGTCCATGGCAAAAACCAAGCATATTCTGCTACTTCGACAAAAACAATGAGGAGTCCTTGTGGCACCTTAGAGACTAACAAATGTATTTGGGTATAAGCTTTCGTGGGCTAAAAACCACTTCATCAGATGCATGGTGTGGAAAATACAGTAGAGAGGTATAAATACACAGCATATGAAAAGATGGGAGTTGCCTTACCATGTGGGGGGGTCAGTGCTAATGAGCCATTTCAATGAAGGTGAAAGTGGGCTATTCTCAACAGTTGACAAGAAGGGAGGGGGAAAAATCACTTTTGTAGTGCTAATGAGTTCAATGAAATCAAGGTGGCCCATTTCAAACAATTGACAAGAAGGTGTGAGTATCACCAGGGGGACTACTTTGAGTAAGCCTTCACCAGCTTTGGGGGTAAGATGTTATCCTTTCATGCAGGACTCATGTTATCACCAGGACCTAAGTTCCCTCTAAGCTGCGCGGCCACGCAGCAGCCTATTAAGCGCCACGCAGGAGCTTAGGGCTGTGGCGGGGAGAGACATCTCTCTCCCAGCCCCGGACCTGCCGTAGACCTGCCGTGGCCAGGGGAGAGGCCCCTATCTCGCAACCGCAGCCCTGGAGCTGCCGTGGTGGGGAAAGGTGCCTCTCTCCTCCAGTCCAGGTGCTGCTGCAGGGAGAGAGAGCTGGGGGGAGTCCTCTCTCCCTGCTGTAGCCCATGGCAGCCTGCACCCCAACCCCCTTATCCCTGGTCCCACCCCAGAGCCTGCACCGCCAGCTGGAACCCTCACCCCCCTGCATCCCCAATCCCCTGCCCCAGCCCAGAGCCCCCTCCCGCACTCCGAACCCCTTGGCCCCACCCCACCACATGAATTTTGTTATGTGCACCAATATGGAGGTGACGTGGCACACATCACCTCCATATTGGTGCATATAACAAAATTCATGTACATGCATGGGAAAAATTAGAGGGAACACTGACCTGACCCCTCAGTCTGTAGGCTGTCACTCCTCTCTCATAGTCCAACCCTCCAGGTCTTTTCCCAAAAACATCCAGTCACTTCTGTCCGTGGTTTGACCCTAGACCCAGGGTCCCTCGCAGGAGTCTGAAACCTTCCTGCAGTCATCTTCTCCAGCCCCTCCTGGGCACCTGCCCAAGCCTCTCTGGTCTGGACAGTCTCCACTATCCATTCCAGAGAGTTCCCTCCCCTTCAGAGATTTCCCATCCTCCCTTTCATTAGTATCAGGTGCCTTCCCCTTATCCCCGAACAGGCCCAAGTGGGAAGCGCCTACCTTGTCAAAAAGGAACTGGGCCAATTTCCCTTATAGGGGCTAGTCACCCTGTGACAGGTCCAGAATTGTTTTTAACTGCCAAATTATCACATGCATCCTCTAAATTGACACATACCCAATTTTGCATGAGTCCATAAATCAGAGAGCTGGACAGGTAATTACCCAATTTCAGTATCAAATGCAGGGCTGCCCACCCAAAGCTGAAGGTGCAAATATAGGCCCACTTTTAGGAAGGTACTTAAGCACATACCTATTTTTAAGCGTGAGAGTAGATGACTTGTGTACTTAAAGTTAGGCATAGACTTAAGTATCTACCTGAATTAGGCTTTGTCCACACTACAGACCCTACAGCTGTACCCCTGCAACTGCGCTGCTGTAAGGTTTCCCATGTATCTGGTCTATGCTGGCAAAAGTGCTCCCACTGGCATAATTAAACCACCCTTAACAAGCGGCAGTAACTATGTCGACAAGACAGTGTCTCCCACCAACATAGATTCATAGATTCTAGGACTGGAAGGGACCTCGAGAGGTCATCGAGTCCAGTCCCCTGCCCGCATGGCAGGACCAAATACTGTCTAGACCATCCCTGATAGACATTTATCTAACCTACTCTTAAATATCTCCAGAGATGGAGATTCCACAACCTCCCTAGACAATTTATTCCAGTGTTTAACCACCCTGACAGTTAGGAACTTTTTCCTAATGTCCAACCTAGACCTCCCTTGCTGCAGTTTAAACCCATTGCTTCTTGTTCTATCCTTAGAGGCTAAGGTGAACAAGTTTTCTCCCTCCTCCTTATGACACCCTTTTAGATACCTGAAAACTGCTATCATGTCCCCTCTCAGTCTTCTCTTTTCCAAACTAAACAAACCCAATTCTTTCAGCCTTCCTTCATAGGTCATGTTCTCAAGACCTTTAATCATTCTTGTTGCTCTTCTCTGGACCCTTTCCAATTTCTCCACATCTTTCTTGAAATGCGGTGCCCAGAACTGGACGCAATACTCCAGCTGAGGCCTAACCAGAGCAGAGTAGAGCGGAAGAATGACTTCTCGTGTCTTGCTCACAACACACCTGTTAATACATCCCAGAATCATGTTTGCTTTTTTTGCAACAGCATCACACTGTTGACTCATATTTAGCTTGTGGTCCACTATAACCCCTAGATCCCTTTCTGCCGTACTCCTTCCTAGACAGTCTCTTCCCATTCTGTATGTGTGAAACTGATTTTTTCTTCCTAAGTGGAGCACTTTGCATTTGTCTTTGTTAAACTTCATCCTGTTTAACTCAGACCATTTCTCCAATTTGTCCCGATCATTTTGAATTATGACCCTGTCCTCCAAAGCAGTTGCAATCCCTCCCAGTTTGGTATCATCCGCAAACTTAATAAGCGTACTTTCTATGCCAATATCTAAGTCGTTAATGAAGATATTGAACAGAGCCGGTCCCAAAACAGACCCCTGCGGAACCCCACTCATTATGCCTTTCCAGCAGGATTGGGAACCATTAATAACAACTCTCTGAGTACGGTTATCCAGCCAGTTATGCACCCACCTTATAGTAGCCCCATCTAAATTTTATTTGCCTAGTTTATCGATAAGAATATCATGCGAGACCGTATCAAATGCCTTACTAAAGTCTAGGTATACCACATCCACAGCTTCTCCCTTATCCACAAGACTCGTTATCCTATCGAAGAAAGCTATCAGATTGGTTTGACATGATTTGTTCTTTACAAATCCATGCTGGCTGTTCCCATATCGCTGTCCACACCGGCACTTCTGTTGGTGAAACTTTTGTTGGTCGGAGGAGTGTTTTTTCACACCCGTGACCGACAAAAGTTTTACAGACAAAAGTGCTAGTGTAGACAAAGCCTAAGGTCTTCAGGGGCTAAGTTTCAGTTCAAAACATTATCTAGGTTTCATTTAAAAAAAAAAAAAAAAAACCCACCACCAAACAATGGATAGCACCTGTGTTGGCAGGTTAAAAGAGTTTAACAATGATTTACCTTTGAGTGTTATCCAATATTGTTTCCACTTTCTCCGTGCAACCAGCTCAAGTTTTTTCTCCTTCTGTAGAGTTACCAACGGCTTGAAGAAGAGCCACCCTGCTTTGCGCACAACTCCTTGTTCTCTCTCATACAGCAGATCCAGTTGCTCTAAGGAACTGAGTGATTCACTGCTGGAGTCCTCTGTGTCTGTTGATGTGTCCGTATTCTCAACGTTAGTCCTGCTCATGTCCAGCTCCCTCATGAAGTTTTCATAAATGTTCTGCCTCAGGGCATCACTGCTGATCGCATTAGTGGATTCGCTTCTCTGGGGCAGAATGTGGCCAGAGCCAGGTGACCACAGTAAACCAGACATCTGCGAAGGTGCCAGAGTGTCCGTAGCGAGGTTATCAATTCTGCTGTCAAAGTACTCACTCAGATCTTTGGATTTTGGCTCCTGTAAATAATGCAAATTGCAAGTAATCTATGGTGAAGAGACATATTTTATAGCATCTAGTTTGTTTCATGTTTTGTCATTGTAAACTCCATCAAAGTGTGCCTGCTTGCACCATGATGGTGCCTGTTAATCCAAGCAATTTTTGCTACTGTCAGTATTACTGCAACATTTTTATTCAACAGAATCCCAGTAAGGCTAATTGCCAAAACAGCAATGTTTGCTGACTCAACAGGCCTTCCCCCCCAAAAAATAATTAAAAAAAAAAATCTCAGAACTCATTGATAATTGCTGTGATTTGATTTCCAACAGCCCAATGGGCATTGTGAATAGAACCATATACTCCTGACAACGGTGAATTAATCTGTTTTCCTGAGCATCGTGAAACAGGGACATTGTCTTTTACACACCAACCTGACTATAACAGTAACACTGATAAGACTAGTTTTGCTTATTACAGGAGTTTTATAATGGGTGAAATTAAATTCAATCTAGGTAGCAAGGTTTCAATATCTGACCATTTAAAAACTTTGGATCTTTGGATTAACAGATGTAAATTGATTACTTTAATGGCGGTAGGCTGATTTTGCCTCCGAGGATCTGAAACATGTCAGTCTGAAATTTGAAATATTTTTAAACCCACTGAATTCACCAACTATCTGCCAAGATAAATGTGCTCGACTTCATTTTAAAACTAAAAGAAAGTGTGTTGGATGATTTGCACGAATCCAGGTTTTAAAATGCAGTGGTGTATATTTTCTAAAGATTGTAGACATTGCTATTTCAGTGAGGGCTTGACTCCTAGATCCAGCAGTGTATTATGAAATCCATTTGTATGACTCATGCTTGTATGATGCAATTTCATTTCTTCTGCAACCGGGCAGGGCAGTTCCCTTTTAAGTGCTCTGAGATGACTGTTCTACATATGATTTTAATTCCACGTTGGTGATGTGGAATGTTCGCTCATTCCTGCAATAGTCCGTCTATATGGAAGATCTGAGCCTCATGGCCTGACTCAGCAAGGTGCTGAGTGCCCTCAATGCCCAGTAGGGTGACCAGATGTCCCGATTTTATAGGGACAGTCCCGATATTGGGGCTTTTTCTTAAATAGGTGCATGTTACCCACCCCCACCCCACCCTGTCCCAATTTTTCACACTTTCTGTCTGGTCACCCTAATGCCCAGTGACTTCAGCGGGCACTCAGGTGTCTTAGTATTTCACAAGATTGGGCTCTTCAAGCTAAATTCCACTGTCAAGAAGAACCATTCCAGCAGTCTGATGGAAGGATTTATCTCCCATCCAACTGTATATTACTGACATTCTTAAAAAATACATTATGCTTAAAGAATAAGCAAGAGAAAAACTATTTGCTGCCTTTTGTATAGAAAAAAAAATTAACAAATTTTACTTGAAAATACCCAGGGGCTGTAAATAGCTCAACCAGAAGTACAACTATTACCCAGGAAAATGTTATTTTTTGCTCAAGTTTACACTGCTTCTATAGTAATATTTATTTGCACTCTGACTTCTACATACGGATAAAGTAAACAAACACTGCTCTCCTGTGAACTAGTCACACCAGAAGCTTGGAAAGCAACTGCATTTATTTTCACATCCTAGATGCTGCACATCAAAAATGTACTGGAAGAAGCTGTGTCATGTTTTGATAGTATGATGACCTCCAACATAAAGCCAAGAGCAACAGTGAGATCCCATGCCGCTGCAGATTTCACAAGAAAGATCACTTTTCAGCAAGAAGGCTGCTGCAGCAGTAGGCTCAGAAATGCCAAATTTAATTTAAAGATTATGTTCCAAGACAATTCATTTAAGTTTGAAACTGGAAGAGACCCTTCTAACATCTCTTGGAATGTACACAGGCAACCCTCAAATTAACCTGATTTCTTGGCACAAACTGGCCCTTAATATTGTATGCTGTGCCTTGAAGTCAGTGTGGCTCACACACTGGTTGTGGTATGGAGTGAGGAGGAGCTCCAGGAAGATTATGCCACAAGATGGCACAATGCCTACCAAATCTTCCCAGCACACCGGGGAAGCACAGTTGCTGCATCATCCCTTAGAGGGAGCAGTGTATGATCTCCTATTCATCTAGACAGTACTGCTGGACGGTATGAAGATGTACAGGTACATGGCTCTGCCTCCTTTCTGCTCACCTTTGTGGTGGCTTGCACCCCCCGCAGTTTTAGAAGGGAGCAGTCCCTAAACTGAGGAGAGCACAGAGAGCGCAACTTTGGCCAGCCCTTTCATGGGAGGCGTTATGGGAGTGAGGGAAGTTTCTGTACTCCCCACTTGTGCGTTCTTACAAGGCCAGGCGCAGTCTGGCCTTTATGGAGCTGATTCTGGGACCTAGAGCAGGAGACAGGAATTTTAGTCTTGATCACAGCTATCCTCAGTTCCCATTGATGGGATTAGCCTTAAACTGTTCTAAAGAGACACCCACTAACTAACCAGATGGTACTTCAGCTTTGATACCCAGAGAATTATGTAGCCAGGTTCATACATAGGAAGAAGGCAGCTAGATAATAACATCTCCATAAAACTACAGGTTTAACCAAAAACCCCGCTGTCTACAGTTGGATTTGGAGATATAACTGAGTTGTCCTTTCCTAACTTGAGAGGGATGACAGCTAACACTGGTGATGAGAGGGAAAACATTTACAAAATATATTTACAACGTGCACATTCCCATGTTTAAGGATTTGTTTTACTACACATTTCAGCTTATTTTTATAGGCATTTTCAGGGCTACAAATTATGTTTTGATCCACAGGATCAGATATCACTTTGCTTTAACACTGTAATTATTTTAAAAGATCCAGTCCATCTCATGAAAAATCCAGTGACTTGAGAATCTATTCACTGGTGTATTTGCTTCCCTAAATGACAATTAGAGATAGCTGGAATTTTCACCAATCATTGAGTAGTCTTATGGAAAAACAAATAAAATGCAGGTATTACACTAACGGAAGGTGTCTACAGCTCTCAGTACTAGACTTTAGGATGAGTTTTCCCACATACCTGCAGTTTTCTTTTCTTCCTAGAGAGGCTTCCTGTCCAGTCACTGATGCGTCGCATCCTGCTTTTTAATGTATCCTTCTTGGAGGCATCGTCGTTTAGGGGTTTGGATTTTCTACATGGGAGGGTATAAGAAGAGTACTGTGCGGGGCCTCTGTGTTCTACCCTAGAGGGAACATCAATGTCTGAGGCAAAAGAAACATGGTTGCTTAAGCTGGCATGAGTGCCAATGTATTCATCAGACAACCTGAGAGCTGAGGATGGGCTGCTTTCTAAATCTGTATCCTTATATAGATCGCGGAGGGAGGAAAGAGATGAACTTTGGTTGAAGGACTTTTTGCTGTCATTTGTGGGAAAACTGGCATGAATCCTTGTATCCGGAGTGCTCCTGGTCAGGTAGGAGCCATCCAGCTCATTGATATCCCCATTGTTGCCCCAGGGAGAGTCATACCATGAAGACTCTGAGCTTAGGGAGCTTCCTTTACTGGATCTAAGTCTTGAGTCAGTGGGAGATAGACGATGACTTGAAGTGTCATCTGTACTGGAGTTCCTCCTCACCTCTAGCAGATCATTAGATTTGGATTCTAAAGTAGGCGAGTACCTCAGCAGCTGGACTGGTCCATTGGATTCCTCTGTAGAGACTTTGTTGTTGCTACTGTTGTGAAACTCAACCTTTAAACAGCCATCCAGCTTCCCCAGTGTTTTAATGAGAACTTTGGGGCTCCTCCTGTCATCTGGTGGTGGGGTTGATGCTAGGCTCTCATTCTTTCCGTAGCAATTTAAAATATGTCCACTGCATTCCCTGGAGGCAACATGATTACTTGCAGCTTCAAGGCCAATATAGTGGAAACCATTCTCAGGAAAAAATGCCGCATTGCTTCCCTGGCAGTAGTTTCCTGAGGCATTTGTCCTGTGTTTGGCATGGATACTGCTTTTAGAGGTCTTTGCCACTGTGTCACTGAGCCTAGGTGAATAAGGCTGGTTACTCTTGAAGTGAGAGAGGCAGCTTCTGGCTAGTGATCTTGATTTGTAGCTAGTGCCACTGCTGCTGTGTCCCCATCCATGCAAGGAGCAAGACTTTTCATTGTTAGCATGAATGCTGTGAATTTTCAGAGAACAAGGCTTCTGCTTGGCACCAGATGCAGCATTAGTGTGATTTTTTGATCCATGAAGGCTGTACTGGCTTTCTGAATTCCCCATTTTCCACTAAATTAAGAAAAAAAGTTTCATTAGTATCAGTGGCCAGAAGATGAAGAACTAAGATGAATAAAGCACTTTTACACTCTAAACAAGAAACAGAGTTTTTTTTATTGTATGAAACAACTTTTTTCACAATAGAGTCAATAACCATTTTCAGTATTTAATAATTAGGGGCTGGGGAGGAGGTCAGGAAAGCTCATTCTTTGTGTGGTTTGTTACCCTGCTATAAAGCTACTAAATGCTGGCGTCTAACCCCATTGAAATAATTTCAACACTTCCCTCCTCCCACACCCCCTGGCAACATTTTCTTCTTATAACTTGTAAAACCTTTAACTCCCAAGAACAACTGCATAATGAAAGGGAAACAACAGGATAATCGCTACTTAGATGTACAGTGAACTGTACTTTCAGAAAACCCCTGCTGCCAGGAGACATGCAAACTGCAGTTTCAGCTTGACTAGCTTCTGTGCAATAAAATGTTCCTTCAATAAATTGTTCAGCAAACCCCTACCTCATGATTAAAAAGAGCCAATCTGGAGGGGAAAAAAGGGGCGGGGGGACATGGGTTTTTTGAATAGCTTTATCCCTCATTTCAATACAAAGCTGCACCATGTTTGTTCAGCACACAGAAGTTTGGAAGTTCACTCAGCAAAACGCACTTGAGCAATCCTTGCTCACATAAAGTAGCATTTACAGGAGAAGTTCAATTACTAGTGTGAGAAGTTTGTACAATCTGGCCCCATATAAGTGCACTTGAAAATAAAAGGCCCAAGTCGGCCCGCCCTTACATGGGTTTCAAACTCCAGTGGCTGCAATGTACATACAAATGACAAAGAATGTTTTGAAAAGATATAAAACAAGTCATTCTAAACTGTGTTTTCAATGTTGATATGGTAACTGGTGCTTCTCTTCATATTAACTTTCAGACTGTTGGACTGGACAAAGCTTGTGCAGCCTCCTTACAGGCTTCTGAGAATTAACCCCATTGTGAAAACAGATCCACATTTTTTTTTTTTTACATTTACATTTATTTGAAAACCCTTCCTACCCTACCCTATTCATTTTTCATTAAGTCTTTTGGTATACAGTTTAGTATGAAATAGAAACAGAAGTACCTCTAGAATCACCATTAAATGTGGGTGCAATTAGCAATCAGCGTACTTTGCATTGTCTTGATAGATAGCCACCACACTTTCCAAAAACGGGATGGCATTCCATGCAAACTTTCTGGAAAATACAAACAAGGAAAAAATATCTCAGTCAAATACATTTACATATATTTTACCTCTATCAGATAAATCAACATAAAAATAAGACAGAGCACAAAAAATAGAGAGAAGGGAATTGGTTAAGAGTTTTTATATTTCAGCTACATATTCCTATACACTATGTTTGTTAACAGGTGTGAAATTATTGCAATAGAACCTAATATTGGGGTATTTTCTAATTCTTTCTTACTCCACTTTCAATGATGAACTGGCACAAACTTCCAGTACTCTGCATTTTGCTTTGGTAACATCAATTAAAATTTATCAGGCTGTGCAAGTATCCATTACAATTTGGACCACTTATATCGAACTGATCAGAGCAATTTTTTTGTGCTTGTTTACTCTGGTCATGGCTGAATTCCAGCCATGACTGCAGAGGTGAAAGGCTACTGGGTAATTCACCCTGCCAACCAGCCAGCAAACTTTTCTTAAAGTTTATTCTAATTTTAAAGTTAATCTGCCAGAAAAACAACAAAAAGGCAGCACCAGGCTCTGTGCACACCAAAAGGTAACAAGACAAAAGCTGCTATGGAGAGACTGAGAATACGTCAGCTGTTCACATAGCACACAAAGGCTGTCATTCAAAATAACAGGACAGGATCTGAATTTCACAGAACTCAACAGCAGGTTATTGACTGAAAACGTGCAGTAGAAGAAATGCATCACTGTAGAGAAAGTTTTGGGGAGGAAATTATTAGAACAGCAGTTTAATGGATATACTGTTAACCAAAATTCATCCCCTCCCGCAAATAAACTTGGTGGACAGTTTACAAGTAATCCACGAAGAGTCCAAAGGACTATGACATTTTCAATGGAAAAATTATCCCATCTGCACAAAAACAAACAATACACTGGAAGATTTAGCTTCTTTTAAAAAAAAGAGAAAATGTGGATGATTTTGTGTCTCTGTAACATATTAAGAACCACAAAGATGACTAAAGGAATTCATCAGCAAGCTTTGTATTTGGCTAACTTTTAGGTTACCTAAATTAAAAGTCACAAACTAGTATTAAAAACAGTATCGATAGAGAGCCCTAGATAAAGGCCAGCAAACAAATGTCTTAGAGGTATATTATTTTTTTTTTTTAACCATGCTCTGCAGTGTTTACACACCTCTGTACACAAAGCCCTGGGCACTTTCACCAAGCCATTTGTTAGAGACTTTCACTAAATGTAGGGACTTAAACATCTTATGATAAAAATCTACTTTATTTGATATTTTTATTAATAAGGAATTATTTATGCATCCCCTTATCTTGTAGGTACTAACTGTCTATGTCTAGAAAAGCATTAGTTATATAAAGCAGCTGTAATAATAGCAGCTTTAATACACAACAATGGTTTAACAACAGAAGGGGGGGAAACCCTACGTTCAAGATGAGGAAGAAACCAATTTAAATAGAAAAAAAAATACATAAACTCTGTTGAGTTCCCAGTCACTGAGTCAATGTAAATCTTCAGCAAACCTGCTTTCACCATTCCAATAGGAGCAGATCACAAACTAGGGAGTTTGTATGCAGAACCTACATATCAGAGCATAAACTACATTTACAAGGAAGCTTTGAGGGGCTTATTTCTATTCATAAGGGGACATTGAACCCAATTTGTCTAAAGAAGCAGGCAAAGCGACCATCTGGTCTCCATAATGATTGTGCACTGGACGGGTAATCCTTTTAACAGAGAGGGTAGTGAGCAAGCTGCTATTAAGAACCTCAAGATAGACATCAATTTTTCAAGGCTCAAGTCACTGGTACAACTTCCATTGTGTGTGTCTGATGCCGTGTACATATTATATAATGGGTGAAGGAATAAATTTATCTAAGGTACAATGACTGTAAAATAGGGCCTCAGTCAGTGTAGGAGCCAGTTAAAAGTACAACAAAACAGTCAAATTCCACAGAAATAGTGACCAGGGATTTTTCTCAGTGCCCTGGGACTTCAGAAGGCCAGGACGTTCTAAACATTCAAACCAGTGAAACAACAAATCATGACATCTGCAAGACTACAGAGCAATCACCACCCTCAAAATTAGCCGCAGCCATTGCTACTTTTCTTACTTTTGTATAGAGATTTTCCTTCGACAACCTACAATATGGGTGAGTTGGGTGAATCCGTTTGGTGCCAAATCCCAGATGACACTGGTGCATTGGAAAGGCTCTAGGACAAGTTCCAGTTTCTTTGATTCAGAGATACCAAATATTTTAAATCCCCTTAATTCTGGAAGATATAGAAATTGGAACATAAAGGACTGACCTCAGCTACATTTAAATAATAAAAATATATATTTCACAGCATCTTTGTATTCCAGATTAAGAGATGAATTCTCCCACCAGTTTGGAGAGATGGCTGTATGGATACCTCTCATGAACAAAACCAGCTCCTATTAAATGTTTTCTGTCATTATAATCAGTGTATTTATAAAGTGGTTCACCTCACTCAAGCATGATAAAAAAGTTTATTTACTTTCAGTTGTACTAGATATTCCATGAAAAAGTTTTTAGCCTTCATCCTAGGTGCTCCATGACGCATTTAAAAAAAATGCAAGTATACCAATAGATACTCCAGGAAACCCCCTCTCCCGCACCTACCACCACCACACCCAATAATTAACATAAGTCAGAATCCAGCAGCTAAAAACATTTCCCCATGTTTATGATCTTCCATATAAAGTCCTCCCAGTCTCTCTGGGCTCAAGAACAAAAACGTGCATTGTAGCATGCCCTGAAAGATCAACCAATTAGGTCTATTTCAGACCAGGGTGGGAGTGAACTCCTGAACTGAGGATCCCTCCTGGACAATGGCCAGCCAGCTACACCCCTTCTCTTAAACGAATGGGGCTCCACCATAAGCACCTTCACCTTCACCATTATGGCAGGATAGCAATCAGACAGCCTTACCAAATGATAGAAAAGGTCCTTGGGAATAAAGGATATAGCAGCACATTGCAGCTTTAAAGGAACTTTCCACACCAAATTATTAATCTCTGAGAACAGAGGTTTATAAAGAGGTATTTAGCATCCCATACTGTATGCAAAAGCAAAGACAAATTTTGTGTTTTCAAAATGTATTGGGTGAAAGCAAATATTTACTTTAAAAACAACAATAATAAACAATGTTTTGGCATTAGATTTGCTTATAAGAAACAACAATTCAAGGGAACAGGAAGTTTTAAGACCTACAGAATAAACTGCTTATTCTGCGGCAGCAGTTTACAGCCAAAGATCACAAAGACTCCTGTCATGGTTTCACTTATTGTAAGAGCCACACTATGCTGATTTCGGTACTGCCATCTCTCTTCTTCCAATACAATGACACTGCCTAGGTTAAGACTTCCCTAAAATTAAAATGCAGAATGCTTCTCTATTCTAAATTGTGCAGAACTATAACTTCAGATTGACAGAAGGTACACGGGAAGACATAAAAGGACAGAGTACCCTTCAACCAAAGGCAGAATTATTCAATATCCACGGATGATCCACGGTAGGATCTTCATATGGCAATTTTGCAGATTTCTTTGGTAATGGCTGACTTCTTCAACTATGAAGTTGTTAGAGACCGACTAACATACATTCTAAGCAATGGCGGAAAAGGCATCTTCACGCACACATGAATCCATCTACTATAGCTATTTTTATACAATATTTAAAATGTCTTCATTCCTTTTGTTGGGCACTCAGTGTGACATTCACCCCGTGCATGGCCAATATGAGACCTATGCACTATTGAAGTTCCACTTAAGCCCTCTTTTAAGATCTTATGTGGGATTCACAGGCCCGGTGCTGGTCCTTTGGACATGGGTGAATCTCATGCTAAAAGAATACAGTGTCACTTGAAGGATATTGAAACAGGCTCCATCGCTATGAAACCATCAGAAAACAGATTTTTAGACTAATACAGCCTCCTTTCTAACCTAGGCAGATCAACAAACAGTGTTGCCAATAATCATCAGAACCAATAGCTTGAAAGGATGAAGCGTCTCGGAGAACTATCCAGGCTCCAAAAAAGTACTTACACTTATGTTATATTGCCATTGCTCAGCTGCCGTGAAAAAGTAAGCACATCATTGAGGGAGAAATAGTCATTAACCTATCTTCCTCCCAGCCCCCCATGACCCATTAGTTCCAAGTCTGAATTCAGCAGACCAAGAGCAAGAGTCTTGTTTAAGACTGACTGTAAAACACCAATGTATGTAAATAGATCATCTGTGAGGGGAAATTCAACAAGAGACACATAGGCAATATAATCACATACACTCCATAGGTAACTGGGCAGTTAGTTGGCAGAATGGTAGTAATAGCATTCTAGGAAAAATAAAAGTCAACCCATACAGAACAGATTTTCTGGCTTGGGATACATCAGAGGACCCCAGATTGGAAAATTGGGCAGAAGACAAAGGAAGATGGAAAACGTCAGACCAAGGCTAGCAAAGCCACTTAGGAAACATGAACAAGAAAAAGGCCTTGTCTTTCTATTCTTTACTGTTGACCTTGAGATGAGAGAAGACATCAGATGATTGTTCTAATGAATCAACAAGGCACCCACTATAGAGGCCTTTCATTTAGAACAGTGGCTGCAAAATGTTGGTACCCTAGAGTTCTCTCTAGTAGCAAACCAGTTTACATGCCAGTCCTCTACTGCTAGGAGACATCACAGAAACATGATGGACAGGAGTCCACTCTTCTGAATATCATGGCCACTCAAAAACAAACCCTGTCTGAAGTACCAGTGCTGAAAGTGAGAAGTGGGAAGATGAAAAAAATAGGTAGAAGAAAGTACACTGAGCTTAGGAAATCTCACTGTTCTACTAGTGCAAATACTGACCTCAAGCTCCATCATGGTTGTAACATTTGTACAAAAGGTAGGAGATTAATCTAAAGGAGCCCACGCTGACAGATGAATGTGGATTTCTTTAGATAAGTGCAGTAAAGGGGTACACTCTCTGACCTTTCTTACAGAAGGACTTACAGTATTTGGCATTGACCTCTGGTGGGAGACACTATGGTAAATGCTATTTATCTTTTCTCTATTGTTTTTTCACTTGTTTGGGTTTTTTTTTATTTTAAGTATATGTTTATTTTTGATACAAAATGATCTGATCCTTTGAGAGAAGTGGAGTATAAAATAAATGAGTCCCCAGAACTCACCAAACACAGCCTTCTGTCTTAGGAAACGTACTCTACGAGCTAAGGGGTATATTCCGAGCTCACGTACACATACTCCTGCTAACTCAATGAGAGCTCGTGTGAGTATATTTAGTAGTGTAGCTGCAGTAGCACGGGCAGGAGCAGTGGCAGCACAGCTCCCTGAGTCCAAACCTGCCTGAACCCCACATGTACACATCTGGCACAAATACACCGGACTGCTCCCCATGCTACCACAGCTATACTACTATTTATACTCTCGCTTACCCTCACTGAACTAGCGCAAGGATGTCTATGCTAGGGGAAATCACACCTCTAGCTCATACTGTATACACAGCCTTAGAAGGACTTTCAGCTGTAGAATGTGACTGTAATATTCACCTTCGAAGGGGGGGGGGGGGAAAGACATGGCAGTGCCAATGTCTTCACAAACACGGCTGGTCCAGCTGCATGTCAAATAAGGGCACCACAAGAAACTCTCATCTCGATTAGTGGTGCTGTGATTATGCAGAATCTAAAAGTATTTCAGAGTAATAAAAAAACATCCCTCTCCCATATGAAATTGCCAGTTTGTTATTTTCTTTTGCTGCACTTATGTGGTCTGGAATCCTATGGCTTTGACTTGGACCAGCTAACTCTCTCCCCTCTTTCTCTAGCTCAAAACAATTAATTTAAGAAAAAAAGATTCTTCTTTCAGTAATTGCCAATACTTTTTCTTTTCAGCTTAAATCACTTTTATATCCTCCTTTCCGTAATGGTTAAAACATCATCAACTTTACATGGTTTACATCCTACTGAGTCTGAGCCTGTATTTTTCTCTTCGCTGCTATACAGCTTATGGTGTGTGTGTGTGTGTGTGTGTGTGTGTGTGTGTGTGTGTGTGTGTGTGTGTGTGTGTGTGTGTGTGTGTGTGTGTGTGTGTGTGTGGCGGGAGGGGGGGGGGAGGTGTTAGTGTATTTGCTTCATTAGTTCCACAGAAATACAGGGTTAGAAGTATCTTGTTTATAAATTATATCTTTGTTCACTTTGGTTTGCAGTTTAATGTGACAGTCACACAGAAAGCCAGAAAGTAAGCTAGACTTCACCTTTTTCAAGGCTGCATATGGATCTATATATGAAATAACCAGGGATGTGTGTTAGTGTTACACTATAGCTGAATTAAATACGGAGTTTCTTATTGGCAGCAATTTACAGTATTTTTGAAAACCATGCATTTTGGTCACACGCTTTCACAAATGAGAAGCAGATTTTTGATTCCTGCAACTCCAATCACATTCCTATGACAAAAATACACCATAATAATTGTACCATGGTATTCTTGGCAGAATATTTTGCATTTATACACTACTGTATTCAAGCAATGAACTAAAGCAGCGCAAAAACAAATAGCATTATTTTGCCTTAAAAATCCCATTTGAAGCCAGAATCCAATTCAAACTCATTTGACTCTCTTTAGAGCAGAGTCTCATTAGGTTAAACAGAAAATTGTTCTGTAGATCACAGACGAAAATAAAAAAAAAATATGACAAAAGTTTTCTTCATAAAACAGCAATCAGTATTCAATTAATTATTCAATATCAGCCAGATAAGTCTTTTAAACTGTTAATCATTGTTCACACACTTTTACTTTTATATATAAATAAAAAACAACAAATCTCTTTTTTGGTTTTACATACAAAGTCAGTACCAAAAAGTCTACATCACTCTTCACATGTCATGTCAGAACTGCAGACCCAATAACCAGGCCATGATTTTTAATTTTCCTTAAATCATTCTTCTGAGCCCAAGACCTATGCAATTTAATTAAGTTATGTTTTACAGTTTTCAAGTTAGAGCAGCATGGAAGACTGATTCAAGCTTGAAGATCCTTATCCTATTACAGGAGGGCTGATACAATCTAAATCTCTGGAGACATAATTTTCTTCTGCAGGAAAAACAAAGTCCATCATTTGTAAATGTTATTGAATTGATGCACAATGGCTAGTGTGCACATCCATTTAAGTAATAACCATTAAGCTTGACCCCCCCCCCCAAAAAAAAAAATAACCAGAAGAGCCCATTCAAATTTTGGCTAATGTAGTTGTAGTGGTTAAAGAGATGATGTGTCCTCTCTCAGAGGGACTACTTCCTGCCCATGCAGGGGATGTACTTAATGATCTGATAGGTCTTTTGCATCTCTAGCTACTATGTCCTAAGTGTGTAGACCAAAATATAATGTAGATCAGGGTAGGAAACCTATGGCATGCGAGCCAAAGGCGGCATGTGAGATGATTTTCAGTGGCACTCACACTTCCCGGGTCCTGGCCACCGATCTGGGGGGCTCTGCATTTTAATTTAATTTTAAATTAAGCTTCTTAAACATTTAAAAAACCTTGTTTATTTATATATTATAAACTTCTAGAAAGAGACCTTCTAACAACATTAAAATGTATTACTAGCACACGAAACCTTAAATCAGAGTGAATAAATGAAGACTCGGCACACCACTTCTGGAAGGTTGCCGACCCCTGATGTAGATTAATGTAGTGCCTTCCAGGAATTTCAAACTATTTAGGAAACTAATGGGTTAGATCCTGGGAGTGCATGGACTCTGTACCTGCAGGTACAAACTGAGCAAAAGTTTCTAAAACCTGATTTCTCAAACTGTCCTCCCTTTGTTCAGCTTACAACTTGTGGGCACAGATGTGTGCAGAAACTGATGTTATGTAGCCATACATCCAGAGGATGGGTGGCCTTGTGGTTAAGGTACTGGACTGCAACTCACGGAGCTGAGTTCAGTTTCTGGCTCTGACACAGACTTCCTATGTGACATTGGGCAAGTCATTTAGTCAATCTATGAATATTTGCACAAACATAACACAACACAGTTGGGCCACAATTATAGTTGGGGCCTCTAGGAACTACTGTAAATACAAAATATGGATGAAGCATAAGAAGGTGTCTAGCTACTTTGGATGCAGCCACAGTCAGCTAGTTAGTCATCTAAATTCTCTCAACTGTGCTCGCATGAAACTTTGGGTGCCGAAAAAGAAGCTTGGCTGAGAGCAAGACCCCATTGCTCAGCAATAATTCTCCCACAAACTTGTAGGCGAGAATGTCTTTTACTAGGTCTTCCTTATTCTGTTTAAAAACTTCCACCTCGACAATTAGTAGAGATGGTTAGGACTGCCATTGAGTAGCTCATCTTTGGAACAGTAACCACCTTATTTGACTTAAACTCACACCCTCCTCCTGTAAAGGCAAGTGTATTATCCACTGATACAGAGTTGACATGAGTAACCCGAGCTAACACAGGTCACCTTTGGGTAGCTTGTTTGTTTATTTCAACTTCTTGTATATATATCCCGTGTGTCAGAATTAAAATTGGACCTTGCTGCACTAGTCTGTTGTTTAAACAATGATGACATTTAAGTGGTTTTGAAATTTACACATAGTTAACCACTCTAAGATGGAAATGTCATACTTCCTTCAGCAAATAATTTAAACAGATACTCTTAAGTAGCAAAGCTATGTTTGCAATCAGGTCTAAATATTTTTTTTTTCTTTCCAGTTGAATGTAGCAGAGAGATCCAAAAGACAATGAGGCCAAATCTCTGTGCCACTCCAGCCACTTTACCCTGCTTTATCAGCATAAAGAATGGAACTTTTCCCTCCAATATTAAACGTATTTAACACTAAGAAAGGAAACTTTTGGCCCATTATGATTTGTATTTATTGTAAATTACTAAAATTATGGGACAGGCTAGGCAGAATCCAAGAAAGAAAGAAGAGAGAGAGTCTATGCATTAATCATCATGGATTGGGGCAGTCACTCTAGTGTATTCCTGACAATATAAAGCTCTATTAAAGCATACCATACATATGAAGCTTTCCTTAACCCTTCCCCGCCACACACACCCCAGGCAAAAACACAAAACAAAACAAAAAACAAACCACCACCTTTAGAGCTGAGCTGTAAGATGATTTTGGCAGTGTCTAATTCACCAATTACAACAATTAAGTTCCACTGATCACAGATACAAAGAGTTCTGTGGAGGAAAACAATTCACGTATACTATGTAGTGTAGATGTTAGCTAAAGAAACCACTATAGTTGGAAGACATCAGAGTAGTAAACACACAAAAATTATTCTTTCTGCCCAATGCCTTCAAGTTCAAAGGTTTCTTAACTCACTCTATTTTTCTTTTAAATATTGTTCTTGTGCCTGACAGATAGTTCTCTCCCACCCTCTTCACAATTTCTACTGCCCACCAGCCTTACCTTCAGCAGCCTGCTTCAGCCTCTTCTCCCTAATGTTTCACAAAACTATGCAGCGCGCGCACGCACACACACACACACACTCTCTCTCTCTCTCTCCCCCTTTCTTTCTGCCCCAGTAAGCCAGGAAACTGTGTCTAACACTTCAAAATGTTCAGCCGTTATGAGCTAAAAACAGATTCTGGGCTACGCTGGATGTATTTTTGTCTGTAAGCTACACACCCTCCTCATGTTCAATTTTTTCCATTGGTGGAACAGTATGATGCAAACTTAACCAGAAAGTGGTTTTCCATGGGCCGCTTGAAATGATTAGCCTGGACGGCCTTCCATAATGCCTCAAAGCCACCAGGGAATACTCTATGACTAGGCTGTTGTTTGACCCTGCATTCCAGAATTACCACGAAAGTTCCATAGGAAAGCTACTAGAAAGTTTGCTGAATAAAGGTTTGCTTGCTTGAAGGTAGCCTCAGTGTCTTTTTTAAACTCATTAACAGCAAGTACATACACCTAACATCCTTGTGTATGATGCCTTTGTAAACACAACAACTTCCAAACCCACCGCTGGAATGTTATAGTCATGAAAACCCTCTCTTAAAAGTAATTTTATGATTTTACACAACGTCATGCATATCCGGCAAACCCTATGTTCTCTTTGGTTTTGTTTTTAAAGCTGTACCAAGCTGCAATAGCCTACAGGTTGAACTATTTGTTTCTAATAATAGTCATAAGATACAAAGCAGACATATCTTTTACATAAATTACAATATTTTTAAATTTCAGTGCCTAAGGCTAGGCTGCTAAATCTATATTTAGGCACACAGATGATAGCCTGATTTCCGGAGGCACTGAGCAACCACATCTACTGACTGCAGTGAGAGCTAAGGATGCTCAGAACATCTGAGAACCAAGCCACTTACACCTCTACCCCGATATAACGCTGTCCTCGGGAGCCAAAAAATCTTACTGCGTTATAGGTGAAACCACGTTATATCGAACTTGCTTTGATCCACCGGGGTGCGCAGCCCTGCCCCCCCCCCCCCCCCCAGAGCACTGCTTTACCGCGTTATATCCGTATTCGTGTTATATCGGGTTGCGTTATATCGGGGTAGAGGTGTATTTAGATGCCTAAAAACAGATATAGATGCCTACCTCTAAGCACCAGCATTTGAATATTTTGGCCAAGGTGCATTGTGGAAGATATGTTAAATCAGTAACAATGCTAAAGAAACAGGCTAGAATAAATTTCATCTAGTTAAACTCCTTATGTATCAAGGCTCTTTAAAATGACAACCAACAATCATAGCTACCAAACTGTTATCTATCCTGCATGCTAATGCAAGGAATATCAGTTTCACAAAATCAACTTCCCTATTCAGAAGTTTACTTTAGGAAAATATTTCTCCATGTTGAACGACAGGATGCATCATTTGAAGGACAATTGCATTCTAAAGTGGAAACATTCAGCAGAACCCAGAAAACCTTTTACACAGATTTGCACACATTTGATTTGCATGAACGGAGGAGACCTATTTTAAAACCAATTTGCATAGGAACACAGGCATTCCTATACCAGATCAGACCTGCAGTCCATTGAATCCAGTATCCTGTCTCAGATAGTGGCCAGTTCCAGGTGCCTAAGAGGAAAGTGAAAGAAACCATGCAGTTGATAATTCTGGAATAATCTGTCCTGGTTTTCTGTTTAACCCTAAAAACAATTAATGGCTGGCTCCTGCACTGAACCATGAAGGATAATACCCTTCTAAACATGTTGATGCTATCAGATGTAACTATTAATATGTTCTCATTATCTATACAAAAGTCTAATCCTTTTCTGAGACCTAATGGGCTCAATGAAATCCTGTGGCAGTTGAGTTCCAGTTTGTTCATTTTTTAAGTAGTACCAAAGTGATGCACTAGTAACATGCTTAGGCTGCACCCACCTAACTGGCTAAGACACCTGTTACATCTGTTTTTAAAGAGTGAGAGTTTTTCCCCAACAGATTGCTTGAAAACTCTTTGAAATTAAGATGTGTTTTATGGTACACTTTACTGGTCCCTCTAAGCAAACTACTGAGTAGATTCACCAGATATACTTAGTGCAGGCTATGATGACCCTTGCTTGTCTGTGCAGGTGGGGGAAAGAGATGTGCAAGAAGACCCCCTCCTATGTGCTGCCAACCAAGGGCTTCCTATTCCCCTCGTGGAGGTGGGTTTTTTAGAGCGCTGGGAGAGAGCTCTCCCAGCGCTATGCTGCGACTACACAAGCCACGTTAAAGCGCTGCTGCTAGTGAAGACATGCCCTTAGCCTCAGCCAATATAAAGATGCATAATGCCCTAAATGGCCAAGACTTCCCTACCCAAGAGATCACCACTCTCCCTGTGATGTACTGCCACAGCTGAGATCAGTAGAAACACTTGAGCTAGTGTCTCTGCCCCCAGTATCACAGGGAAGAGTCTGCTCGCAGGGCATTTGCTGTGAAGGCCCCTTTCCTTTGGAATACTCTTCCATCATGGACCAAAATAATGTGAATTGATGACCGTCAGGGCATACTGCAAGCCATATCTCAGAAAAGCTATAGAAGACGTAAGCATTGTCAGGTGATGTTTAAAGTAATATGGGAAATTTGCTTTACTTTTGTGCTGTAAGGTTCTTTTAGTATTGTTAGATGCATGAGGTCACTGTTTGATTTCATGTATTTTTTCCAGTATGTTTCAAAAAGCATCTAGAGTGTTTAGATGCTAGATCAGAGGTGGGCAAACTACGGCCCGAGGGCCACATCCTGCCTGCAGGACCGTCCTGCCCAGCCCTTGAGCTCCTGGCCGGGGAGGCTAGCCCCCGGCTCCTCCCCTCCTGTCCCCCCTCCTCCGCAGCCTCCGCTCACCATGCCGCCAGCGCTCTTGGCGGTGGGGCTGCAAGCTCCTGCCAGGCAGCACGGCTGTGAGAGCTACCGGCCTGCCCCAGTGCTCTAGACTACACGGCGGTGTGGCTGGCTCCGGCTGGGCGGCGCGGCTGCCAGTCCTGGTGCTCTGAGCACCATGGTACAGGGTCGGGGAGCGGGGGATTGGATAAGGGGCAGGGGGCAGTCAGGGAACAGAGAGCAGTTGGATGGGGCAGAAGTTCAGAGGGAGGGCAGTCAGGGGACCAGGATCAGGGGGCAGTTGGATGGGCGTGGGAGTCCCAGGGGGCCTGTGAGGGGGAGGGGTTGTGGATAGGAGTCAGGGCAGCCAGGGGGTGTTGGATAGGGGGTGGAGTCCCGGGAGGGCAGTTAGGGGCGGGGGGTCCCGGGAGGGGGCAGTCAGGGGACAAGGAGTTGGGGGGTTGGATGGGTTGTGGGTTCTGATGGGGGTAGTCAGGGAGCAGGAAGTGGGAGGGGGCAGATGGGGGTGGGGGCCAGGCTGTTTGGGGAGGCACAGCCTTCCCTACGCGGCCCTCCATACAGTTTCGGAACCCCGATGTGGCCCTTAGGCCAAAAAGTTTTCCCACCCCTGTGCTAGATAGTGCCTCTTGTTACTCTCTTATAAACCAATGCATGTGTCAGAGGCAGAATAAAAAATGGGAGATCAGCTTGAAGAGAAAGCAGGATAATGGTGTAGTAGTTCCAAATCCTCAGGTCTGTGTGGATGACACCACCAGACAAGATAATCAAATGGTTTGAACTCAGGGGTCAAATTGAGAAAAATAAGCTTCACTCATTTGAGTTGCCAAAATAACATGCTGCTCACAGGAGACTGTACACATCTGTGCCCCCACCCTCCTTTCTTACCTGAGAGAATTAAATGTTTTAAATGCTTGACATTTAAATAAACATTATTGCACATTCGAGTTAACAGGTTCCTGAGATGAATGAGGCAGTTCACACCTCTCAGAGCTATTGCTCCAGGCTCTCTGCAGGTTCATCTCTCCATCAGTGAAACTTAGTTCACATTTTTAAAGTTTTCTTCACAATCATAACAGCTAGAAGCTTTCATTAAAAAAAAGTAAGTTCGGATTTCCAAAAACAAGAAAACAGCTGACAGAGGTGACAACACACCATATCACTGTGTACCATCCCAATCCGATCCTTTTCTGAGCTGGTGTCTTTATAGACACAGAAATAGCATTGATATGTCATGCTGATAATCACAGTATTTCACAGGTTCACAAATTCTCTCATAGCACAAGACATAATAGAAAATGCGTCTCTTGGACTAACTCCTCTTCTATTTGGAGACACCTCCAACAATTGTTTACATGGAAAAATAATATTAGGAAAGGATTTCTTGTATTTTTAGCTTTTCCTCAATTTTTTTCCTCTCTCTCTCTCTCTCTCTCCTCCCCTCTCCCCCCCCCCCCCATTCTCTAGACCTTTGCACAGAAGAAGTTGGAATATGGGTCTAAAGAAATCACAGATAATTTTGAGGTTACCTAGCAATATCAACCATCATCAATTACCCAGGGAAATATTTTGTTCCAACAAAAATGTAACAGTATTTGTAAGACTTTTACTACAGCAACATTTGTGTCAATAGTTTTTAAAATGTATGTTGTTGCATAGAAAGAAACTAAATTTAAGAATTGAAAAATGCTCATTGAAATAGAAAATGGAACATTTTAAAAATAGTCTGAAGCATCTGCATTTAGTTTAAAGCATTTGGAAAGTGGAGTCTTCAAACAAGCAGTTTAAAAGGCATAAGTCTATCGAACGTGTGCAAAAATATTTGAAGGTGGAGTCATTTGTCACATTAGCATAGGCAAGAGGTCTCAGGACATAAATATTTATAAATCACAGGTGTTATTTCACATTGCATAACAAATGTTGCTTGTGCCATTAAGTGATCCAACAGACCAGTTAATTGCCTTGGCAACACTGAATATTTATTATCTGACATTAAAGATTGAGGGTCAGACACTAAAAAAAAAAAGATTTTTTAATGAAGGGAAACTGGTAAGTCAACAGACCATGCTAACTTCATTTTGAGTCACAATGCTTTGTTACAATGGGATAAATATGGGGGAGTTTCTAAGCAAGTTCTGTCAATTAATGTTTGCTTAGATAATCTGCATCAAAAGGCATGTAAAAATAGATCTTGTATAAAATACATTTTAATTAAAACAGTGTTGCTAGTTCTTGTGACTATGACAAGTTTCACGATATTTGGTGTTTTTCTTAAAGCTTCAGCTTCTGAAGTTACACGAGAATCTCAGCTGTTTTTATTAAAAGTAAATTTCCAGCCTTCGCTGTTGCAGAGAAAAGCTTGAAAATGGGACATGGGTGCACCCTAAAGGCTCACAAGCCAGAAGGCAAGTAACAAAATTTCAAAACCTACTACTTTCAAACAAACAAACAAACAAACAAAAACAAAAAACCCTCATGATTTTTAAGCCAATCTCATGATTTTTTGAAGCCTGACTCACGGTTTTTGAGCATTTGGGGCTCACAAAACTGCTAAAGTCAACCGTTGAATTACATTACAATTGCACAGAAATGTAACAAGGAATAATCCTGGTATAAGAATACTAAAATAAGGGTTTTCCCTGGTTAGAATGTGTCATTTTATATTTATACTTCTTAAATGGAGTGATGCACATCAGGACTTGTAAGTTGCTGCAAAGAAATATGCCCAAAGCAGAATTAATAATAAGGACAATTTCAACATCTTGTCTACCCATTTACAACAATTTTTCTGGCTGGAGATGGTGGTGTTCAAGTTGACAGGTTCTTAATGGCCTGGATTATTCAGCAATTCTCAGAGGACTCTTTCTAGTCATTAGGAAAAAAAAAAAGTGAAACAAACAGAATTATCTTACTCCCATGGAGCCTATCACACTAATTGAGAGCAACATCACAATGTGTCCCATTTTAGTTATACGAGTTAAGTAGACAAGAAGCTTCTATTATCTTTAAAAAATAATATGGGGAAGAGGATTGGCTTTGCGCATGTATGTTTCAGTATAGCATCTCAAACTTCAAGAGATCCTTGCTTTAAATAAAGAGGCCATACATTGTGAAGCTCTGTAGATACCAAATAAAGTAAATAAGTTAATTCCATCAAAGGGGAATTGGCAACATGTTGATAAGACCAAATGGTTTAAAAAAAACATTTTGTCAAGTTTTATATTATGGAAAGACACTGCTATGTGATGATCCTTCCCCTACAATCTGATGGATAATAGGTGTAAATGTACTGTCATAGCAGCATGAAAAGAGGCAGATAAGTAGCACTGATATTTAAATGAAAGCATTCATAAATATTCCTATACTACAATAACTGGGGAAGGGGGGGGGGTAAAATGATAGGGAAGCAGGGCAAAAATGGCAGTAGCTGCATCAATTGTTTCTTAGCCAAGTATCTTACCAGAAATTAGAAACACGTGACCGTTCCACACAGCCTTATCTTATCAAATAGAAGCAGGAGATACCACCCCTATGTTTTTGGAGTGAAGGATCAACATGACTTATTCAAACCATTTTGCCAGAATCAATAGAATTCTATTTAATGTAGTAATTAAACAATATATGTACTGTATTAGAATTTTATAACCAAAATACAAAACATGAGAAAAATAAGATTCATACACACACACAAATTATCAGAGAGGAAATGTAAATAGTTACCAGATCACCATATGGAACAAAACAGACCATAGTTCACTGACAATTCATTGGTTAGGTGATTGGAAGGATATTGCTTAAAATGTAATACTCTCATTCCATCTATAAACAACCTGCATGGGGATCAGAAATCTTACCTGATTTATCCTTATATTAATATATATCATAGGAGACCCAAATATTTAACAAAACCCCTTCCAAATGTTAAAAAAAGGATACTACAAAGGTAAAATTTTCCATTAACGTGACATGAAAAATACATATTTATCACCTACATATAAATATTTCCAGAAGCAGAAGGCAGAGATTTAGAAGACCGACAATTAAATGGAAAGATTTAAACTGTCTTTCCAACATAACATTGTGAGTAAATAATCAACTGCAAGAAAAAGCAACACACTAACTAAACACAGGACATATTCAACCATCAAATGCATCTCCACTAACCACATAACAGTTTGCAATGTACATCATATTTAGCAAGGAGCTAGCCAGTTTCTTGTCCTAATGTTCTTGACTATGGCCCTAATTGTCCCATATTCAGGAAAAATCCCATACAGGGGATTAGAAACTCAATGAGATTCTCTGTATAGAGTGTCCCATGCATTCTCCCTGTGGGCCTGTGGAAAGGCTGGTCCCATGGATGAAGCAGCAGGTACCCACCCCCAGAACTAGCCGAGATGTAGGGATCTGCCAAAGGGGCAGGGCAATTTGCATGAGACCTCATTGCCGGGGATTTCCCCTACCAGTTACTGTCTACAGAACAACCTCTTCCACTCCTAGTTTAAACAATGTCAAGAGGAAGTGCACAAAAGCTCAATGTCTAGGTCAGTGTGAAATTTTCTGTGGTTCCTGCTGGTCACCACCCACAGCTTGCATCCTCCTCACATGTGGTATACTCCATGCCACAGTGTGGCTTCAGCAGGGTACAAGGAAAGAGGTGGCATTCCTCCCCTTCATATGCATCACACAGACAGGGTATTTGGGCTTTTCATTTGCTTTGCCCATGAAGACTTAGGGAATGATTTGAGCCCTTTGTCTGCACTTAACCCAGAGCATGATGGGAAATAATAAGCATAGCATTGACATCTTCCATTACATATTTTCTTTTGACTATCCTGAGTTCCCTTCTCCTTGCCTGGGCTACAGGGTTTGGATCTGGGAAGAGAAAGGATTTTCTTGCCCTCAAACAGGATATCTTGTTTGCATCTGGCAGCCATAAGGACTCTTTCCTGGTCCCTGGCATCTGAGAGGGTTGCAATTAATGTTTTTCTTTGTTGACTCTTCCCAGGCAAGGCCCTAAGGGGAATCCTATAGCATTTTTCCATATATACATGATCATCATGCACATTACTATTAAGTATATTTGCAAGAAATATAGCCAGCAAAGTAGGGTTTGGAAGTTCTTTCCCTCCAACAACGCCAAACATTTTGCAGAAGCAGATCTGGTTTTCTAACTGCTCTTTCCCCCCCCCCTTTTCTTTTTTTCCTCCCAGAAACCCTTAACTATGGTTTTCTATGAGCAGCCTAGTCTGAAGCAGCAATTTTACATTTCTGTATATTCTCTACTACCTTACCAATTTATCTTTTGGCTTCTTGGGGCATTATTGCTGACATAATGGCACTGCTGATACAGGGCACGATCCAAAGCCAAATTCCAGGGTGGGAAGCTGGGTTTTTCAGGTGGTCATTGCCCCCGTACCTCACTGCTGGGCCCCTCTATGTGACAACCAACTTTAGCTTGAAGGTCTAGTCCACCAGCTAGCAGGTATCTTCCAATAATATTTTAATGTCCAGATTCTACAAACTGTTGTGGTGGCTGTTTGGTTATCACAGACAAACAGCACATCCCTATGCAACTTCTCATTAACTACTGAGAGTGCAGAAGAGACAAATGGGCAGGGCAACAAAACAGGATCATTTTGCTTACTTGTGCACTTGGTAATACCGGACAAAATATATGTCCCTACACGTATTTAAACTATACAAGAGATAAGTGATGTATTACTCCAAACGGGTGCCTCTGTGTATCCTCCACATATTGTATTTCCCAGCAGTCATTCCAAAGCTGCAGGGGCCACCACAAAATTCATTCCTATGAACAAAAGGGAATGGGCCTATTTCTTTGTTGCCCTGCACCTTGTGTAGTCATTTCCACCAATGCAGAGCCTGTGTCAACTGGTTTCAATTTTACCATTCTAATTTGGTAGCACTTTACCCCCACTTTGCATTGGTGTAATTGAGTACACAAGATACAGAGCAAGGGAAACTTGGGCCCATTATTTCCACGTAGCTTTCCCACAAAAATAAAAAATAAAAATAAATAACCTCCTCTCTCACACCCTCTAAAACAAATGACAACTAAAAACCTTTCTTCTAATCAAGCAGTTACTTCTAACAACTGGAAAAGAAGAGAATTATGTAATGAGGTCCTCAGATACTACAAGGAAGGGTGCCAGTTTAACTATATATTGGAAGCTAGATTAAACAAATAGATTGAGAAGGTGACACTTCTGGGAATAATACATCAACATGGGCTAGAATATTTATATTGTGAAGATGATCCAGGAAATAACATTTCTGGGGAGAGTACTGGCATCCACATATTCAACAGACACAATATCAGATCTCCCAGAGTTAATCTAAAATTTACCAAGTGACATAACCCATCTCTCCCCCCCCACCACACACACTCTTTTTAGCTTCCCCTTTTCATAATGTTAAGGAATTTCTCACACTGTACAGGGTTATCTGCACTTATTTCTAGGTAGCCTATAAACAGCAATGTTCCCGCATTTATTGGCACTGCTGTGGTATGGTTATTGTGCTGTTCTTTTCCCTTTCCTCACTTGGGATTAGAAGCGCCAGTTTCTTTCACTTTCAGCTACAATGCCATATACTTTTAGTATTTATCCTTCAGTCATTGATTACACTTTATTATGATATATTGTGTTGTGTGATGCAGCAAGACAAATCAAAAGGAGGTGATGAATGAAATGGTAATTTGATC
Organism: Emys orbicularis; assembly: GCF_028017835.1. Taxonomy (NCBI): domain Eukaryota; kingdom Metazoa; phylum Chordata; order Testudines; family Emydidae; genus Emys; species Emys orbicularis. Next base: position 120,311,585 of record NC_088685.1, on the reverse strand, counting down.
CCCCAGAATGTAGAAACAGGCGGGATAACAGGGCTGAGGAACATTTTGACGAAAGAGATATACCGCCTCTCTGGCGAACTAAATCCAAACATCATGGGTTCAACTTTGACAGACTCTAAACCATGATGTCATATGTAATGCTTTATTTTAAAGGACTATTAGCATAAACAAAGGTTCAAAATAATGTCTTGCAACAAGAGCAGTTCCTCTGAACTCAATGGAGTTACTTGTGGAATAAGGTACTATTTAAATGTAATCTAGTCCTATTAGAAAAGAAGGGGCAAAAGTATTTTTCTTGATTGAAACAATTTGTTTACTTTATCTATTTGACACCACTTTGTGTATGGTCAGTCTCAGCATTTCTCCTGTATAGACAGTTAGGGCCCAAACCTGCAAGTATTTGGACAGATCAATAACTTTATTAATAGTAGTAGTTCAATTAAAAACAAGTAAAATGAGTAAAGTCACTCATATGCCAAAGTGTTTGCAGAATTAGATCCTTAGTAAGTCAGTTGACCATGCCAAAAAGATCTCTTCCTTCCCAGGCCCCAGGAATTTCATTATTCTTAGAACTTTTTGTGCATATAAAAGTGATTTTCTTTACCCATTATCAAAGCTGGGGATAACATAGCTCCTCCTCCTCAGTTGGTGCAGTGAGAGCTCCCCTTCCTATTTCTATCTATTTTGGCCACTGGATATAGGTGATAATTAAAAGCTGCAGGTCACTATTGTAAAGAACATCTATTATTTTCCTTCCTCGGTTTTCTGTTTTGGTTATTAAAACGAAGCTCGGGATTTCCCTTCAGAGCTCTTCCGCAGCTTTCTATGAAATCCACATTTGCGGAACTCTTAACATCACCAGCAGCATGCAGAAGAGGAAACCCACACCTACAGTAACACAGGTCACTATCAGTCAAAGCTGTTGTCAAGCCCTGGACTAACTTCACAGACTGCACTGTGGGTTTTTGTGTGTGTTTTTTTTTTTTTAATAAAATAACACATACTCTCTCAACACTGTTGTAGAGGAGCTTGGGAATCTAGAGCACTTAACACAACAATCAACTTGGCTAAGAATGCTTAAAGGTGACATTGGTACTTCACCCACAGATCCTTGCTTCTCTTCTTTTGATTTTTTTACACTATTTCTTATTAGCATGGATTAATCAAATTTCTCTGCTCTGTCCTCCAGACAGGGCCGGCTCCAGGGTTTTTGCCGCCCCAAGCAGCAGCAAAAAAAAAAAAAAAAAAAAAAAGCAGTGATCGCGATCTGCGGCACTTCGGCTCTACCGCCGCTGCTTCAGAATTCGGCGGTTGGTCCTTTGCTCCGAGAGGGAGGGAGGGACCAGCCGCCAAAGAGCCGGACATGCCACCCCTCTCCGTTGCACGGAGCCGGCCCTGCCTCCAGGGCTGGCCTTACCATGAGGCGAACTGAGGCAGCCGCCTCAGGTGCCAGACAGAGGGGGTGGAGGGACGCACCACTAGGACCCAGAGTGTAGAAAATTGTGTCTGCTGCTGCATATGTATTCTCTCTGCTCTAGATGCACAGAGATGGTGGAGTGCTGTGCTGGAGGAAGGAGGGCACAAGAGACATAACAGGCAGGCAGGCGAAAAGGTGAGAGGGGAATAACAGAAAGCAGCAGGAGCTGCAGGGAGAGAGAGGAGTAGGAGCCTCTTATGTACCTCTCTAGCACCCCCAGGAGCCTGGACTGATTAACACCAGCTTCTCAGGGAGCTTCCTCCTGCTTTCCTGAACCCACTTGAGGAGAACAGGCAGTCAACTGAAGTAGCAGGAGCCAGTTAGGCCCTTAAGACGCTGATATCTTCCCTCACTCAGGCCCTGCTACCAGCCTGCTTATTTGTCCCCTTCAAGTGAGTGTTGAGAGCCACTATAGCTGGCACAGAACAGCAGTCACGAGTGAAAGAAGAAAACGTCCCTCTGGGGCAGCATTCAGAAAAAGAAAGCAAGCAAAGGAAGCTTTTCTATCTAAGCAGGAAGGAGCTCTCCTGAGATACACAGACACAAATATTCACGTTGAGCCTTCCGGCCCCAGTGAGGATGTGAGCGGTGAGGAGATGCCTGATTTTCCAGTTATTCAGAGTGCAGGTGACCTGGCAGCTACTGCAGCATCCATATCCCCATCTCAAATGGATGTAACCATGCACATTCCTGAAGAAAAGCGTAGATCAGAGAAGAGTGTGGTGGAGGCCCAAGAAACAGCTGCTGCTGAGTTTAGTTCCTTAAGTCTAGATGATCCAGGAATGTGGACCCACTTGAGCAGTAGCCTGAGGGACTTCCTTGTACTGCATGGGCTACAGCAAGTGGAAAAACTTCATGTTCTCCAAAGACAATGAAAATAGACGTTTCCATCCAACACATTACTGGCGTGAAATCCCCAATGGTGACAAAGTGGAGAGGCCATGGCTTATGTACTCAAAAACCCAGAGTGCTGCATACGGTTTTTGTTGCAAACTCTTCCAGTCTAATATTCCAGCCACATTGGGTTCTACAGGAACAAAAGGACTGGAAAAATCTGGCTAGAAATCTGGCCTGCTATGAGAAGGCAGCAAATCACCAGAGAGCATTCCATAGGTGAAAAGAACTTGAGATGAGACTAAGGTTAAAGGCCACCATAGATTATCAGTATCAAGAGAAGATTGCATCAGTCTCTTTACTGGCAAAATGTTCTGAAAAGGCTCATTGCCCTTGTGAGAATGCTTGCTACCAAAACCTAGTAGTGTGTGGCACTTTAGATCAGCTGTATGTGCAAAACAATGGAAACTTCCTTAAAACTGTGGAGCTGATGGCGGAGTTTGATGCTGTACTCCAGGAGTATCTAAGAGTCGTCACCACCCAAAAAATGTACACACACCATTACCTTGGAAAAACAATTCAAAAAGGAGATCCTACAGTTACTGGCAACAAAAGTCAAACAGAAGATTGTGGCAGATCTGAAGTCAGCAAGATATTACTCCGTTATTCTGGACTGCACACCTGACATCAGCCATACGGAACAAATGACTTTAATGGTGCATTTTGTAACAACAACAGAACCTAGTGAAAATGTCCCTGCAATGGTGACTGTCAGAGAGCATTTTCTAGAATTTATTGACATTGATGATACTACAGGAGCTGGTATGACAAATGTGCTTCTTAAAAAGCTGGAAGTTACGGGAATTGTGATAGCTGACATGAGAGGTCAGGGCTACGATAACATGAGAGGAAAGCACAGAGAAGTGCAGACACGGATCCGAGAATTAAACCCTCGAGCTTTTTTTGTCCCATGCAGTTCTCATTCATTTAACTTGGTGGTCAGTGATGCAGCATCAGCAAATTTTGAAGAAACATCTGGAAACATCCTCTCTGACACTGAAACCACTGAGTGTCTCACGATGGGAAAGTCGAGTGGAGGCGATAAACCTATCAAACACCAAATTGGGAAGATAGATGATGCCATAGTTGCCATTATGGAGGATAATGCTATGACAGGAACTGTTCATGGGAGAACAGTGGCAGAGGGAAATGGAATCACCAGAAACCTACATAACTTCACATTTCTGTGTGGCTTAGTGTTGTGGCATGACATACTGTTTGAAATAAATGTTGTAAGCAAGAGACTCCAAGGCGTTGACCTTGATATATCTGAAGCAATGGAACAACTGGACAAAGCAAAGTCATACCTACAGTCTTACCGGTCAGATGAGGGATTTCAAAACGTTCTGAAGAGTGCACAGAAGTTGGCAGAGGAACTTCACACTGAAGCTATTTTCCCACCCATTCAAGAATACAAGAGTCACCGAAGAAGATGACATTTTGATTACGAGGCATGGGATAATCCCATAAGAGACCCCAAACAACAATTCAAAGTTGAATTCTTTAACCAGGTGCTAGATGGTACAATACAGTCAGTTGAAGAACGTTTCATGCAGCTCAAGGAACACAGCAGTATATTTGGGATGTTGTATGATATTCCAAAACTCTTCACTATACCTAAAGAAGACCTACACCAGCAATGCAGGGCACTAGAGACAGTGTTGACACATGATGACATGCGCGATATTGATGTGAGTGATTTAGGGGATGAACTGAAAGCCCTATCAAGATACATTTCAGCAGGATCAACACCAAAGGCTGTTCTGGAATATATGTGCACAAATAAGATGACCACCCTCTTTCCAAATGCTTTTGTTGCTCTGCGCATACTTCTAACACTTCCTGTAACAGTTGCCAGTGGAGAACGCAGCTTCTCCAAGCTGAAGTTAATAAAAACACATCTACGCTCCACAATGACACAGGAGAGGCTGGTCGGCCTTGCAACCATCTCAATAGAGCATGAGCTGGCCCAGACTCTGGACCTTCAGCAGGAAGCCGTTCAAAACTTTGCGACCAAGAAGGCACGAAAAGCACCACTTTGATTATTCAAAAAGATTTAAAATGCCAGTGTTTACTATGCAGACAAGAAAAATTACATTTGCTGTTCAGGAAAGTTAAGTGTTACTTACAATTTTTGAACAAGGCATTTTAAGTTGTTAGTTCTCCTTTATTGGGGTAGGTAGCAGAGCAGTACCATGAGAGGAGTAGAACAGGAAGAAGGCAGAATTGAGACCTTTCAAAGTTTTGGCCCAAACGAGGGGACTTGGGGGCATCATTTGAGCTCCCCGCCTCAGGTGCCAAAATGTTGTGGGCTGGCCCTGCTGTCCTCAAATTTCCATTCTCTGCTTATTTGTTTCCTTCTGATCTTCACTTGCTGTCTCACTGGGCAATAGCATATGGTTTCTGGATTTCAACCAATCACTTTAGTAATGATTATCACTATTATGCCGATAAATGGTAGGCCAGATAGTGGGCCATCCTAGATGCCTGTACAGGGTAATACAGGAGCATAAAGATGGCCACTTACCTCCTTGCACCAGCTACACACATCACTGATCAACTAATAGCATCATGGGGGAGGGGCCGTCTCTGTAAAGCCTCTCTAAAGAAAACCAGGAGACAAACTGGTCTGCTCTGGTGGCAGTGCAACTATGGACTGTCCCATGCACAGGGGTTGTGGAAAAGCCACAATTTAGCCCTGAATTAATAAAGCAAATTACTATTTAATACTGTCATCGCTTTCTTTAAGCATGACTGTTCTCTTTCATTTGTGAAATAAGTGGAGTTCATGCAACAGGATATTCACCATAACAAAGAAAAGGAAATTGCACTGTAACGTGCTGAGTGCTATCAGGAGCACTGGCAAAAGTTAGAGAAATATTTAACTTATGATAAAAAGGGTGGTTGATTTGCTGAGTGATAGAAGAAACAGTCACACCAGGGATTCTTCCTGATTTGCTTCTGCTTGTACTGAACATGCTTTTTCCCCCTTCACAAAATAAATCACAATACTCTAGAATTTTAAAAAGTGGTCTATTGCTTGAAGCAAATTCAATGATGTAACATACAGTAGAAGCTGAATAAATTCACAGATTCATGCTATAAAGCCAGAAGGGAACAACAGATCACCAATATGACGTCCTGTATATCCAGGGCCCTTAAATTTCACCAAGTAACTGAAGAACTTGTGTTTGGCTAAAGCATATATTCCAGAAAGGCATCCAGTTCTGATATGAAGACATCAAGAGATACAGAATCCACCTCTTCCCTTGCTAGTTTGTTCCAGTGGTTAATCACCCTCACTGTTAAAAAATTGTCTAATTTCTAATTTGAATTTGTCTGACTTCAGCTTCCAACCACTGGTTTCTTCTTATGCCTTTCTCCACTAGATTAAAAAGCTCTTGAGTAGCTGGTATTTTCTCCTTGTGAAGCTACTTAAATACACTAATCAAGTCACCTCGCAATCTTTTATCTGATAAATTAAACAGATTGAGCTCTTTAAGTCTGTAACTATAAGGCATTTTCTCCAGCCCTGGAATGAGGAGGTTACTTATCTATAATTGGAGGTTCTTCAAGATGTGTGGTCCCTATCTGTAGTCCACTGAGGGTTACGCATGCATACCATGCGCCCGGAGTCAAAGAATTTGATAGTCATGTCCATTTGTCCACACATGCACCCTGGCTCACCTCATGCTTCTGTCAGAGGTGACAAAGGGTGGGGCAGACTAACCGCATCTCTAGTTCCTTCTCCACCATGAGAAGATCCATAGTAGAGGGGAAGGAGAGTGGGAAGTGGAATACAGATACGGACCATACAACTCGAAGAACCTCAAGTTACAGATAAGTAACCACCTCCTCTTCTCTGAGTAATGGTCCCTGTTGTATTTCACTGAGAACGATTAACAAGCAGTACTTAAGTCAGAGGAGGGTGCGAGGATGAGGATAGAATGGTCGTGTGGAGAACTGCCATACCAAAGAAGGTGTCCACCAAGGCATAGTGTGTTGCAAAGGTGTGCACTGAACTCCACATGGCCATTCTACATATGTCTAGGAACAGCACTTCTTGAAGGGAGGTTGTGGTCAAAGGCTGAGCTCTCGTGGAGTGAGCCCACACCCCTGCAGGGGGGAGGTAGGCCTAATAGTAGGTAGCAGAGTTTAATGCAGCCCAAAATCCATTTAGAGATTCTTTGGGTGAAGATGCCCTGTCCTCTGAATCTTTCTGTTACTGCAACAAACAGTCTGGGGGACTTCCTGATGGGTTTTGTTCTCTGTAAGTAGAAGGCTAAAGCTCGGACATCTAGGGAATGAAGTCAACATTCCCCTGCAGATGTGTGTGGCTTAGGTAAGAAAACAGGTAAGTGAAAGAATTGATTGATGTGAAACTGGGAGATCACCTTTGGGGAAAATTTGGGGTGCAGACATAGGGAAACTTTGTGGAAAATTATGAAAGGCAGGTCCTCCATCATAGCTCCAAGTTTGCTGACTCTTCTCATGGAAGTGATAGCAACAAGAAAGGCAACATTCATGGAAAGGAGGGAAATAGAGCGCGATGCTAACGGTTCAAAGAGGGGTTTTGTTAGCAGGGGTGAACTAGATTCAGGTCCCATTGGGGTGCGATCAATTGAACGGGTGGAAAGGTTCTGATGAGGCCCTTCCAAACCCTAGCAGTTAGTGTGTGTGTAAAGACAGGAACTGTCCATGGGAGGGTGGAACATGCTAATCACCACCAGGTGGACTCTGAAAGAGTTGAGGGCAAGACTTGATGACTTCAAGGATAGAATGTAGTCCAGGATGAGGGGGATCCCCACTGATTTTGGTAAAATTCCCTTTTGTTGGGCCAAGGAAGCAAAACGTTTCTACTTGCCCTGGTAACATTACCTAGTGGATTCCTTCCCTCCTGCTGCTGGAGAGGATGCCTTGCATGGCCAAGGAACAGGTACATTCTCAAGCAGATGTCCATCCAAATACTATGCTCTGAGGTGGAGTGCCTGTGGATTGGTATGTCTGATCTCATCGTTGTACTGTGTCAGCAGATCAGGGAAGTTGGAGACAGCAATTAATGGATGGGATGACATGCAAAGGAGATTGGGAATCAGAACTGTCTGGGCCGGGGGGTGATCAGAATGACCGTCATTCTGTCTTGTTGGATCTTGTGGAGCACCTAAGGCAGGAGTGGTAGAGGAGGGAAGGCATAGTTGATTTGGTCTGACCAGGAGAGTAGGACAGTATCGTCCTGAGAGTGGAGGCTGAGACCTCTGCTGGAGCAATATGTGATGTGCATTTGTTGTTTATATGCAAGGCAAATAGGTCTCTGGTCAGGATCCCCCATCGGGTGAAGAGATTGTGTACTACCAAATCGTGAAGTTCCCAGTGGTGGTTGATTGCAAAATGTCTGCTGAGCAAGTCTGCAAGCACATTCTGTGTCCCAGAAAGATAGGCTGCGGACAAAAGGATCTGGTGATTGATGCACCAATTCCAGAGATTGACTGCTTCTGCGCACAGAGCGGTCAATCTCCTTCTCCCTTGTTTGTTGATATAGAAAACACTGCCGGTGTTGTCTGACAAAGATGAGAACATGATAGGAACAGATGAACAGGAGAAAGGATTGGCATGGCTTTGTTACAGCTCAGAGTTCCAGGTGTCGTGTGATCAGCCATGTGTGCTCCTGTGCCTATATGGGATGGGTCAGTGATGATCATCTTGTCCGAGGAGGATGGGAGAAAGGGAACCCCCTCGCATACATGATATGGATCCGTCCACCACTGAAGGGATGACAGTACCTTGGTGGGGACTGTCAGCATGAAGTCCATGGTGTGATGTTTTGGCAAGTAAATTGACTGGAGCAATGTCTGGAGGCAACAAAGGTAGAGTCATGTGAAAATATGTACATGAAGCCATTTGCCTGAGGAGGGACAGGCAATCCTGGCCGGTACATAAGAATTGCTGACGATACAAGTTATGATGTATCCCATTGCCTGGAACCTGTCTTTCAGTAGGTGGCCCCTATAAAATCCAGGGACTAGATGAGGTCTAGGATTGATTTCTTGACATTGATGCTGAGTTCGAGGGATTAAAGAAGGCTGAGCAAAATGGAGGCCGACACTTGGGCTTTGTGCCTGGACCATGTGGCTAGAAGCCAAATCATTGAGATATGGAAACATGAGAACCCTGTAACACCTGACATAGGCCACTGAGATTGAGAAAACGTAGGTAAAGATTCTGGGAGTGGTGGCTATTCCGAAGGGAAGTACTATGTACTGGAAATGGTGGGTGCCCACTGTGAATCTCAGGAAATGTCTGTGGGCTGGATGGATATCAATGTGAAAATAAGCGACCTTCATATTGAGGGCCATAAACCACATGCCTTTCTCCAAGGATGGGATAATCATTGCCAACGTGACCATACAAAACTTGAATTTGTGAATGAAGCGATTGAGATGACTGAGATCAAGGATTGGTCTCCACCCGCTTTTCTTCTTGGGTATCAGGAAGTAAGTCGAATAAAACCCCATTCCTTGATATTCTGAGGGAATGCATTCTATCTTTCGCCCCATTGTAGTAAGGAATCCACCTCTTGGGTGAGAATGCTGTCATGAAAATGGTCCCCGAGGAGCAATAGGGAGGGGGGTTTTGGAGAAGGTAGCATGATGAATTCAATGGTATAGCCATGGTGGATGATGTTCAGCACACATTGGTCTGTTATTGCACTCCAAACTTGGGGAAAAGAGTACTAAATGACCCCAAGGAGAGTCGAGGGGTCATGAGGTGGTAGGCATACTGGTTGATGGCTCTTGAGGTTGCCTCAGAAATACCTCTTGGCTGTAGGTTGTAGTTGTGAGGTGTAAGCCTGTGAAGGGAGGCAGGATCTCTGAGTTTTCTGTCGCTTCCTCGGTGGCTCGTAAGATCTCTGAGGGTAGAATTGGGTGGATTTGTGGCTTCGGGTGGATGGTGGGCGGTAGAATTTACACTTTGGGGCAGGAGTGTTGTTGCCCAGCGAGTGAAGGGTGGCTCTGGAGTTCTTCAGGGTATGTAGCGATTCATCTGTCTTTTGATTAAAAAGATAGGATTCATTGAAGGAGAGGTCTTCAATAGTGTTCTGCACTCCCTAGAGAAGCCACAGGAATGGAGCCAACATTCCCTATGCATAACTATGGCCGTTGCCGTGGCCCTGGAGGAAGTATCTGCTGTGTCCTCTGCCGATTGAAGCGCTGTTCTGGCTACCAGCTTCCATTCCTCCATCAGCGCCTGAAAATGAGCCTGGTCATGTTGTGTGAGGCTATCAGTAAATCTGTCAAATTTGCTATAATTCAGAAAATTGTAGCTCCCAGCCCTTTTCAGCCTCCCAGCACCGGTGATCTCCAGTTCAGGAAGGTCCACATGCTAGCTCCTCCACTGGCTCCTAGTTATCAGCCCTGTCCGGTTTCCTGGCACTAGCTCTCTAGGACAGTCAGCTCCTCCATCAGCCTCCTAGCAAATCCCTCTCTCTTCCCAGAGAGACCTCCTCCAGTCTTCCAACTCTGGCAGCCTTAACTCACCAGCTCTGTCACTCTCAAATTATCCCTGGATTTTTATAGCCCCCAGGTGCTGCCCTGCCTTCTTAATTGACCCACTGGGAGTACCTATTCTGGCACAAGGGTGCTAGACCAATTTTATTTACTGGGGCCAGCCACCCTGTGATGTTACCTGAGTAATTTACCACCTTCTAAAGCAGGGGCGGGCAAACTACAACCTGCTGGCCGTATCCGGCCCATCAGACCTTTTAACCTGGCCCTCAAGCTCCCACCGGGGAGCGGGGCTTGCCCCGCTCTGGCGCTCCAGCCGGGGAGCAGAGTTGGGGGCTTGCCCTACTCCATGCATGCCATGGCTCAGCGCTGCTCCCAGAAGCAGCGGCATGGCGGGCATGCCCCCCCTCCAGCTCCTATACGTAGGGACAGCCAGGGGACTCCGCATGCTGTCCCCACCTCAAGCACCGGAACTGCGGCCAATAGGAGCTGCGGGGGCAGCGCCTGCAGACCGGGCAGCGCGCAAAGCCACCTGGCAATGCCTCTGCTTAGGAGACAGAGGGGGGACATGCTGCTGCTTCTGGGAGTTTCTTGAGGTAAGTGTCACCCAGACCCTGCACCCCAACCTCCTCCTACACCCCAACCTCCTGCCCCAACCCTGATCCCCCTCCCGCCTGCAGAATCCCCTTAGTCCCAGCCCAGAGCAACCTCCCCCACCTCAAACCTCCCATCCCCAGCCCCACCCTAGAGCCTGCACCCCCAGACAGAGCCCTCACCCCCCCCCGCACCCCAATCTCCTGCACCCAGACCTCCTCATTTCTGGCCCCACCCCAGAGTCCGCACCCCCAGCCGGAGCCCTCACCCCCTCCCACACCCCAACCCCCAATTTTGTGAGCATTCATGGCTCACCATACAATTTCCATACTCAGATGTGGCCTCAAGCAAAAAAGTTTGCCCACTCCGGTTCTAAAAGCATTAACCCAAAAGGGGAATACATGTGAAGCACATAATTTCCAGTAATCTTAAATTTTAGTGTAAATCTTTTAAAAAGTTGTTTGTATTTTAACCAGAACAGCATACACCACATTTTGAAAAACAGGAATGAAGATTAAATAGAAAAGCCTTCAAGGGCAGGATAAAAATCTTTGTTTACACTCATCCCATACAGTCACGGAACTCATGAATTGATGGTTCTGCTGCTCTCAGTTTAACCATACATGAGTCACTCTATGGATGAAAATAAACATTTTCAATGTGTAATTAACTCTTAGCAAACTGGGTAGCTCAGCAGCAGAGAAAATACCAGAACTGACCATAGGGTAAAGGTATTCGATATGATATTTAGGCCCGACTCTTGCAAATACTTATGCACATACTTAACTTTAAGCATGAGAGTAGTCCCATCAAAGTAAAAGGGAAAAAATAATATGAACCAGGGTACAAGATTGCTGGGGGCTCAGTGAAACCTTGTTGAAACTGGTGAGCACGACAGCCACCCTTCCTCCAGGATAAATGTAAGAAGAAATTAAACTTCTTTTGGACCAAAATAGCTGAAACAATAAGAGCCATTACCCAAAGCACAGGCCACATGCAAGGCAGGTCAGAAACTGAGCCATGTGGGCAGAAGGGTTTGCTGGGTATGGTTTTGGCGGAGGGGGTGGGAGTGAGTTTGAGAGAGAGTGCATAACAAACAAACACAAGAGGAGCAGACAAGGAAGGCAGTAGAAAACCAAAAGGCCAGCCAGAGAAGTACTTGTAGCATGACCCTGAGAGAAAGCTAAGAGAGAGTGCTTTTTGGACACAGTGCTGGCAGGAAAGAGAGATCTAGAATATTGAGGAAAGAAACTGCCTTCCTTTGATTCATACTGTGTTCAGGGAAACAGGATTGTGCGTACACTCTTTGTAAATAAACATGATTGTATCAAAGAAATACCTATCATCAATTTCTCATCATAACAGAAACATCCCACAAGACCTTGAATATTGGCTAATCACTTGGGGTCAAAAAAGGGTAAGAATATTTTATGCAGCAAGCATGGCCAAAATTAGAAAGAAGGGCAGAGGAACTGTTGATTTTCCTAAAAAGCCAGCTTAAGGAGTGATGTTGCTGTTTGCTGCTTGGTACCTTGAGGTCCATGCCCCCCAGCATACCCAGAGCAAAGTCTTTTCAGGATATTTTAAAACTGATGGAACATAATGGCATACATGTCACAACAGAGTGCTATGTCTCTGCTCTTCACTCCACGAACGGACAGTCTCAGGAAACCACGAGTCTGACTTTGAGATTCCTCCTATAGCACGAGTCCCTGACAATGAAGATGTCAATCAATGGAAAAATGAAACAAAGTGTATTTTTTAGTCTTAAAGATTTGTTGTCAGTATTAGTTACCTCTTGGTGAAGGTTAAAGAAAACATGAACAGCTTTTTCAAAAGAGAACCATTTATCTACTTACATTTCAAGTTCTGCCTTTTCTCTTTGTTTTGGTCTAGTATTTTTCTTTCCTCTCCACTCCCACCCCCCAGCGGCAGAGAGAAGAGAGGAGGAAAAAAATGACGTGTCCTGATTCCCATTAGCTCTGCCATGAAATGCAGGATGCCTTAATAAGTAATATTCATCATGGCTTTGAAAAGCAAACACCAGGCTTGTACATCCAACTAAAGGAATGCTGTAGCCCGGGTGAACAATTTTAGTGCTTGAGGTCCTGATTCGGGAAAGCATCCCTGTTCAGAAAGAACTTAAGCACATGTTTAACTTTAAATGTGCATCTAGATCCCATTTAAGACATTGGGCCTTAGGAATATGCTTAAAATTAAGCATGTACTTAAGTGCTTTCCTGAATCGTGACTTAACACAGTTCAAATCCTTGCTCCTCTTCATGTCAGATCCTTTTCAAATTATAACCCTCCCCCAATTTCCTCTACCCCTTAACTCCTTTAAACAACCAAATTAAAAAGGCTATTCCAATTAGCATTAAACTACACTTATTCTTCCCTGTAGAATCATAACCACATGGCTGCATTGAAGCCCATGGATTACAAGCATTTTCATCATTTCAGTATGGAACTGACAGGCTATTTTCCACAGAGATAATTTTGATGTGGTGGTAAATATAGTTTCAGTGACAATTTAAAAAACAAAACAAAACAATGTATTACCTTCTCGTCTTATTTCTTTAATTATATTTGTAATTTACTCTTCATTGGCCTTTACAGCAAAAAGATACACATTATGGATCTGCTTAATAGCCTCTTAAAATGTATCTCTGAGCACAGCATGTTTGCACATCACAATCGGCAATTTCAGGCACAAGTACAGATTTGCACAAAAATTATTTGTTTTCCACCTACAGTACAAACGCAAACTTCTGCACACAGATGTACACTCAGTCTTTGTAAGCATGTGTAAGGATTCATGATGAAATTATGATCCATTATTAAAATGCAAATTAACAATTTACAAGCTTAAATTATGAGAAAGTACAATCATAGGTTGCCACAGACTACAGAGCCAATGGCGTTAGGAAAGCTTTTATCACGGAAGAGGTTTGGAAAAAGTAAAAGGTCCACTTGATACTGAGTGGCCCAGAAATATTTTAAACTTCATTTACCATTCACTTACATCCATGGCAAGTTAAAGTAATCTTTTTAGGGTAGAATCCTGCCCCCAATGAAGTCAGTGAGGGTATCACCATTGATTTCAGTAGAGCCAGGATTTCACCCGTACGTCAGAGATTTGCTGCATATGATTCTGGGGCCAGGTTGTGCCCTGCAGCATAGTGAGTGCTCAGGTGAGGGAACTGAAGGAAGAGATGGTGCCAGGGTGCCCCAATCCTCTTTTGCCCCTGTACAACCACAGAGTACAACTGCAATTCTTCTGCTTCCGACAAACAGAGTGGGAAAGGATAGGGAGGAGGCAGCAGCATCACCCTCTTCCACCTTTATGGACCAGGCAGCAGAAATGGCCAGCATGCAGGCCAGTATGCTGCCTCCAATGAAGGTGATGTCAATTCATCTATTAGGTTTTTTTCATTCTTTTTCCTTCCCCTCTTTTGATTATCAAGAAAAACTGTGTTTCTTAAGCCCCTTTGTTACAAGAGAGCTCTGTATCAGTATATATGTAATTAGTTAGTTAATGGATAAGGTACCAGAAGATGGCACTCACGAATATGTAGCACAGTTCCTGGGTTTTGTAGGACCAATAAAACTCTTTGTTGATGTGCATTGCAAATGGCTTTTTCCATCAGCTCTTTACATAAGCTATTAAGACTCAACTTTTTTTTTTATTGTCCTATAACTCTTATCCTCTTTCTGATTGATCCTACAGGGAAGTCAACATGAGGTAAAAACTAGCAGAGCTTCTAAACCGCACAAACAGGTTATGTCTACATTTTCACTTCCTTTCCCCATAACCTCTCTTTCTTTCTTAAAACAAAAACAAGGAATTTATATGAAAAAAAAAATGGAACTAATGCAATATTAAGTTTGAAAGACTAAGCACTCAGAAGCCAGGCAATTCCAAAATTTAACATTGCTCTGGCGATATTAACTCTATCGCACTGCACATACTGCAAACACCCTTTAAAACTCTACCTTTGCCACACGGCACCAATTTTAAATACAAGATGTCGTGATGACTGCAGACACCATGGTGTCCCAATAAAGGTAGAATTTTAATAGTATTCACCATATGAAGTGTTTTAGTGTGTGCTCTCACTCACACTCATTAACAGAAACCTTAATTGATTTCTCTATTATTATTCGATAAACTTTCCTGACTCTGGAGCAGTTGATTTCTCAAAGATAACATTACAATGTCTTTTTTTTCATTATTTAATAATTAACAGACCATACCAGGTACATGACTTTCTCTTGGTTTCAAATTAGGAGTCCAGGTTTGACTCCTTGCCCAGGAGGCAGCTATGCTTTTCATAGCACTGATCTGTTCCTAAGCTTTATCTTCCCTAATCAATGCCTTGAAGAAATCTGAACACAAAGCTTATCTGGTGACAATCTATTTAGAGGTGACTGGTGCCACCAGACAGCTTGTGAAATCACCTCAGGAAGGCTCTTTTCGGTATGAGAGTATGACAGAAAATTGCACATGACCATCCTGCCAACATTATTTCTTCCCTCTACAGCTCCCTCCCCTATACCATCTATCCCTAGGACACACTGAGCCCTGAATCCAATATTTGTTTCTCCTAGATTGCAATTAATAAGAAACACAAACCCCAAGATAGCTATGAACATTATGATGCATTGTGATTGTTTCATTTTAATTATGTAACATCAGGATACAAACATATGCCATTGGATTAGTTGTCAGCCAGGAGGACTGGCAATGACAGAGCCAAACTAGCTCCACTCAGGAATCCCTACCAGGTCCCATTTCCCTTAATTTCAGACATTTTCCCTTCACTAGAATGGTACTCCCTCGTGCTGGCTACCATAGCCAGGGCTGGCTCCAGGCACCAGCTTAACAAGCAGGTGCTTGGGGCGGCCAAGGGAGAGGGGCGGCACCTGCGGCAATTCGGGGGCGGCAGGTCCCTCACTCCCTCTAGGAGCGAAGGACCTGCCGCCGAACTGCCGCCGCCGATTGCAGCTTTTTTTTTTTTTTTTTTTTTTTGCTTGGGGCGGCAGAAATGCTGGAGCCGGCCCGGACCATAGCTCCAGGAAAATGACTGGTGCTGAAAATATAAAACATCTCAAGACTGTCCAGTGTCCCAAAAGTCCACACAGTCCCCTGTCCAGTTGGCATAGGAGCAGGCAAATTACAGTTAGTCCACGCACCCGTGTGTCAATCTGCCTATGGTGGGTGAAAGAACAAAGAGAAAAACAACCTGATCCCTTAGATATCTCTTAGATTCATAGAGTTTAAGGCCCGAAGGGACCACCAGATCATCTAGTCTGACCTCCTGTATAGCACAGGCCACCAACACTAGTCAGCACCAGCACGCTAAACCCAACAACCAAAATTAGACCAAAGTAGTATAGCCCACAGGAGACCTAGACTATTATATGCCAGAGACAGAGAATAAGAAGGCCCAAGGTAAACCAGTGCCTGAGGCCCCTCCAATGGCAGGATACTGATTAAGTGAGATATATCCAGATAATCCTGGCAAGTGACCCACACCCAGACTCTGCAGAGGAAGGTGAAAAAAACTAAAAGTCACTGTCAATCCGACCTGAGGGGAAATTCCTTCCTGACTCCACATATGGCGATCAGTTAGAGCCTGAACATGTGAGCAAGAACCAGTCTGCTAAGCACTCTTGAACTGATGCTTCTCTTATTTCCTCCCAAGATGTAGCCATAAAAAGAGTGAAATAAGTACTCAGTGGGCATGGAACACCTCTGCCAAGCAGGCATTCAAGATACAGGTTTTACTTTATCCAGGGAGCTAAGGTCCTTTCAAAACCTTGACACTCTTCATTGACCCCTCCACAGAATGAATAAGTAGTGTTATATGAACATCCAGAGAATGTCCCAGTGGTATCCAGGAAGATATCCAAGGCAAAATCTTAGGCATTTCTGGTATGGAAGTGACTGGCACAGAAAATTCCCGATTGTTAAACAAATACTGCAGAGACCTTCTAAATTCACAGGATATAGATAACATTTTGATTTTCAATAAATGTATAAAACCAAAATGTTTGATTGTGAAATAAATGCTTATTGAAGCATTTCAGCAAATGAAGGAGAACCAGAGCTCACAAACAGGTTGGCTCAGTTGGAAAATGAAGAAGGGGCATAGCAGGCAATAACAGAACGTGGGAGGGCAAGGAAGAAGAGAAGAGTGGCTAGTCCTATAAGAAACAGGGAAGAGTCAATGGAGATAGTCAGAGTTTGGAGCCCCAGGAGGTTAGAGGATGACTCAGAAGATTGCAAGGGAGAACAAAAGACAAGAGGACTTGCAGACAGAAAGAACAGGAGGAAAGCTGGAGAATCACACCAACACCAGGAAGAGGGAGATTGGAGACTCCCCACTAAGAAAAATAGACAGACCTGTCACCAGAGCTGATTCGGAGAACGGAAGGGTGCGCTGCCTGTTGGGAGCTAAAATACAGGAGGTGGTCAGGATACAACTGATTGCCATATTTGGGGTCGAGAAGGTATTTCCCCCCTGAGTCAGATTGGCAGAGACTCTGGGAGTTTTTTGCCTTCTTCTGCAGCATGGCAACATGGGTCACTTACAGGTTTAAACTAGAGTAAATGATTGATTCTCTTGAAGAATTTAAAAATCAAGATTTGAGGACTTCAATAACTCATCCAGACATTATGGGTGTATTACAGGAGTAGGTGTGTAAGGTTGTGGGGCCTGCAATGTGCAGGAGGTCAGACTAGATGATCATGATGGTCCCTTCTGGCCTTAAAAATTTATGAATCTATCTTTCATCCTAAGAAAAATTGTGAGTTTCCCTAACCAGCTATGTGAAGATATAAAGAAGTGTTCATCCAAGAACCTACAAGTGCTTTGTATTTGCACAGCAAGTCAACGGTGGCATGAACAGAAAAATCCCCCCACCCCCAACCTGACTCCTGTATCCCAGTCCCTTACTGTAACCCCTAGACCACATTCCCTCTCCCTTAGCATATTAAACTGACTAAAGCCTTGGATATTAAGTAGGTGGTTTCTGCAAACCAAACCAATCAGGTGATAATGTAACACTTAAAATTAAACTGAGGAAGAGAGTTTGGAGGGGGTGGGGGAGAACAGTTGAAGCAAGTGAAATTGTTTGAGAAATTATTTTTGATCCATCTTGGTCTTTCAACTAAGCAGGAATTACATAGGTTTTGTATCCCCCCCCCTCCCAACCTCTGTTCAGGGAACTGTATTCTACATTGAAGGTAGATAGATTTGCTAATCTTTTATGGTGACTGTGATACCATTGAAAATACGGTTTGAAAAAGAAATGCTGACAATTACAGAGTTTATAAACACTATAGTGAACATGTTTTGGAAATTATGTTGCTGCTCAATAATACTTTGAAGTGCTCTTTAAAATAACCCATTAAAGGCTACTTTATTCTCAGTACAATATTTTAATTTACAGAAGAAAACAAAATGTTGGTAAACGATGTTGTTAGGCTTCTTGTCAGATATTTTATATTTTCCACAGCCTTTGTGTATAGTGAGACAGTGATGCTGCATTCCATTGTTAAGCAAGGGCCCCATTCTGCAACCCAGGATGGGGCAAAAACTCCAAAATTCAAGGAGGGGTGGAGAGGTGTGGTACCTCTAACAGGCATGCTCCCCCTCCTCAGAAGCCTGTGGAATTCTTTCTAGTCTAACACCAGATGGTAGGGACTCCATACATTGTGGGGTTTCTGCCAGTGCAAAAGCAGGGAGAGACAGAGAACAGACATTTTACAAAGCATGTGCCTCTGGGGACCTGGGCAGAAAATACCATGGGAGAAATCAGTAGCAGTTAACTGAGGATTAACTGCCCATCTGCATCTCAGAAGTTATGAGGAGGGGATGGGGGGGGGAGAAAATGAGGAAATAAGTCAAACACAAGATAGCCCAAAGCCAAAACAGCTCCTAGGGGTATGTCTACACTACAGGATTAATCCGAATTTATATAATTCGAATTTAGGAAACCGATTTTATAAATTCGAATGTATTCGGCCACACTAGGCACCATTAATTCGGTGGTGTGCGTCCAAGCTACCATAGTAGCATCGATTTCCAGAGCGTTGCATTGTGGGTAGCTTTTCCATAGCTATCCCATAGTTCCCGCAGTCTCCACCCCCCTTGGAATTCTGGGTTGAGACCCCAGTGCATGATGGGGCAAAAAACATTGTCGCAGGTAGTTCTGGGTACAGCCTCCCCCTCCCTCCCTGAAAGCAACGGCAGACAACCATTTCGCGCCTTTTTTCCTGAGTGAACTCTGCAGACTCCATTCTGCATCAAGCATGGATCCCGTTGTGCTCCAGAACGCAGTCTTGAACATTATAAACACCTCGCGCTTTCTCGTGGAGTTTATGCTTACACAGGACCAGAAAAAAGAGGCGAGGAGGAGGAGGCGGCGATTGCAGCGCAGCGACCAGCGTGATGAGGACATGGACACGGACACAGAATTCTCTGAGACCGCGGGCCCCGGTGCTTTGGAGATTATGATGTTAATGGGCCAGGTTATAGGCTTGGAACGCCGATTCTGGGCCCGGGAAACAAGCACAGACTGGTGGGACCGCATAGTGTTGCAGGTGTGGGACGATTCCCAGTGGCTGAGAAACTTTCGCATGCGTAAGGGCACTTTCATGGAACTTTGTGACTTGCTTTCCCCTGCCCTGAAGCGCCAGAATACCAAGATGAGAGCAGCCCTCACAGTTGAGAAGCGAGTGGCGATAGCCCTGTGGAAGCTTGCAACGCCAGACAGCTACCGGTCAGTCGGGAATCAATTTGGAGTGGGCAAATCTACTGTGGGGGCTGCTGTGATGCAAGTAGCCAAAGCAATCACGGAGGTGCTGCTACGAAAGGTAGTGACTCTGGGAAATGTGCAGGTCATAGTGGATGGCTTTGCTGCAATGGGATTCCCTAACTGTGGTGGGGCAATAGATGGAACCCATATTCCTATCTTGGCACCGGAGCACCAGGGTACCCAGTACATAAACCGCAAGGGGTACTTCTCAATGGTGCTGCAAGCACTTGTGGAACACAAGGGACATTTCACCAACATCCATGTGGGCTGGCCGGGAAGGGTTCATGACGCTCGCGTCTTCAGGAACACCAATCTGTTTAAACGGCTGCAGCAAGGGACTTACTTTCCGGACCAGAAAATAACCGTGGGGGATGTTGAAATGCCAATTGTTATTCTTGGGGACCCAGCCTACCCCTTAATGCCATGGCTCATGAAGCCATACACAGGCAGCCTGGACAGGAGTCAGGAGTTGTTCAACTACAGGCTGAGCAAGTGCAGAATGGTGGTAGAATGTGCATTTGGCCGTTTAAAAGGTCGCTGGCGATCCTTATTGACTCGCTCAGACCTCAGCCAAACCAATATCCCCATTGTTATTACTGCTTGCTGTGTGCTTCACAATCTCTGTGAGAGCAAGGGGGAGACCTTTATGGCAGGGTGGGAGGCTGAGGCAAATCGCCTGGCTGCTGATTACTCGCAGCCAGACACCAGGGCGATTAGAAGAGCACACGATGAAGCGCTGCGCATTAGGGAAGCTTTGAAAACCAGTTTCATGACTGGCCAGGCTACAGGGTGAAATTTATGTTTGTTTATCCTTCCTGAAAACCCGCCCCCTTTATTGACTCATTCTCTGTAAGGAACCCACCCTCCCCCTTCCCCCAGCTTGCTTTCAAAGGAAATAAAGTCACCATTGTTTAAAAATCATTTATTCTTTATTAATTGATTATAAAAAGAGGGAGAGAACCTGAGTGGGGTTTGGGAGGAGGATCAGCGGGAAGGAAAAGCCCAGTAAAAAAAGGTTAAGAAAATGGCAGCCTTTTGCTTGGGCTGTCCACTGGGGTGGAATGGGAGGGTGTACGGAGCCTCCCCCCCCCCCCCCCGTGTTCTTAAACGTCTGGGTGAGGAGGCTATGGAACATGGTGAGGAGGTAGGGGGGTTATACAGGGGCTGTAGCGGCACAGAACCTGAGTGGGGTTTGGGAGGAGGATCTGCGGGAAGGAAAAGCCCAGTAAAAAAAGGTTAAAAAAATGGCAGCCTTTTGCTTGGGCTGTCCACTGGGGTGGAATGGGAGGGTGTACGGAGCCTCCCCCCCCGTGTTCTTACACGTCTGGGTGTGGAGGCTATGGAACATGGTGAGGAGGTAGGGGGGTTATACAGGGGCTGTAGCGGCACTCTGTTCTCCAGCAGCCGTTCCTGAAGCTCCACCAGACGCCGGAGCATGTCTGTTTGCTCACGCAGCAGCCCCAGCGTTGCTTCCCGACTCCTCTGATCTTCCTGCCGCCACCTCTCATCTCGAGCGTCTCTCCTCTCCTCACGTTGGTCCCTTCTGTCCTCACGTTGGTCCCTCATGTCCTCACGTTGGTCCCTCATGTCCTCACGGTCACTGGCTTCTTTCCTATACTTGCAAACCGTCTCCTTCCACTCATTCAGATGAGCTCTTTCATTCCTGGTGGATTGCATGATTTCGGCAAACATTTCTTCTCTCGTCTTTTTTTTACGACGCCTTATCTGGGATAGCCTTCGGGAAGGAGGAGGGAGGCTTGAAACATTTGCACCTGCTGGAGGGAGTGAAAAAAGGAGAGAATTTTTTTAAAAGATACATTTTTCAGAACAATGCTTATACTCTTTCACGGTGTATACTATTCACATTACATAGCACATGTGATTTCTGTGCAAGGTCGTATTTTGCCTCTTAATATTGAGTGCCTGTGGCTTTGCTGCTAGAGATCACAGACGCAGGTCCGGCCAACAGAATTCACCTTGCATGCTGCCATGGTAAGCCACTGTCTTTAGGCTTCTGCGCCCTGCTTTCCCACATACCAAGCAAAGCCCGTTGTGCTGCAGTTTTCCTGTTAGCTTGTTTTCTGCTGCTGAAGGTTAACACCCCCCCCCATCCAATTCTCTGGGATGAGTGCTTTCTCCCTCCCCCCACCGCGTGGCTGGTATCAGGGAACATCCCTGCAGGAACCAAACTAACACCCACCCCCCCCCGCCATGAATTCTCTGGGATGAGTGCTTTCTCCCTCCCCCCACCGCGTGGCTGGTATCAGGGAAGATCCCTGCAGGAACCAAACTAACACCCCCCCCCCCACCCGCCATGAATTCTCTGGGATGAGTGCTTTCTCCCTCCCCCCACCGCGTGGCTGGTATCAGGGAAGATCCCTGCAGGAACCAAACTAACACCCCCCCCCCCCCCCACCCGCCATGAATTCTCTGGGATGAGTGCTTTCTCCCTCCCCCCACCGCGTGGCTGGTATCAGGGAAGATCCCTGCAGGAACCAAACTAACAACACCCCCCCCCCACCC
Organism: Emys orbicularis; assembly: GCF_028017835.1. NCBI lineage: Eukaryota > Metazoa > Chordata > Testudines > Emydidae > Emys > Emys orbicularis. The sequence goes on along the minus strand of NC_088685.1, from coordinate 120,289,769 downwards.
GCCATGAATTCTCTGGGATGAGTGCTTTCTCCCTCCCCCCACCGCGTGGCTGGTATCAGGGAAGATCCCTGCAGGAACCAAACTAACACCCCCCCCCCCCCCCGACCCGCCATGAATTCTCTGGGATGAGTGCTTTCTCCCTCCCCCCACCGCGTGGCTGGTATCAGGGAAGATCCCTGCTAGCAAAACGCGAAAAGCTCTGGGCCAATTCTCCCCCCCCCCCTTTGCACTTGGCTAAATGCAGGGAAGGATTTCTTTTCAGCCACAGGCAAACAGCCCAGTAGGAACGGCCACCTCTGTCCCCTTAATTAAATTCCCTTATTTCAACCAGGTTACCCTAAGCGATATCACTCTCCTGAGGATTACACAGCAAGATAAAGAACGGATGTTGCTTGAATGCCAGCAAACACCGGGACCATACGCTGCCAGGCTCTGTCAGGCAATGATACCAGATTACTTGCTACTAGCATGGCGTGGTCAAGTGTCCTACCATGGAGGACGGAATAAGGCTGCACTGCCCAGAAACCTTGTGGCAAGGCTTTTGGAGTACCTCCAGGAGAGCTTCATGGAGATGTCCCTGGAGGATTTCCGCTCCATCCCCAGACATGTTAACAGACTTTTCCAGTAGCTGTACTGGCTGCGAATGCATCCCAAGTGCTCAGGGCAAATTAATCATTAAAAATGCTTGCTTTTAAACCATGTTTTATATTTTAAAAGGTAAACTCACCTGAGGTCCCTTCCATGGGGTCATGGTCTTGGGTGCTGGCTTGGGAGGCTTGGGAGGGTACTTCAGTCAGGGTGAGAAACAGATCCTGGCTGTTGGGGAGAACGGAGAGCTGGGTGCTCTCTGCCAGCTCGTCCTCCTCCTCCTCCTCTTCCCCTTCCACGGAATCATCAGGTGTACCTGATGAGATTATCCCCAGCTCGGAATCCACAGTCAGAGGTGGGGTAGTGGTGGCGGCCCCCCCTAGAAATGCATTTAGCTCAGCGTAGAAGCGGCATGTCCGCGGCTCTGACCCGGAGCGACCGTTTGCCTCCTTTGCTTTTTGATAGGCTTGTCTGAGCTCCTTGACTTTCACGCGGCACTGATCTGTGTCCCTATTGTGGCCTCTCTCCATCATGCCCTTGGAAATTTTTTCATAAGTTTTGGCATTTCGTCTTTTCGAACGCAGTTCTGCTAGCACTGAATCCTCTCCCCATATAGAGATCAAATCCAGTACCTCCTGTACGGTCCATGCTGGTGCTCTTTTTCGATTATCAGCCTGCATGGTTACCTGTGCTGATAAGCTCTCTGTGGTCACCTGTGCTCTCCACGCTGTGCAAACAGGAAATGAAATTCAAATGTTCCCGGGGCTTTTCCTGTCCACCTGGCCAGTGCATGCGAGTTCAGATTGCTGGCCAGAGCGGTCACAATGGTGCACTGTGGGATAGCTCCTGGAGGCCAATAACATCGAATTGCGGCCACACTAACCTTAATTCGGATTAACAATACCGATTTTGACGCTACTCCTCTCGTCGAGGAGGAGTACAGAAATCGAATTAAAGGGCCCTTTAATTCGAATTAACTGGCTTCGTTGTGTGGACGGGTCAAGCGTTAATTCGAATTAAGGCAGCTAAATCCGAATTAAAGTCGTAGTGTAGACCAGGCCTAGGAGACACATGCCTCCAGGATTCAGGCAGAGGAAGAGCTGGGGGGGAAGCACAGAAATGCTGACTCTCCATGTAGATAGCCCAAGAACCCTTAAACTGAAAAAAACCCTCTTCAAATGAAGGTGAATTATCGCTATTCAAACTCAAACATTCACAGAGAAGCAGTAAATGCAGTGATGCACAGGATTGCAGATCTCAGTCTTTTTTGCAAATCCCCAATTCTTGAAATAAATAATTTTAGTTCTCTAGAATAAAAAAAATACTTAAGGACAACATGACAGAAAACATTAACAAAGACAGACCTCTTGTGCGAGATTAGGCTCCACCTTATGCTTCAAAATACTCATTCTATCCAAAATGATTCTAAAGAAGTTAGCTAAAGGTTTATGTAATCAATTTGGTTCACTGCTTAGAATGTCCTTTGCCCTGAGTTATCCATCATTGCCCTGTCTAATTCACCATAAAGGAATTCCTGAGGAACTGTCTTGTACTCAGGAAGGCTGGGGGGGGAGGGGGAGAGTAGGAGGGGGGGGCGCTACACACCAATAAACAAATGATTTGACTTGGCATAGGCTACTTTGTTTAAAAAGATTTCGCCAGCTTTGAAAGCAATGAAATCAAATAAAAACAAGAGTAACTATAATATTTTATTTAATTAGCCACTGGAAAGCAAGTTCTGAAACTAAAGAAACAATATGAAATAATCACTATTTACAGCAAATCCCATTATGTTACACATCTGTTTGTATTCTTCTACAATTTACATTCTATAAACATTTAATTATATTTTACTGTAAAGATAGCCTCCCTCTTCTTAACGATCCCTTTACTCTTTATGCTCATCCTTCTCCCTATTTTTCATTGTTATTATTCACTGTTCAAATAATATCATTAGCACTTACTGACAAACTGTTGGGTAGGGTTGAACAGCTGCCACTTCAGAGGTGGCTGCATTTTAGCATTGAGTTAAATGATCCTATATACAAAACTCTTCTAAGAGGAGATGTAAGTGTAATTAATTAATGTCTATAGAGTGTTTTGAAGTCTTTTAGAAGAAAGGCATTACAGAAGTGCAAAGTACAGGCATTACCTTCTCAACAGTAGTTAGTATTCAGCCAGTTTATTGTAATGGTATCAAAACATTTCCCTTCTTCAATATTGCCAGTGCTCCAAGCAATGACTCTATGGAACAAGAGTGGCAGCTAATATAAGGCACAGAAATTGTTGCTCGCGTTTTAAAATGGTACCAGGAATCAAAGTAATATTTGTGGCACAGTATTATTAGAGGCTAAATCTAGTTCTCATTTTTCTATTTGGATAATTTGTGCTTCATCTTTCTTACAACTTTCCAGACATTCTGAGAACATAGGAGATAAATCAGGCATGCCATCTCTGCAAAGACTACAAAGGAAGGCACAAATTTAAAGTATTTCGAACATATCCCCAGTGATTCCTGTAAAAACTTGGCATTATACCTCCCAACATATAATGAAGGACAACACAATGAGACTAGAGGAAAATAAGACTGAACAAATTAAATAGGTAGTCCATAACTTTTGCAGTTTAATAAAGTCCTTTTTATAATAGAGTATCTTCTGCTTTCTTACATCACCACACTAAAACACAGGCTGCCTGAACACAAATAGATTTGTCTAAAATTATGTCACTGAATTCTGAATTTGTCACTGCACCTAATGCCAAAAAAGTATGGTTATGTGAATCCCTTTTAAGAAATCTTTCCACAGCAGGTTGTTCCAGGCTTGTGCCAAGTACTTACTGTCACTGACACAACATTGTTATTTCATTCATTCAAGAAACTTCACACTCTATTGCCTAAAACAGGAAATAGCTTTTATTTAAAAAAAGAAAAAAGCATGCACTCATTTTCTACAAAACCTTTGTTATTAATATACTGAGATTCACCCCAGGTTGTGTTTGTGGATTACAAACCTAGGAGGAAGCATCAGCTAGTTAATAATCATCCACATCTGCCTCAACATCATTTTTATGCAACAGCCCACATCCTCCCATTGTTTCATCAGCTACCTTCAATAAATGATTGTCATGACTATTCCTCTACAGTTGCAGGAAGAAACTGTCAGCGCAAAAAAGGCATGACCTGACTTATCCCCACTGCATTTGCATGACAAATAAACCAGACTGTTAAAACCACTTCATACAGTTCATGCAACATAGTCTGGTATTTATTAACAGGATTTTATAGCCTCCTCCCTACCTTTTCTTTAAACAAGGCGGCTCTGGATTAGTCCAGAAGTGGTTTGCCTCTATTGAGAGTTCATCCCAATGAAACATAGCCTCACAATCATGGTAGTGCAGAGAGAGAACACTTCACCCCCTATGATGTTTGTGAATTGCCAACCAGTACCCAGGCAGCTGGCAGCCAGGCCAAAAGTTAAGAGGTTTTAGCAGGTCAGGTATCCAAACCTCAATTGTGAAGCTATTTAAAATTCAGAATTAAGTAGTTACATGACTACAGTAACGTGATACAGAAGCACATAAAGTAAAATGGTTACCATGTTAAATATATAGATTGAATTGCAGATTTGTTTTTTAAATTTTTGAACATTTATATATTCTAGTGGGGGGGGGGGGGGCGTTTTGGGGGGGGGGGCGGTTACTGTCATACATTATATTTTTAAAATCACCATCACCTAAAGTACCTATGATCTGTAGAGCTGATGTACACAAATGCAGCCATCATCTCACTTTTTACTGGATATTTTTTTTAAATGAACTTTTTAAACTTGAGAGGGCCAAAAAGAGAGGCAACGCTAAGTCTTGGTCTACACTACAGAGTTAGGTTGGCATAAGGCAGCTTACATCGATCTAATTATTGCAGTATAGACACTGCAATGTTGCTTCAGCTGAAGTAAGTAGCCCACTACACCAACATAACAACTCCACCTCTTCAAGAGGCATAGCGCTTACGTCGATGTAATTAGGGTGACACTAATTGTCGACAGACCATTACCTACATTGGCTGTTGGCTGTCAGCCTGGAGAGGGACTGACAGCTGGAGCCCCCTGCCTCTCTCCCCGCACTGACAACCCAAGCTGTAGGCCGGGCGCCGAGCTCACAGCTGCCCCCCGCCGCCCTGGTGCTGACAGCCCCTCCTCCTGGTGAGAACGCTCACCGCCAACAGAAGGAGCATAATGTGGACACAAACCATTGCTTTAATTACTGCAGTGGCTGTACGTCGACTGAAGTCTATAGTCGAGACAAGCCCTAAGTGAGTACTTTTATGCACCATACACTTCAGGGGCCAGTGCTGGTGTAAGCAGGTACATCTTCAGGGCTAAATTTGACTCAATGCAAATCTTGGGTAAAATCTTTCAAACACTTGGCAACACTTTCTTCTCTGGAGACATGAGCATGGAAAGGAAAACACACACACACACCTCATCCTTTGTTCATGCAAAGGGGGAAGTGCGGCTGTCTCCATGCAAAATCGTTCTCCCCTTGTATCCTGGCAAACCACCGGGAAGTTATGGATAGATGCCTGGGGAAGGGGAGGACCAAGATCAAAAGTTGAACGTCACAGGTGGGAATGGTGTGAAACACTGTCCCCCTCGAAAGCCCTGTGGGAAATCTGCTGATCTTGCTAGGGAGCTGAAGGGAGACCAGGGCAACCCTGAAGTCACCATGTAGGCAAGGGCCTTCAGCGGTTGGCCTTACGGCTTTATCAGATTCTTTGTGTTGAACCCCTGTTGTTCTGTGGGAGAGCAAACCTGCCATAAAATTATTTGGGGAACCCCAATGAGGTAAAATTTGACTGCATTCCAATACTAACCCCCTTCCGAAGGCTTTCTCCTCAGGGCCAGATGACTGAGCCGCTGGGTTCTTAATTCCAAGATGAGCCAAAGAGCAATAGTGCATATTGTAAAATTTTAAGAACATCATGCACAGCTGAAGGATTGAATAAGATGAATAGTGACATTCAGATTTTCCACCTCTATGTACAAGGTCCAAAGCAAACCCAACGCCATGTTCACAATCGCTCTAAAAGCGCATTCACAATACAAACTTAAAAAATAAAAAAAACACACCAAAGAAAAGCAGATTTTCTAAAAGTAAAACCATTCTATATTATGGGTGTTTCTTTTTCACATAAAACAAGCCTTGAAAAGAATCTCTTAACATCTGAGTCCGACATCAAGATGTTTTCCTTTGATTTCACCGAGTTGTAGCCTCAATTAAATTCTTAACGGTTTCACTGTTAATGATTTGGGATTTTATTTTTTTAAATACCACCATTGTTGTCAGATGCTCTCATTGCAGTGTTAACAAGTGACAATTGATTAAAAATTGTGTTTGCACCACTCGGATAACAAAGGAAAGGTCATCCTCAAACACATACAAAGCATGTCCAAGGGGGAACCCTCCATCGGCTGAACACTTTCGGCTAAAATTACTTAATTGATCAATTTAAAATCTCATTAGGGATATGCAAAGGGTGCTGAAAGCAGCTGCCTAATCAGGCTTAAACCAACAGTATAATTCAGCAGACAATCAAAAGTATGTCTCGACACACTGAACAGCACTAACAGGACAGATGAAAATAGGAGTGTGCAGAATATCATCTGAACATCCGCCTGCGAGCAAGACTGATTCCACTCAAGCATCTCATGTTTATTTTTTTACGGAAAGCTTCAACTTGAGTTTATTTTCCCCCAGCACTGCTGTTTATCTAATCAAAACTGGAACACAAACTCTTGACCGAGAAAGAAGGGGGGGAAAGCCCCACATTATTGTGGTGATGAACAAAAGAAAATAATTTGTGAATTGTAAGTAACTGAGGCAGGAAGATAGGGTGTATTTAGGGCTAGGCTGTGGCCTTTTAGCCACAGGTCTGAGTAGTCACTTTTCCTAAGGGAAAACTGAGGCACAATCCTACCCCAAGCTAGCTACTATACAGGAAAAATAACAGGAGTACTTGTGGCACCTTAGAGACTAACAAATTTATTAGAGCATAAGCTTTCGTGGGCTACAACCCACTTCTTCGGATGCATAACTACTATACAGGGGAATTCATACCCTGCACCAATCCCCCTTAGGTTCTGACTGGTGCGGGGATGTGGAGCAATAGCATGGTCCTTCCTATCCTGTAGCTCAGAGGCACCTGAAGGGATCATTTCCTGCACTCCTCTGGCCACATATACAACTTATGTCCCTGGCCCTTCTGAAGCACTCAGGAGTAGACTCTTTGCTCCTTCTCCCTCTCCTAGTGCAAGAGCTAGGAAGAAGAGGTTATGTACTTGTATATTAACTTGTGTTCTTCAAGCGGTTTTGTCCTATGGGTGCTCCACCACAGGACGTACGCATGCCTGTGCATTCTTGACCAGAGATTGTAAATAGCAGTATCCTCAGGTCCACGCCCGCACAGAGCAGTGCCTCGTGCTCTCTGGAAAGGGCATATAAAGGAGGAATGGACCCGCCACCACTCCAGTTCCTTCTCAACTTCAAAGCCTGGAAGACTCTGCAGCAGAGGGGAAGGAGGTGGAACACCAATAGGGACAAAACATCTTGAAGGACTCAAGTTACTATGCAGGTATCATGGATCCACAGGCTCAGTTTCTGGGAGGACTCCTTCAGTGTGTCAGACCCCATAGGTGTCCCGCTCTTCCTCCAGGGTAAGCCAGGCAACTTCACCACTTCTTTAGACTGGATCTCTGGGTCTTCAGCACTCCATGAGCTCCATTCAGTGAGTCCCACTGAGACAGACCCCGAGGAAGACTTGTACAATCTTAGGGAGCAATGCACCTCTGCAAGCCTCTGCAGTGACACTCAGCCAGCGTTGTCAAACAATAGGGTTTATTAGTTGACTGGAAGAACACAGTATAGGAAGTCTTTGGTTAGCATAGAGAAACAACAGTTAAGCATAGTCCATTCTGGGTAGCCAAAGCCCAACCAAGCTGTAGTGAACCCCACTGTTGAAGCTCTGTCTCCCCATCCATCTGATCTCCTTCGTCAGACTGCCAGGTGTGCCCCGACTGCTTCCTGCAACCAACATTTAACTTCCACTTCACAACTCAAGCAATTCTTTGTTTCCTTTGTGTCGGAGGCCTAGAGGCTGGTAGGGGATCGAGGACTGCCCAACATGGGTCTAGCCTCTGTCCCGGGTTTACTCCGGTGCCGCAGCAAAGAAGGCCTCTTCCTAGCCTTCTTGGTGTACCCCGTGGATGGGGAGCGGTGCCGACTAGTCGATGGCACTGAAAGGTCGCCGTGCATCAACAACGTGGTGCCCGGTGCTGACTCGGAGTGGTGCGCCGGAGCCGGGGTCAGCACCGACTCCATCAGAATAGCCCGGAGCCTGATGTCCCTTTCTCTCTTGGTCTGAGGCTTAAACGACTTGCAATGATCACTGAGATGGGTTTCCCCCAAACAGCATAAACAGTCCGCGTGCAGATCACTCACTGGCATAAAGCAACAGAGGATCCTGTGGCACCTTTAAGACTAACAGAAGTATTGGGAGCATAAGCTTCCATGGGTAAGAACCTCACTTCTTCAGATGCAAGACCCTCTGTTGCTTTTTACAGATTCAGACTAACACGGCTACCCCTCTGATCACTGGCATAGATCGTCTACAAGTGTCACATGACTTAAAACCCGGGACACGGGCATGCCCCAGCCCGGGCACTCTAGCTAAACTAAACTACAGGTACCATACACTGAACGAACAAGCAGTTTTGGGGACGAGCTACAGCAAAGCTGGAGCAGAGCAGTTCCGAAGCACCTTCACTGGCAGCAAGGAACTGAGGGTGGGGGGAGCGCACAGCGCCCCTTATACCGTGCCATGGAGGTGCCACTCCAGGGGTCACTAGGGCACTCCCCTATGGGTACTGCTAGGGGAAAAAACTTCCAGCACCGGTGCACGTGGCGAGCACACACACCTATTGTGGGATACACCTGAGCAACCACTCGAAGAAGAAAATAAGCTTTTGAAGCATGGGGCTGATGGATTTTGCTGCTACATAATGTACTGTGTTGATAACATGCAGAAAATATTCTAGTCATAGCAATTATAGGATAGAATTGTGGGTGAGAATGCCAGTGAAAATGCATGAACCTCCTTAACCAGTTACTAGTATCCAAGTTACCAGAGAAAGAAAACACATTCATTGTATTCTCGTCAATTTACTTTGGCTAGCATTTGCTGTTAACACATTGTAAAGCTGCTGTTGTTTCTTAAAACAAACAACTTCCCACAGTACCTTGGATATTGTCAAACTCCTGTTACAGGAAAAAAAATTCACTATTTAATCAAAGCTATTTTTTTCTAAAAAAATAAAATAAAATAAAAATAATACTACTATAGCATTCTAAGGAAAAAAGCCATAGGAAAAGTACAATTATTTTCTTCAAACATCATGCCTTAGTGCAACTGTTTCTGTGCAGTAGAGCTATGCCAGACAAATCCTTTCCAGCATGAAACAGACCAGAACAATGACTCCCCAAGGGAAGGAAACGGCACTGTACAGGAATTCTAAGAGACATTTATATTGCAGGGCTTCCTGAGATCACTTCAAGTCTTAAGCGGTTACTTGAACATCAGCTTCAAGTGCGGGGGGGGGGGGGGGGGGAGACATTTTTGACTCTCTCTGTTTGATGGAAAAAATTATGAAAATTTGTCCCCATTCTCCAGGTGCAAGGGGTGCAGAAGCTTCTCTATACAGCTGCTCCATTGGCAGCCCACCTCTCTAGCCCCGCCAGGCAGATTAAGTTGTGCAGAGGGCCTTCCCTGGCTGTGGTCTATAAAGTTTCACTATGTGTAATGGTATCACAGAATTACCAGCTTTCCACCTTTCTCCTCTCAGGGTTGTGCATGATCTCCAAGCATCAGAAGCAGAAAACAAGGAAGCATATTGCTTATCTTTTACTCGGACAATACATCAGTAGTCCTCTTTTGGGAAAATCTTGCAACCAAAATGGGCAAACTCCTTCTCTCACACTCTAAGTGCACTGACATAGGCCGCTATATGAAGTTTTTATCCCAATAACAAATTCACACATTTTCAGCTTCTCCTTTCCTTGGAAATAACCCTTTCCCCTTTGTTACAAGTTACGCCTCTTAATGGTAATTGAAAATGAAAAACTGCAGAAAAGGACATCCTGTCTTCCCTGAAGTAACTCCCTTAGTTTCCTTTCTGAGAAGATAAGAAACATCTGCACCTACAGACACATGTTCTCGCTCTCTAAGGAATGGAGACATTTAAAATTCAAACAATTCCTATGGCTAGATGGGTTATTATCCATATTAAGAGAGTTTGGCCTAGGAAGGACTCTTGTAAACAATCCTGGCAGAGCAAGCTTTAGTTGTAAAGAGAGACAGTGACCAAGGGCAGGGATGGAACCGATGAGCCATTTGACTATCAGACATACTAAGTCTTAGATCCAGGTAAATATTATGGTAGGCACCTTTAAGATTTGTCATTAATTATGCGCTATCACATAATCTATAGCATGACCTGATTTTCTTGGGAGCACTTTCTAGCCTTCCTGCTGGATACTCTTCTCCATCACCTTCTCTTTCCATTCCTCCCCTGATCCCTCACTAACACCTGGCACCACACCCCGAAAAATAGTCCTCATTTACTTTAAACCTCCTGAAAATACACTTCTCTCCTCCCTCCCTTTCTCGACCCTCCTGAGCAAAGGTGACCCTGGCAGCTTTTCCTTTCTCTCCCTTTTGAGCAAAATCTTCCTGCTGGTTTTCCCATTCCCTGCACCCTCCTCCCCTGCAGACAAGGGTACCCAAAATTCATTCACTTAAATTACGGACATCGGGTGACATGGACAAATCAGAATTTGTCTGATTAGTCCATCTTAAGCAGCTTGCACTGTAACACTATAGTTTGGAAGTTAATTAGTCTAGCGCACTGGCTGTCATGGCTGAGCAGTCATTCCACAAAGAAAAGGTCATCTGCCATGTTACCATACCTATTAGAAATATGTACATCAGTATCAACGTTCTTTGTAATATGTTTATGGCTCTGTATCATTTGGCTTCTGTGACCTGGTCTTTAGCATTTTCTGCTAAAGTTTGTCTTAATCATGTATGTGTAACATACCAGATCTCGCTGATCCACAGGGGAACTCAGGACAAGTAAGCTTGTGGCTGCTAGACAGCCAGATGGGATAGTCAGTAACCCCCTCACCCCTCCGCCCCCAGATTTCTGAGGGCTTTCTCCAGTTTGCCTCCTTGGATTGCAAATTTCTATACGTGCTTTGGGTGAGGGGGCACTTAGGACAGAGTCCATGTTGTGCAGTGTACTTGGAGACTTCTGTTGTGGTCACATATTTATTCTGTTTGTGTTGTGCAACAAATATCTGAAAATCTATAAAAATGTCAAGTGAAAAAAGATGAAGTGACAAGTATGACAACAAGCTTATTATAGACAGCATCCTCTTGTTTGAACTGTTTTCTACAACCAGGCAATCAGTACAGATTTGGTTGTGTTTACTGTAAGTTAGCTGTAACTAATCCTCTTTTCTTATTTTGATTATTATGGGCTAGATTCACCATTTTAGTTGCTTTGGACTGCCCTGGCAATACAAATAATCTGACCACTTCAAACAGTTATGCAAAGTTATGGAAACTGCATTGTTTGAGTGGCACAAAATCAGCTACCACGTATTGGTGAATTTGGCACTTTTTAAAAAAAAATATTCATTTACATAACTAAAATATATTCAAGGTTTTTTATATTGAAAATTTCTTGCTCAAGGCTTTGAGTGACCGAGTCGTACCCTGTTGTGAATCAGGAATTACTGAAATTGATGTAAATGGATTTAAACTGGAGCATACAAGCAGTGTAAATGAGATGACAGTAAGGCCCAATATCTGATTTCAATAGATAAATTAAGGATATGATTATAATTAGCTATGAGACTTTTCTCCTTCCCTTAACTCCCCACCTCACAATAGTCTGCCATTACTTGAATACTGCTGAATTTAGACTGTAAGCTCCTCGAGACAAGGATATGAGCTAGATTCTGATCTGTATTACATTGGTACAAATCCAAGGTAATTCCACCTAAATCAATGCTCTGAATTTACACTGGTGCATCTGTGAGCAGAATTTGGCTCTGTGTCTTCTAATTGTCGTAAAGCACCATGCACAGATAATGCATTGAATAAGTGATGATAATTAATGTAAGTCACTTGATTTATGATTATATTAAATAATAACCAGTGAAGAACAACCTGTGAACTGGAAAGCCAGCTTTGCCATTGCATGCAACAGCATTTTTGTTATCTGGAAGTGATCACTTTCAGGGCATGTTTCTTCATCTCTCTAAATCCAGCCTCAAAAAAGACAAAAACAAAGGAATCGGTATTCCACTAGGAAAGACTCATATTAGAAGCAGATACTCTGTCTCAAGAGAAAGGCGAAAAAGGTCTCCATGCTCCATTGTGATCACATGTCATTTGGCTTTATCTAAACTCTTAATTTCTTTACACAGAGCTCTTCTCCATTTTTCTGATTTTAAAAGAGCTCTAAAGCGAACTTTATGATGCCATAATTCCACCAGTTCTCCAGCCATCTATAAAGTCCTCCATCAAAAACAGGATAGAAAACAAGCCTGTTATTTATTATGTTTAAAAACACCTAAAAACCCTTTAAAATAAATAGTTAAAAAACATTCATACTTTCTTTATACATCATACAGGGGAAAAAATAAGGGATAAACACATTTTTTCCCTTTGCAAGTCACTTTCTCTCTCTCTTTTTTTTTTTTTTTTTTTTAAACAGTGTACCATGTTGAGAAGTGGGCTGGGCAGGGACCAAAAGTTATTATACAAATAAGACACAAGTAAAGGATATGGGACTTGATCTTCCACCATTAAAGTTAATGGGATTTTTTTTAATGGAAGCAGGCTGAAGCACATCAGCAGATCATCAAACCAAATTTGTGTGTAAGTTCTTTAAAAAAAAATGCCAAAGTATTTCTGAGAAAACTAGCCTATGAATAATTTGAACTGTAGCACTCCTGAACGACTGTGACACAATCACTTTAGGGGAGAATGAAGCCTGTGCTGCTTCCAAAGTATCTGAAAGCTATTAAATCTTTGCACCCAGCTCTAAAATGAGCAACAGCAGTTTCATGCCTTCAAAGGCAGCATAAACACATGCCTCCATCCTCAATTCTTTCTTGAGGTTACCTTGACTATATCAATATAGTTCAGCACATTCCCTTCAACTATCCATCCCCTTCTCTGTTGTAATCTTTGTATTTCCTCAGTACAGTTTTGGATGGACACATGGATCAATGAGCAAAAAAAAAAAAAAAAAAAAAAAAAAAAAGGAATATATAGTAAGGTGATGAACTCTGATACCCACTTAACAATCGTCTTAAGCTACAGTCAATAGTACTTGTTACAGTCAGATTCTCCAGAACCACCTTTAGAACTGTGCAAACAAAAAAAAATATATATAAACATTTGTAGCAAGTCTCAGCAAGAGCAACAAAGAACTTGGAGCAATTTGAAAGAAAATGAGGACAATCAATTATTTCAAAATAAACAACAGGCACACCTTTTACTGCATGGCTTTGAAGCCATTTGATGTTATATTTGGGTTTGTGCCTCCCTGGCTTATACTTACATTGGTTTTTTTTAATTAAAAAATATGGCATTTTTTCCAATAAGTCTGGGGGGGGGGAAAGCACTTGCTGCCACAATTTTGTAAATCTATTGCAACACACACACTTTATTCCAGCATTTCCTGAGTTTTGAGCACTTGACTTTGCAACCTGAACAATTTTTATGTAGTATTTTGTATGTAATTTATGTATCTATGCTCATCAGCATGGAATCTGGTGCTTTACAGGACTGAGAACCTTTGTCAGAGGGAGAGAACACAAAAATCCGAGCACAATGGCATGAGCAGGGCCGGCTCTAGGATTTTTGCCGCCCAAAGCAAAAACAATTTTGGCCGCCCCCCCCGCCCCCGTTTTTTAATTACCCCACCCCCGGCCCCGCCTCAACTCCACCCCTTCCCCAAATCCCCAGCCCTGCCTCCTCCCCCCAGGCTCTCAAGCTTAGGAGGGAGGGGGAGAAGCGGCGCGCAAAACGGCTGTTTCGCGCGCCGCGGCCGCTCGGGATCTCCCCCTCCCTCCCAGGTTTGAGAGCCTGGGAGGGAGGGCGAGTAGCGGCGCGCAAATCAGCTGTTTCGCGCGCCGTGGCCCGCAAGCGGCAGCAGCAGCAGAGGTGAGCTAGGGCGGCCGGGGCATATTTTTAGGGGTGGCATTCTGGCGCTGGCCATGCCGCCCCTAAAAATGTGCCGCCCCAAGCACCAGCTTGTTTTGCTGGTGCCTAGAGCCGGCCCTGGGCATGAGTATTCTTTAGGCTTTGACTATTGGAAATTCAAAGGGATGGATTTTGGCACCTAACAAACTTAAGCTTTTCTGAAAACTCCAGTAATTGTAGAGAACATGGGCTTATGCAGGGACAATTTATCATATACAGATCTTGAGCTGTTCTGTTCTGAAAGGAACATGTCACTCCAAAAGAACACCTTCTTTTCCCCATTCTTTAAATCTCCATTATGTTTCAGAGTGGCTCATAGCTACTCAAAAACAAACAACTTACCATGCAAATCAGAAATTATATTGTGACCAAATGAAAATATGACAAATGTAAAACAGTTAAAATAATTATAAAAGCAGGTATGTGAGAATCAGATAACTGGCTTCTATGTTAAAGCAAAGAGAATAAATTAATGAGCAAAAAGATCATATACTAATGTATCACTGCATTCACAGTATCGTGTTGTAAACTGCAATCGGAGAAATTATTCTAAATAAGAATTGTTCTAAATAAAAAATAACTTCTTAGGGCAGGTCTACACTTAAAATGCTGCATCAGTGCAGATGCATTGGTACAGCTGCACTGCTTTAGTGAAGATGCTCCTAAGCCAGGGGTGGGCAAACTTTTTGGCCCAAGGGCCACATCTGGGTATGGAAATCCTATGGCGGACCATGAATGCTCACAAAATTGGGGTTAGGGTGCAGGAGGTTGTGAGGGCTCCGGCTGGGGGTGCAGGCTCTGGGGTGGGGCTGGGGATGAGGAGTTGGAGGTGCAGAAGGGTGCTCTGGGCTGGGACCAAGGGGTTCAGAGAGCGGGAGGGAGATCAGGTTTGGGGCAGAGAGTTGGGGCACGGGAAGGGGTCAGAGGGGCAGGCTCCGGGCAGCACTTACCTCAGGCAGCTCCCAGAAACAGCGGCATGTCCCCCCTCCGGCTTCTATGCGGAGGCGCAGCCAGGCAGCGCTGCACGCTGCCCTGTGCGCAGGCACCGCCCCTACAGCTCCCACTGGCTGAGGTTCCTGGCCAATGGGAGCTGCGGGGGCGGCGCTTGGGGTGGGGACAGCGTGCGGAGCCACCTGGCTACCCCTACGCATAGGAACTGGAGTGGAGACGTGCCACTGCTTCCGGAAGCTGGGTGGAGTGGGACAAGACCCTGACCCCACTCCCAGGCTGGAGTGCCAGAACGGGGCAAGCGCCAGACTCTGCTTCCCAGCGGGAGCTCGAGGGCCAGATTAAAACATCTGGAGGGCCAGATGTGGCCCCTGGGCCGTAGTTTGGCCACCTCTGTCCTAAGCTAATGGGAGGGAGAGAGCTCTCCTGTTGGTGTAGTTAATCCACCTCCATGAGAGGCAGTAGCTATGTCGACAGAAGACCTTCATAGCACTGTCCACAGAGGGGTTAAGGTCAGTATAACACTGTCACTCAGGGATGTGGATTTTTCACACCACAGAGCAACTTCGTTATACTGACAGTCTGTAATGCAGACCTGTCCTTAATTTATTTAATTTCAAAGCTGAAAAATTACACAACAACTTTTGGCCTGTTTCTATATATAGAATGAGATTACAGAAAGCAATAAAATGACAAAGCATCCTTTAAACACATTTCTATCCTCATTTCAGACTTCTTGCCTACAGTAACTGTGTTCATCTCTAACTAGTAAATTCATCACAGTCTATTGCTAATTAAGAAATATGGATCAAGCATTTTAGTAAGGCCATTAGTTTTACTTTTGTTTGTGAGGATTTGCCTGCAAAACTATAAAACCCTAAAAGTGTAGTGGTTAAGAATATTATTCTTTTTAGAATAAAAAAGATAAAATATGCCAGTCAAGTGCAATAGTATTGTTCATAAATTTGGGAGCAGAAAATCTCCCCCCACAGAAGTGACAGAAAAGCCAGAGGATTCATTCCGATCAGAACGCAAGAACCTTCACATAAAAATAAAATAAACTACCTGTAGGTAGTAAACCATCTGCCTGTGCAAACCACTGGTGTTTCTGAATGGGGAATGATACAATTAGTAGTTATGGACCCTGCCATTTGTGTGCCTGTCGAGAGCCTGAGTCCAGCACTGGAACATGCTACGCCATTGCAGTAGGTAGTATTTAGCAATAATGGGGACAGATTCGGATCTCAGCTGCACTGGTATAAATCTGAGATAACTACTAAAATCAATGGGTGAAATCCCGGCCAGTGATGTCAATTGCAAAACTCCCATTGACTTCCATGGGGCTAGGACTTCATGCAGTAACGGTGCTTCAGATTTACACTGGTATGACTGAGATCAGAAAGTATGCCAATATCTTTCATTGTAGAACTGTACAGCTTTCACTGTAGAACTCAAAGTGCCTTACAAAGCAAGTGTATATCAGTATCCAAATTTTGCAGATGGGGAAACTAAGGCATAGAGGTAGAGTGACTTTGCCTAAAGTCACCCAGCAAAGCAATAGCAGAGCTGGGACTAGAACCCTGGTCGCCTGAGTTCCAATTCAGTGACCTATCTACTAGGCCACACACTGTAATCTCACAGGAGGAGGAAATATTAGCTGTGGGTGGAAAAAAGTTCTGTACAGAAAAAAGTTATCTTCCAATATCACATAAAACAACACCAAATTGTTCTGTTATATCATGCTGTTAGAGGGGTGATCCAGACAAGTAGTACACTGTATTAATGCCTATTAAGAGGAGCACATTTTTAAACAGTGAGGGTAATTATCCATTGGAACAACGTGCAAAGAGCTGTGGTAGATTCTCCATCATTAGGGGAAAAATATTAAATCAAATTTGGATGCTTTTCTAAAAGATATGCTTTAGTTCAAACAGGAGTTAATTCAGGGAAGTCCATTAGCCCGGGTGATGGAGAACTGATGATCACAATGGTCACTTCTGGCATTACAATTATAAATCTAAGAGCATCAAACAATGTATCTTTTTTTTTTTTTTTTTTTTTTTTTTAGAAACAAACACACACAGTGTTATAATCACTCATTTATATTATTCTTCCCGTGAAGTTGAAAGCACTTAGGAAGTCCACTTCCGTCTCCTGGATTTTCACATTTGCAAACCTTACAGCTTCTTCTGAAGGCTCAGAAATGAAATACTGTATTTTCCTCCTCGAATTTCTATGAATAATAAAGCTTTGTGTAATGCCACAGCCTTCATCCCAATCTCTCTAAACGGCTTCTTGACTGGTGCAAAATCCTGAAACCACATATTTTAATTATATTTTTTATATATATATAATTAAATATATAATTAAAATATGTGGTTTCAGGATTTTGCACCAGTCAAGAAGCAAATATACACACACACACACACACACACACACACATATTATATTTTAATGGACTATACCTAGTCTGGATAAATGCTTATTTTGAGATTCCGGATAAATAAATCAGTATTTATCATAATAGTAATAATTATTTAGTATTACATGAATCTAATCTCACGTTATGTTAAAAGAGAAGTGAAAGAGGACAACAAAGGTAGAAAGAAAAAAATTACAATTTCTTAAAAAAAAAAAAAAAAACACCATAAAAGAACTGATACCGTAACTAAAATGCAAATTCTTTGCAAAAAAAATTTCAAAAACAAAAAGATCTATTTGAACCAATTATACCAATGCTTAAACTATTTTGTTTGTTCCATCAGCTGTTCATTCTCTATTTCCTAGCAGTACAATGTTAGGAGACAAGACCAGACCATAGGCCAAATATTTTTCTATTATATGGTAAGTCATTCTCCAGGACAGTGCTATGATGCATATTACTTAAGCCATTTCAATAACATGTAGATTCTTCAGAAACGGTGAGCTATCAAAGGAAAAAGCCATCCAGATAACAAAACGGCACAGACGGCCTACGGGCAGCTCCCAAGTTGCCAGTACAAAATCCTGCTGAGTCTGTCGAAGAGCCAGATGCTGCTGCCAAGGGGGGGGAGGGGGGACCCACCTTCCACAGCATGGTATCTGGGCCCTGTCATGGTGAAGAAATGAACCGAACAATGTGATATGGAGTAACTGGCAACCTGCCACTTGGCCATATCCTTTAATAATTATTAACCATTTATTCACTGAACTGTAAGAATACTAAAACACAAATGTGTTTTTAAACTGCTACTCATTAAAGCCCCAATTCATGAAAACATTTAACCAGATGCTTAATTTTAAGCACACACGTAAGCACCCGTCTTGAATGTAATGTATCAATACATTAGAAGCAAGAGGAAGACCAAAGACAGGGTAGGCCCACTGCTTAGTGAAGAGGGAGAAACAGTAACAGGAAACTTGGAAATGGCAGAGATGCTTAATGACTTCTTTGTTTCGGCCTTCACCGAGAAGTCTGAAGGAATGCCTAACATAGTGAATGCTAATGGGAAGGGGGTAGGTTTAGCAGATAAAATAAAAAAAGAACATGTTAAAAATCACTTAGAAAACTTAGATGCCTGCAAGTTACCAGGGCCTGATGAAATGCATCCTAGAATACTCAAGGAGCTAATAGAGGAGGTATCTGAGCCTCTAGCTATTAGCTTTGGAAAATCATGGGAGACGGGAGAGATTCCAGAAGACTGGAAAAGGGCAAATATAGTGCCCATCTATAAAAAGGGAAATAAAAACAACCCAGGAAACTACAGACCAGTTAGTTTAACTTCTGTGCCAGGGAAGATAATGGAGCAAGTAATTAAGGAAATCATCTGCAAACACTTGGAAGGTGGTAAGGTGATAGGGAACAGCCAGCATGGATTTGTAAAGAACAAATCATGTCAAACCAATCTGATAGCTTTCTTTGATAGGATAACGAGCCTTGTGGATAAGGGTGAAGCTGTGGATGTGGTATACCTAGACTTTAGTAAGGCATTTGATACGGTCTCGCATGATATTCTTATCGATAAACTAGGCAAATACAATTTA
Source organism: Emys orbicularis (assembly GCF_028017835.1). Taxonomy (NCBI): domain Eukaryota; kingdom Metazoa; phylum Chordata; order Testudines; family Emydidae; genus Emys; species Emys orbicularis. The sequence goes on along the minus strand of NC_088685.1, from coordinate 120,270,877 downwards.
GATGGGGCTACTATAAGGTGGGTGCATAACTGGCTGGATAACCGTACTCAGAGTTGTTATTAATGGTTCCCAATCCTGCTGGAAAGGCATAACGAGTGGGGTACCGCAGGGGTCTGTTTTGGGACCGGCTCTGTTCAATATCTTCATCAACGACTTAGATATTGGCATAGAAAGTACGCTTATTAAGTTTGCGGATGATACCAAACTGGGAGGGATTGCAATTGCTTTGGAGGACAGGGTCATAATTCAAAATGATCTGGACAATTTGGAGAAATGGTCTGAGTTAAACAGGATGAAGTTTAACAAAGACAAATGCAAAGTGCTCCACTTAGGAAGAAAAAAATCAGTTTCACACATACAGAATGGGAAGAGACTGTCTATGAAGGAGTACGGCAGAAAGGGATCTAGGGGTTATAGTGGACCACAAGCTAAATATGAGTCAACAGTGTGATGCTGTTGCAAAAAAAGCAAACATGATTCTTGGATGTATTAACAGGTGTGTTGTGAGCAAGACACGAGAAGTCATTCTTCCGCTCTACTCTGCTCTGGTTAGGCCTCAGCTGGAGTATTGTGTCCAGTTCTGGGCACCGCATTTCAAAAAAGATGTGGAGAAATTGGAAAGGGTCCAGAGAAGAGCAACAAGAATGATTAAAGGTCTTGAGAACATGACCTATGAAGGAAGGCTGAAAGAATTGGGTTTGTTTAGTTTGGAAAAGAGAAGACTGAGAGGGGACATGATAGCAGTTATCAGGTATTTAAAAGGGTGTCATAAGGAGGAGGGAGAAAACCTGTTCACCTTAGCCTCTAAGGATAGAACAAGAAGCAATGGGTTTAAACTGCAGCAAGGGAGGTCTAGGTTGGACATTAGGAAAAAGTTCCTAACTGTTAGGGTGGTTAAACACTGGAATAAATTGCCTAGGGAGGTTGTGGAATCTCCGTCTCTGGAGATATTTAAGAGTAGGTTAGATAAATGTCTATCAGGGATGGTCTAGACAGTATTTGGTCCTGCTATGCGGGCAGGGGACTGGACTCGATGACCTCTCGAGGTCCCTTCCAGTCCTAGAATCTATGAATCAGGATGCTTTCCTGAATAGGAGACTATTAAACTGCCCATTCATGTCACAAACGAGAGAAAGAATACAAATGTAATGTAAAATCCCCTTTTGTCATGCTGACTGGTTGTGACAGATTATAATGAAAAGTTTAAATCAGGAACTTATGATCCTTCAACACTCAAACAAACTGACCCTACAGGGAGAAATAAAGGAGGGGACAGCGGACTCCTGGAACACAGAGAAGAGCATGTATACAGGGGACCTAGAATGGCAGCAGGGGGAAAGAGTACATGCACTGCTGGGAACTGGCACAGACATATGGTAGAAATTCAGTTCCTGCCCCAGGGAGATCATGATTTCTAACTATCAGAGGAGTGAAATTCTGGAACAGCCTTCCAAGGGGACCAGTGGGGGCAAAAAAACCTAACTGGCTTCAAGACTGAGCTCTGTAAATGTATGGAGGGGATGGTATGATGGGACTGCCTACGATGGCATGTGTGTGGCCCATTGGTCACTGACAGTAGCAAAAATCCCCAACTGCTGGAGACAGGACACTAGATGGGGAGGGCTCTGAATTACTACCGATAATTCTTTCTGAGGTATCTGCCTGGTGGGTCTCGCCCACATGCTCAGGGTCTAACTGATCACTATATTTGGGGTTGGGAAGGAATTTTCCCCCAGGTCAGATTGGCAGAGACCCTGGTGGGTTTTCGCCTTCCTTAGCAGCAGGGGGCACAGGTCACTTGCAGGTTTAAACTAGTGTAAATGGTGAATTCCCTGTAACTTGAAGTCTTTAAACCATGATCTGAGGACTTCAGTAACTCAGCCAGAGGTTAGGGTGTATGTGAGGAGTGGGTGAAGTGCTGTGGCCTGCAATGTGCGGGAGGTCAGACTAGATGATCATGATGGTCCCTTCTGACTTTAAAGCCTATGAGTCTTTGAGATCCTAGTTATGACAAAATACAATAGATGTGTGGAGATAATGAAGTCTCAGTTGGACTTGCTAATATCTAGCAGATGAGTAGGCATCATAAGATCTCTCTGAGCAGGGCTCCTGACTCCTGCAGAACTAGTAAATCAACCTAACAAACTTTCAGCACTCATTTAAAAAAAAAAAAAAAAACAACCAACACACGTTGCATCCATTTCAGCGGGGTCTTCCAAAAAGCATTACACTTTATTTACAAAAATTTCACTTTAAAAAATGCTAGAAAATGTAGAAGTGACAGGTTAAGATACCCAGCCAATTTCTCCCTGCTGCACGGTCATTAATCACTCACTATTACCCATCCAACCTTAATGTTGCCTCCTACTACATTCAAAATTATACCAAATAAAGAGTTAAGAATCCAGTTCCTTATTCAAAGAATAATTTTCCAATAATCTCAAAGCAATCTATTATTTGATATTACATAGAGTGATCATAAGTAAAAAAGTGATATGTGACACGAGTGAAGTAAATGCATCCTTCAACTTATTTTCAAAATTTGACACTTCTGTGAAAATTATAACGCAATTGCTGGGCTTTGGATAGATTCAGTGGATATACACTTTATACCTTAACTATTTTGTAATGAATTTTTTTGTTTAAGAATAGAGTAATACATTGCAACATCCACAATTGTTTGGGACAGCATTAATAGCTATACTGTGCCTGTTCCTCTTTTGGGCCCAAATATGTGCCTCCTAAAGTCATATGAAGTTGTATCATGGACTTCAGGAGAATTAAAAAGAGACATCGCATGTTACAGTGGTTGTGTAATCCTCAAATATTATTTTATCTAAATGGCAAAGTACTACAGTGGTGAAGCAAGTCCCATATAATAAACTGTTCCTAAAAATAGTTATGTGCATTTTGTCAGTGTTTAAACCCCAGCATCCTTTAAAGCCAATAGAGAATAAGAAAAATTCAGATGTAAAATGAATCTGTCAAGTTTTGGCTGTTGGCCAGTTTTACAGGGGAAAAAAACAAACATAAAATACTTTCACCAGCACAGTTATGAGAGATTTTGTCATAAGCAAAGGACAGAGTCTGCCAGCAGAAACTCCTTTTCGTTTGGAAAAAAAATGGAAGTTTTGCAAAATGGTCACACTGTAGAAATAAGCATAAATTTTCTTCAGGTGGAGGATAGACAGTTGAGACATTTAACCCTTGCCCAATTACTTAGAAATCTCACACACACTATAAACTCTTACCAATCTGAAAATACTATACGTGAAATCCTGGCTCCACTGAAGTCAATGGCAAACCTCCCATTCAGTGGAGCCAGGATTTCACCCATTGTTCCAACTCATCTGTCAGAGAAGGGTAGATAAGCTTTTAATATAAAACAAGAACTAAGGTTATTTTTAGTCACCTTTTACCATTTCCTTTATCTTTTATCCAATTCCTGCCCTCTCCCAAAGATCATAAGCAGCTGAAGGTTCAGTACTAAAATGACTTATTTGATTTAGTTTTCCTTACACCTCAGTCATTTTTGGACCACACCCTTCCCCCCCCCTTTTTGAATGGCTGGAGTCCCAACTAAACAGAACTCAGCAGAACTAATTCACTTGCGATTTACTAGTATAATTAAATGATCATGTATTGTGCAGCATTAAAGTCCAGCTTTGCAATGACTCATCCCATGTACAATGATGAATCAGAGCTTTATGCAACCAGTTTGAGCACTAAACTTTTTGAATCTGCTTTCCCGAATGTCAGCCTGAAGTTAACTCTGCTTCTTTTAGGTCACTGTTGTGTTTTTATTTTGTGGGGGATTCAGGGTTGTTGTTTTTGTGGGGGGGGGGGGTTGTTTGTTTGTTTTGCAATCAGGCAGAGAGCAATTTATGGCAGGAAAGGGAAGGCAAGTGCTGCAGAAAATGATTTCTTCATTTGTTTTCCACAATTAGAGACCCGAGTTCAAATTCTGGTACTGGTCACAAAATAAAGTTAGTTGGCAATTTTATCCCAGTCCCCTATTTGTCACATTAGAAAACATCAAGATAAATTGAAAATGTTAAAATTCTGTACCTAAGGTGCAAACTTTTAAAAGTGAGGGTAATTAACCATTGGAACAACTTACTAAAGGTTGCAGTGGATTCTTCATCACTGGAAATTTTAAAATCAAGATTTGATGTTTTTCTAAGAGATATGCTCTAGTCCAAACATTAATTTAGGGAAGTCCTATGGCCTGCGTTATACAGGAGATTAGACTAGATGATCACAGTGGTCCCTTCTGGCCTTGGAATGTATGAATCTAGATCAATAGGTCTGGATTAATGGTTAGAAATGAGGTGATTTGGTAAAACCAGGTAAGAAAGAGGGCTGATTGCCTGACCATAGTATGCCTGACTCCACCAACAGCTGTTAGTCCCTCACTTATTCGTACTTGTTAAATGCCAACAACATGCTTCGTGCTGTACAAGACAGAAGCAAATATAGCCCCGGCCCCAAGGAGCATTCAAAGCTGAACAATGAGCATCACATTCATTCACAACAAAAATTAAAAAGGCACAAAAACAGCATAATCATAGAGAATGAGACACAATCATGCGTATTTTGGAGTTAACGCCCCTGGAGTTTTTATACAACTTTAGAAAGAAACTCTTTGGATACACTTTGAGTGTATCAGTGAAGAATATGCAATCCATTGTGAAGCGATATACTCAACATCCACAAACCTGTTTATTTGTCTGGGTCATTCATATCGAAGATCACATCACTGCCTTCTTTAACTTTATAATCTGTTGCACAACTGAAAGTTAGAAACACACACACACACACACACACTCACTCTACCGGAGGCTAAATACAGAGAAGGTGTGTCTTGAATATTGTAGTGTTTTTTTTAAAAAAGGATCTTTTAAAATCCTTACAGATTTCCAAAGAAATTTCAGCTGTATTCAGTAAAGCTTATCTACAAATATTACACTTCCTAGTTTCTAAATCAGTTGTTCATGTTTTCAAGAATCTGAAAAAATTTCACTTAATCACTGCTACAACACCTCCGCACTCTCCAATTCTTAAAACATGGGCCACATTAAAGAACAATAATAGAGAGGGGAGGGAAATTAAATGCCACAGCTATACAGTCCCATCTGATTAATGTCTCCCATTGGCATCCTCCTGCTGAGTAACTAAGATTATGTGTCCAAAAACATCATAAGCAGGGCAAGGCGCCTGAGAGGATGAGGTGGGACCTACTGCACTAGGCGTAGAAGGCCCTAAAGGCCAAAGAATGCAGAAGTTAAAGCAACAGCAGTCTTCAGCGCCTAGAGACGTTGGGGGCTGACCTCACATTATGCCCTGACTGAGGAATCATCTCTTTCTGCCCATGAAGAAAATCGAGACTAAGTGGAATGTGTAATTAATCAATCTTTACCAGGCATTAATCTTTACCAGTCCTGTCTGCTTATGCGCCTTGGCAATATAGAATTGCATGTATTTTACAAAGTTAGCATTATGAATTTGTTTATGTCCCTACAAAGAGAAAATAAAGACTCCAGTTTTCTAAAGGTTAAGTAGGACTCTGTGAACATTGAGGGCACATCCATATTTATTTTTTATCATAAGGTTGGAGGAAAAGCTGGGAAGGGACATATCTGGACAGAGCTGGAAAGGAGATCATGCTTTAGTAAAGAAGAGAGATCAGGGCCTTAGGATTCTAGAGAGAAAGTTGCAGGAAGGGAGTGGAAATGAGAGACCTGCTATTGCCTTAACTTTCCTTGTTGTAATGTATCTTCTGTGTGAGCAGATACAAAGGGGCAACTCTCAGGGTTTCAAACAGGGATTTTCATATCTTGTTGATAAGGTTAAAACTCAAGCGGGAAGCCAACCATCTAACCAGTGGGTTAAAATAAAACACTGTCCTGGGGAACAAACACATGAGTATTCCTCTTATACTTCCTCTATGGGCAGAGGGCTGCTTCTTGAGAATTCCAGAAGAGAAGGGTTCAAGTCTGCAATTTTTACTACAATACTTTGCAAGGAGCACTAGTGCGCAAATATCAGACCAAATACATAACAGAGAAGAGAGGACTCTTTTTTTCTTTCCCCGGAGGCTTGTAGCATTAGAACTGTGTCCGGCATGCCCAACTTTTCACTGGTCTTCTTTAGTTAAGCTTTCCCTGCTCATGGTCCAGGCAGACAGAGATGAGCTGTATTGTGGTGGAAGAATGGGTCATGAGAATGATCTCAAGCTACAATGGGGATGGGGAGTTAAAATGTAGGCACTGTGATAGACCCAGGCCAGTTGGGTACAGCAGAATAGCAGAAGGCAGATATACTGGCCACTGGATTAACAGTTTTCTGTTCCCTGACTGACCAGAGCAGGGGCTGCTCCAGGCTAATGAGAACACCTGACTCCAATTAACCTGCAAAGAGTCAGGTGAGGCCATTAAGCTAATGTGACCACCTGACTCTAATTAAGGCCCCGCTGATACTATAAAAAGGGTTCACTCCAGTCAGGCAGAGGAGAGCCAGGGAGAGGAAGTGCAGGTTAATGAAGACACCCTCAAGTTATTGATAAGGGAGCCCTAAGGTAAGGGTGGAGAAGGGAGAAACAGGAGAGCTGTGGGGAAGTGGCCCAGGGAAATGTAGCAACTCTGGCAGTGAAAGGTTGGCTGCCAACAGCTGCTACCATTAGGGTCCCTGGGCCGGAACCCGGAGTAGAGGGCGGGCCCGGGTTCCCCCCAACCCACCACTACAGGAACACCTCCTGGGAGGGGAAGTCAGGCCCGTATCAGGACAGAAGGCTAAACTGTTCTAAAACAAGCCCTAGGGACAACAGACTGTGGGAGTTCTCTCACCAACCTCCTTGCTGGCTTATGATGAAAAGGGCTCAGTAGACTGTAACCCTGGCCCTAGAGAGAGAAGGGCTACATGGAGGGTCACAGAGAGCCACTGAGGCTAGCATATACCACCTAGAAGTGCAGGACCCACGGGGACAAGGTCAGAGCTCTGCCACAGCACTTCTCCAATATTATAGATGGTTGTTTGCAAAATGGGGTCATCCAGCCAGCCTTGAAACTATAAGTATTATTTTTGCTTTGTTCTTTTATCATTACTTTAAGACTTTAGCCCCTCCACATGAAATATACTGGAGAGGATGCATAAGCCAGAGTGAATTTCCAGGAAATGAAGAACACACATATGCTTGGTTGATCTCGTAATGAACTGGGTGCACAATTGTTGCTTGTCACAAAAAGTCTATTTGCTCAAATTTTTCCACAATGAGTTTTACAAGTTTTTCTTAACACTCCACTCAGCAGGATGAAGTTTTCTTCTGCTTAGCCAGCCTGTCCTGAGATTCTCTTCTTCCATAATACGTAGAGGTGTTATTCATACAGGTTTCCTTTTGGCCCACCAAAATAAACACAGAGTTTCTTTCAGTCAGGTTTTACTTTTCATGTCCCCATGTTGGATTACATAAGCTATGACTGCAGTGCTGTTGGTTACCAGTGGGATGTAATGCTAATAGAGATTCCTCAGGTTGAATATAGCTAGCCCACCATTTACATGAAGACATTGGTGTATATTTTTCTCTTTATCTCTATTTCCCAGACCAGTCTCCCAATATGAATTTGCAAATCACTTGAGTCTTTTCTGAGTTTTATGTTGGCATCTGCTTAAGGGTGTTCTCCCATTTGACTGAATAATAGAACAGATTTTCACTTGGAAAAGAAGTAAAGAACTAATCCTAGGTTGTATTTTGCTTTTCTTGGAGTTTTAACCTAGGTACAACTGTTGTAAGAGTCCACAATGGATTTGTCACCAGGTATTAAATCCTCAGTCCTGAGACTGCTACCTTACTGCATATGCCAACTACATTGAGCCATAGTTCACACTGATGTTAAACATCCACGCCTAACATTCTTTAACACATTAAACATGCGTATAAACCATCCCTAAATTGTGCTTTATAAAGAACCCGTAACAAAAATCAGAAGACGCTGATTCTCTGGTGCTAGGGCACCTTTTCTGGAAGTACCTGATATCAAAACATTGCAAGAATTTTATTATCATCATCCCCATCTCTCTCTCTCTCTCTCTCTCTCTCAAATGAACATGCTCTTCTGCTTAGCTCAGTTTTCTGAATCTTACATGTTCAAAACTGTGTATGGGGAGAGGGAGAAGTCCACGAGGTGCTGAATGTGTCCTGAGAATTACACCGTGCTTTCAACTCATTTCAGTAGGAGCTGAGACCACGCAGCACCTTACAGGATCAGGCCCTTTATCAGTCAGGAGCATGACTTGATACTAATCAGGAACTTGGTAGTCATGCCCCTCCTTAAGACACAAACAAGCTACAGGCAGTATAAAGACAATTATTCAGGACAGGACCCACAGGGATATCAGTGCCACACTCATAGGATTAGACTTTAAACCACTTCTTTTATCTCCTGAACATAATGTGATGGCATAATTAAGAAGGTCAAACTGGTTATTACTACTAATAGGTTCTGCATAACTCTTGTGATGTGGACTAGCAGTTGTAGTGATTAAACAATACCAGTGAAATTGCCAAAACAATCAAGTGCATTTCTATGCTTCACTGGTTAATTTCTGGTTTTAAAACTGAACAGATGGAGCTCGTGGGCTTTATTCAATGTCTTGGACTTCTTTTAATTAGATTCCTGTTGAAGCTTGTCTGCTTGCAGAACATGCAGACCCCAGGTTTAAAAACAATCTTGGGAATCCCATTCCATTGGCTGGTAGAGACTAATGTGTCAAGGAAGTGCTGTGTTTTCATCTCTTGGGAATTGTGCCTGCTGCTTCAGTTTTAGGACATGGTCAGCCGGTAAACAACAGCCTGGTATTAATGAGATATTCTGAAGATGTAGCTGTGCCGTAGCCAAACACCAAACAAATGCATCAGTTCCATCATGAGGCTTAAGAATTTCAGAACATTTTTGTTATATTTAATCCATCACGAACATTCTGTATGCCATAAACTTTTCCTTTCACATCTTTATTGTCTTCTGGCTACAACAGTCAGTTTTACTTCCTGCTTGTGATGGTTTATTTTAGGGTTCCATGGTCTTTTGGAAGAACACAAGAAAGGCAGCTAGAGTCAAAATTAAACAAACAAAAAATGTCGGTAGCTGCTAAGGATTCTAACAATTCAGATGAACTTTACTTACAAAATGATAAATAGTATCTATGCCCCCAAAGAGTTAAAAAACACAGGGTGCTACACTGGACCAATCCTGCGATTCTTCAGCAGGCAAAACTCCCATCAACTTCAGGATCGGGCCCAGTATAGTCTTAGTTTAAAAAAAAAAAAAAAAAATTCAGGCCAACCAAAAAGGAAAATAAAGGAACAACCCCGGTAGATTGTTTATGCAATACATAATTTGACGTCAGTCACCTAAAGGGTTAGATTCCAAGACAACAGTCTGGCCTGAGCATGGTGCAGTGCATTAGTTGTGCTTTTCCTGGAATGAAGGCTGTGATTCAGAGAGACCATATGCCCACTGCACCACTGCCATGCTAGCTGGGTCACAATTTGACCCAAAGTGATTTGCCAGTGTGGAAAAGCAATCCTATCTGAGGATTTTAAAAGGGACACCAATTTAAAAAAAAAAAGTTGGAAGTAGTTGCCTGTATCCACCTGCCAATATTTATGGTGTTACAATAGTGTTTCATGTTTTGTAAAAGTTAGTGTCTTTTGTTTCTTTCAGTTCTCCTAATCATAGGCATTACTTGTGACAACAGTAGGACTACAAAGACCAGAGGCCTAGCTCTCTTTGATCCTGCACCTTGTATAATCATTTACATCTGTGCAAAGCAGATGTAAAATGCTATCAAATCTGAATTCTCCACTCACTGGAACTCACTGTAGCTTTTTACACTCACTGTATAGAAGTGTAAATGAGTATGCAATGGGACTATGACAGAATGAGCAAGGTTGAAAAAAGAAGGGCCTTAATCCTCTGCACAGATGAGTGAGGGCTCTGGACAATCCAGCTCCATGTCAGCATGATGCGCGCAAGTATTCACAGGATTGAGCCTTAAAGAGGCTCGACGGAAGCAGCTTTATTGAGGTTAGTCATGGGGCTCCTCCTGTACAGTTCCTACATAGCTGTATTTCTTTTTCTAATTGTTAGGCACTGCAGAACTCAAACTGGGTTGCCAAGCAAGAACTTTATCCTCTGTGTCACCACACTGCAGAGTCCACGGAGGAAAATGCAGCAAACGCCCCACCAAAAGATGCTACACCCGCTGACTCAGCAGCATTCGGTGATTAGGAGCAGGCTGCTGATTGGACACCATGGTGTATAAAGTTTCCTGTTCCTGTCCCACCCTTTGTCTGAGCAACTAGTTCTTCAGAAGCAGAAGACCCTGCTTCTTTGTTGGGCTCCTACTCCTTGTTCTTGTTACCATATCTTGTCCCCGCTCCTGTTACCCTGCCCTGATCCGTGATGCTGATTCCATCTTTGACCCTTGGCATGATTTCTGACTCCAACACCGGCTTAATCCTTGGTGTGGCTCGAACTCTGACTTTAAACTTTGGCATGATTCACAACTGTGACCCTGACCCACCCGAGGCTCTCACCATTGGGTCAGACAGTCTCTTTATGGCCCTGACACTTATAGCTCAAGGCACCCCAGCAACTCCACATAATTATATATATAAAATATATATATTTAAATGTTATGTCAGTAAAACAGAACTAAGGAGCAATTCAGAAGAATCAGAAATATGAATAAAACAGCCTACCATCACTCCTTTATAAAATATCCTGGGTAAACATCTGAGATACATGAAGGGAGAGGGAGCTACTCCTCCCCCTTCATGTATCACATGCCCCCCAAATCACAGATGGTGCTGGCCAGCCTGGTTCAGGTCAGGTCCACACCAGCTGGGATTTCTTCCTGGAGATTTAGGAAACAGAGTTAATAAGATACATGCACCTCTAATTTTACTAATAATTACATGAAATGTAAAAAGTACTGTTTAGTTCTTCAAGGACTACAATGACTTAAAGGACATTTTTACCTGGCTGATTCTGGGAAACCTTCCCAGGAGAGTGCATCAAAATCCCTCTTGGTCTGTTCTCTGCTTGCTTTACCTGTAAACAGGGCCGGCTCTGGCTTTTTTGCCGCCCCAAGCAAAAAAATTTTTTAAAAATCGGGGCGGCCAGAACGGCAACGCAAAAATAAATAAATTAAAATTAAATTAAATTTAAAAAAAAAAAAAAAACCTGCGGTGCGGCCGGAGCGGCAAAACAGGAAAAAAAAAAAACCTGCGGTGCGGCCGGAGCGGCAAAACAGGAAAAAAAAAACCTGGGGCGCAGCCGGAGCCAGGGTGCAGGGGGACTCCCTGCGCTGCAGGCGTGCCCCAGGCAGCGGAGTGTGCGCCCCGGCTACTGGGGGGGAGAGGGAGGGAGCGGGGGGGAGGGAGAAGGCGGGAGAGAGAAGGGGGGCGGCCAGGGCTTCAGCGGGGCGCTTGCCATGCGGCCCCGACCGCCGCGCTGCCTGCCGGGAGGGCTCCGCGCCGCTCCAGTCGGAGGGGAGGGAAGGACGCAGGCTGCCCCCTTGGCTGGGGCAGACGGAGCGCGCAGCCCGCTCCCAGCAGGGCGCTCCCCTCCTCCGTGCCACCGCCCCCTACAGGGCGGCCGGATCGGCGAACAAAACAAACGAACAAAAAGCAGCCGTGCCACCGTAGGATTGGGCGGAATGCCACCCCGTAGAATCTGCCACCCCAAGCACGAGCTTGCTCAGCTGGTGCCTGGAGCCGGCCCTGCCTGTAAAGGGTTAACAAGCAAAGGACAGACCAAGAGGGATTTTACAGCTACCTGGCTGGCTGGCTGTCCATCAAAGGGAGCTACTCCTCTCCTCCCCCCTTCATGTATCACATCATCTTTAAAATGCCAAGAAACAACTTGACTCCCACAACATTATCTCTTCATAAAACCACAGCAGAAAAAAAAATATATCATGCAAAATCTGCACCAACTCTTTATAATGCACCACAGACACAGATATCTTCCAAATGCCACACTGACCCACAGTCATGAGCTCCAAATGGTGACTAAGGCAGAATGATAGAATATGCATCATTAGAATTAGAGTCTAGTACAGTGATTGTCAACCAGGGGAATGCATACCTCTGAGGTACCAAAAGTCTTCCAGGAGGTACATCAACTCATCTAAATATTTGCCTAGTTTTACAACAGGCTACGTAAAAAGCACTAGTGAAGTCAGTACAAACTAAAGTTTTATACAGACAATAGCTTGTTTATACTGCTCTATATACTGTACACTGAAGTACAATATTTATATTCCATTTGATGTATTTTATAATTGAATGGTAAAAATGAGAACTTAACTAATTTTTCAGTACTAGTGTGCTGTGATACTTTTGTATTTTTAGGTCTGATTTTGTAAGCAAGTAGTTAAGTGAGGTGAAACTTGGGGTATGCAAGACAAATCAGACTCCTGAAAGAGGTATGGTAGTCTGGACAGGTTGAGAGCCATGGTCTAGTATAATTATTTCCTTTGGGGCAGTAGGGGATGGGGGCTATGCTTTGCAACTCTTGAAAGTGACTTTTGTCTTGGATTCAGGGATGGTGTACTGTAGATGGACACCAAAATGCTACATCTAGCCCTCCTTGGACAGAGGGCTATTTGCCTCAACATGAGGCTGTTGGTAGCAGGGAAAGTAAAACCAGAGGACATTTTATTATGAGCAAGTATAGACAGGATTTATCTGTGCTATGATACAAAATTACAAAACTTTGGTCAAAGGCAATTCTTTCTGGAGTCAAATGAAACACTCCCATTGACTTTAATAAGAGTTGGATCAGGGATAGGTAAAGACTATGAGGGTTAGTTTATTTTGTAACCAGGTTTATAAATTGAAAATTAAATACAAACCAACCTTGCATCATTTATTTGGTATCTGGCTCCTTTGCTTCCCACTCTTTGCTTCCCACTGCGTCCTGAATTAGAAGCACCCAGGACAAGGAGTATTTCTTATGCTTAACACTGCCTCTGCTGCTCCCCCAGTTGAGGAATTCTTGTGTTATTATTCTATATTTTAGTAGAGCGGTCAGTCTGGAAAATAAAAATATTTGAACATTTGTAAGTATCAAATTGCTTTGACCAGTTAAATTTTCAAAAAGGTTTCACATTCAAAACACACAGGTACATATACAACACAGGTAGCTGGGTAACTTTTGCTGTTTGTTTTGTACAGACACATGCACATTTTGTGTGGGAAATTCAGATGCACCTATTGCAAATAGCTTTGAAAGCCAGGGGCATATTGCAAACTGTCAATGCAGAGATGGCCAACCTGCAGCAAGAGCATCAAGAGGAATTATTGCTGAGTCATCCAGAATCCCTCCAGAGGAGCACACGGTACAATGTCAACTCCATCACCCTTGCAATAGGTGCAGAATCCTCTCCCCTCTCTCCATTCACGCAACTAGCTCTGCTTGCTGGTCAGTGTGTGGGAGCATGTCCTACACCAGTATAGCCTCATCTGGATGGTTGAGGCACTAGCGAGGAGCAGTGCCTGCTAATGCCTCAACCATCCCACAGGGATTGCA